>NC_052395.1:14566228-14899799 GCF_009389715.1 Phoenix dactylifera
TAAGCCTAACGTTGCGGTTCAGATCCGGATTCGACCCGCAAACCCGTTATCAATCTTTTTCTCTCCTTCTTTTTCTTTTTCTTTTCTTTTCTTTTGGCTTAATGGGTTGCTGGTTCGGATTCGGATCCGACCCGGTAACCCGTTATCAGGTTTTTTCTTCCCCTTCCAGAGGCTTCCGCCTCTTCGTCTCCCTTGCCTCCCTCTCTCCTCCAGCTCTTCCTCTCCCTCGTTCTCTCCTTCACTCCCACCGGAGACCCCGGTTGCTCCGGCGGTCCTTCGGCCTTCCTCTCCGCCCGGCCGAAGCAACCCTCTCTCTCTCTCTCTTTCTTCTCCCCTTCTCTCTCTCCTTGGTTCCGATCAAAAGCCCTAGCCGTTTCGACCGTCCTCCGGCCTTCTTCTCCTCCGGCCGGATCTACGACCTCTTCCTCCTTCCGACCTCTCCCCTCCTTCTCTTTCTCTCTTTCTTTCTTCTCTTCGTTTTCGCCAAAACCCTAATCGCCTTCTCCCCTTCCTTTTTGCTGGCAACTGTGGGACTTCCCCGCCCTCCGGCCGAGTCAGGGTTCCCACCTCGAAGCAGTAGCAGTGGAAGGCCGGCCCTTCCTCTTCTCCGAAGTGATGCCGGAGAGGGGAAAGGGGCTCGGAGATGGGTCGGGATCCGGGCTATACCCGAGAGCCTCCACCCGCTCCGTCCACGGCGAGGTATGGCCGGAGAGGATGAAGCCTCAAGGTCGGTGAGTTCATTATTTTTATTTTTTTTTAATTATTATTTTTTTCTTTCTTTCTTCTTTCCTTCTTCCTTTTCTTTTCTTTGGTCCTTCCCTCCGGCACCACCACCTCTTGCCGGAGAAGAGGCGGTGGTCCGGCCGGGGCCGGCGGCCTTGTGGCCGCGTCTGTTGCCGGCTCGGCCGGACCCGGCGGCCCGAGGCTGCCCCCCGAGCCCTAGGGTAGCCGCAGCCGAGGTTGCGGTGCCCTGTTCATCCGCAGGCTAAGCCCGGTTGGGCTCGGCCCGGGTGATCGTCGGGCCCGGGCCTGGGCCGCGGCCGTTCTCAGGCCGGCCCGCGGCCTGTGGGCTCGGCCCGTGGCCCTTCTCCCTTCTGCCGGTTTCCTCCTCTCTGTTTCATTATTGAAACAGAGGGGAGAATACCCCACAGAGGGTTTCTCCACTCCTTAAAATTTCATTAACAGGGATCCTTACTTGGCTTTGGCCGGTTGCAGTTGGGCAGTACCACCCCTTGGTAGTCCCTCCTTCCTCTCCTAGAGCTTCGGGGCTTCTTCCACCTCTGGCTCCAGGGTTCCGGCTCTCTGGTTTTTGTGTTCTAAGGGGTAAGGGGATAGAGGGTACAGTACTGAGGCTTAAATAATTTCGTTTAAGAGATGAGACCCTTCTGGAGAGGTCCCATCCTCTCCTTCCCCTTTGCTCCAGGGGCTTCCAGCTGCCCCCCTTGTCTCAGGCTCGCCGGAATCGGCTGCCAGCAAGGGCGTGAGGTGGCGGCCCTAGGTTTTGCATGGCTGAGGGTCCCTCAGTGAGGTCCCATCTTCCCTTCCCCCTGGCTCCAGGCTTCCAGCTGCCCCCCTTCCTCTGCCACTGTGTGTGGTCTTGCCACAGGGGAACGAGGTGGCCCTCCCTCTGTCGGCCAGCTATGGCCCTGTCACTTCCCTTCTCAGCATTGAGGTGGCAACCCCTTCACGGTTGCCACCCTATCAGTACTGCCCATACAGTAAAATCGGGCCCAACTCCCCCCCCCCCCAACTGGGCCTTAAAATATTGGGCCCAGTTGGTAGTGGGGCCCGGACATTACAGAAATAGGGATTGAATGGTAGGAATCAAGATCAGATAAAGCACAGAAAAAAGCATTGCAGCGTATCCTTTTAAGGAAAGGGGTGGGGGGGTTTTGGGGGGGGGGAGGGTAAACAGGAAGATTTGCATATATCATGCCTTATTACCAACTAGATTCTTTCTACAAACAGTGCAGGCTCAAATTTTAGTTAATCCCCCCAAATTTGAATCCGGTCTTGGTTTGAAGAGTCTACCTGATGAGAAAATTAAGGAATAACGAGAACAAGACCAGATGGTGACTAAAAATGAGTCTTGTTTAATAAGGGCATCTTTCAGTTCACCACTAGCCTCCACAACGATGCAAAGCAACAGAAGTATTATGAGAAAGTTAATGATCATTGGTTTCCAAATATCATCACAACTGCTCACCTCCAGGGTAATCAAGAAACTCTTCTTGATCAGTTAATAGCCACTAAGAGTAACATATTGGTTAAGCACAAAAGCTGATCATGTGTCAGTTTGGTTGCAGAGAAATCTATGGAAAAGGGAAAGGAAAGATCAAATTTCTTCCATGGAAAAGGAGAAGTATTCCCAAAATATAGAAACATATATTTCAAATTTGTCAATTTTCCGTTGAAATAAGAAGAAAGAAAACTAGATTTCCCATCGAAAACAAAGTCTTCCAGGCAGTTTTCCTTAGAAGAAAACCAATCACAAAATAGAAAAGACCTTACATTTTCACACATGGTTCGCCATGTTGGACCACACCACCCGGCGCTAGGCATACCATTACCATACGAATAGTGAACCAATACTCAGTATAGGAGGTGTATCGAGTGTCGATACCAAGAACCAGCCCACACGACATTTTACGGGCACGGTCCCAATACGGGTACCAAAACTAGGACAGTGAACCATGGACTTCACGATGGTATTGGATGTTTAAATTCACATACCCTGTAATTAGCCCCGCTATATGTGCTTTGCTTGGCACTGCAATGCTTACTAGAAAGCATTTCATAATTAATTACAAGTGCATGTACCAATAATCATTTAGATGATCCATTACTTCCTGTTCTGAATCAAACAAGTCAAATGTTGTCTCCGACCTCAACATACACCACCTTTAACAACCAGTATCAAAAATTAATTAACTACAAAAGTCCCGTGAGCATCTGGATAGAAACTCGCAAAAGAACAAATCCTATTGCATAGACACGTTTGTTAGGGAATCAATACACTTCCTACGAAATAATACTTGCCTGAAAGCAAGACCAATCCCATGCCTCCAACTCTAATTCAACTTCATTTAGGTATGTTAAGATTGAATAATAACTCAAAGAACCTCTTCACACGAAAGACATAGTTCAATTCAAACAAGTCTAGTGTTAATAAACAAAAAGAAATTATTAACTTCTAAATAGATTGTTAAAGAAATAAGCCAACACAGAGAAATTCCTGTCAAAATTACACCATCTAACATTTGATGGGAGGGTATGGACAAGGAACAAGTTAGACACCCGCATGCACAAGTTAATAATTCTACTCATCAAGCTCTTAGACACAGAGATATCTTGTTGACAAAGTGATATCTGTCCATTTAGTTTCCCTCAGCAAATGATAGAGGGAGACACGTTAAAAAATTGAAAGACAAGGAAACGTTAAGCTAATTTTGAAAAATTGGAAGCCAAGGAACCAATGCCAGTGTTACCTGGTCCCTTTGCTTATCACAGCATACCAGATCCCGATAGACAGGTATGTGGGTGTCACTTGGATGCGGATCTACAAGAGGGAAATTCTTCGAGGAGGATGGACTCCTAAATGTGCATCCAAACCAGATACTAACACTAGAATCCTTGTGATATAGACCAATATACTGGGTCTAACTATGTTAGCTTCCTAAAAGTCCACAGTTTACACTGCATATCTAAGTAGCTATCAATCTTTGCAGCGTAACTAATTTTTGAAATTGCTGGGTTTTTATCCCTTCTGCAATCATATCCAACATACAGGCATATCCAACAGGAAGCAAGTTAGTGGAACTAGTAAGGAATAATGACCACTTATTTACAACCTTTCAAATTGTTTTACATGTTTACATAATTAACCTAGTGATATAACACAAATTAGGAACCAAGCATCAAGCAATTTGGCAGGTTTAGGCACATTTAGATCATAAAATATATAGACTATAACTAGCCTTTACAAACAAGCAACAGATGAGAAAACGTAGAAAAGTCAAATAAACACATGCATATTGACAGAAATAAGCAAGCAATCTATAAGTTCGGATGGTACATGGGAATTAGCTTTGACCAACCGATTGCCATTGTGAACTACAATATGATTTATTTTGCAAGATAATAGCAAATGGCACGCAAGCTATCAGTCAGCACTAAGTTTATTACCATCGGTGCATGAAAGTTCAGGGATTCATGCTGTTATTAGCTTTGACCATTCGGGCATACAGTAAAGTACCTACCTGCAAGTAGACTATCACTGATGAGTAAATATTCCACACATGAACTAAAAAATAATATCACATGATATGAATAGCACAAATTTCAGGATTAGGAACATAAAAAAATGTTCCCAACATTACCTCAAAATTTAACAATCCCAAAGAACACTGTCAAATCTCTCTCAAATGATAGAAGCTATTTGTTTCAGAACACCCCAATTTACCTATGAATGTGTCATGGTTCCATATACAAATTTGAGTTGTGTCAAATCATCTGCTCATGGTCTCCACTCAAACAAGATTTTCCAACCTTTTCCTAGGATCACATAACCTAGCTTCATCAGCCATTAAATGCCTTCAACAAAGTACATTTTTTAACGGTGCGCATGTTCTTTGACATAAGAAACAACCTATAAAAATCAAACACATACAATAAGGTACACATTTGGTAAAGAAGACAGCATTCTTTTATTGCCGAAGAGATTACACGTCTGAAAAGCAAAAAAGACAAGAAAAATTGGAGATTTGTGAACATCAATGAACCAAGATGGTGATATATCTATCTATTTAACATGAAAACATCTGTAGATCAATGTCTCCATGTGTTGCAGACACTTCACATGGCGAAAATTATGGATATGAAGTCCATGTCACATAAAGTAAAACCAATTATTTCTCGACAAAATTCAAAGCATGCTGCCAGCGAACAAAGAGATATAAGACCGAAACATAACTAATATGACATACGAGTCAACAATGTTGATGTCATATATATTCAAGGAAAATCTGAAAGTCTGAATCAGCAAAATTGATGTAATATAACTAAGGAAAACTGATTCGTCGAACTTTGGTATGTTTCTCCTAGTTCCACCTTCAAATGCAAGTACCGGTAAATATGCCAAAGTTGGTCCCTTTATGTCAACCAGAAATTTCTGAAAACAGAATAATATGTCTGAAAACCATGTACAAAGAATGCGATCTCAGAAACAGTAACCAATAAGTGAAAAGATGAATTTAGATTTGAAAAATATCTGTCAGCAGAGTATGAGGGGATGCTACACGCCCTGCCGACCTCTGAAGGATATCAAAGAAAATACAGCATTTAAGCTTTTTCAAATGTAACTAGGAAAACATATATTGGACTCCATCACCAGCAATTTCAAATCAACTTATATAAATCCATATGCTAATCCACTTTCTTGGAACAGTTAATAGTAATGCCCGGCGTAATCAAATTTCATTATATAAACATAGACCTTTCCTTGTAACCAAATAAAATATGGTTTCGCCCTTGGTTAATCTAAGTACGACCCTTTTGTATTCAATGTTTGTATAAGGCAAGTTTAAGCGTTTAACCTGGGTTGAAAGAACAAATGGCCATATTGCTTTCTAGAGAAGGAGCTCGTAGTATTAGCTTTTATTCTTTGGATAAGAAGGTAGTGATCAAGTATTTGGTTTGCAAGTAGAAGAGGAAGAAGGCTAACATGTTGCAATCATCTTATTTAGAATTTATTATTCTTGAGAACTTCATTTAAAGATCAAACAAGCATAGGAACTTCGCAAAATTAAATGACTTAAAACATATAAATAATTTCTAACTGCTACAGAGCGATGAATATGCATACAGGAGTCTCTTACAGTATAAAATAAAAGATACTTACATCTGGTTTACTATCTACAACAATACCAAGAACCGTATCTTCCACACACGGTACATGCTGCAGGAACACAATACCTAAAATAGAAGGGAGAAAAGAGGATAAAAGAGAAGAATCTGAAAAAAGCATCAATAATGAAGTATGCACAGGATCTGGGCTTTCGTGCTAATTAGGCTAAATGTGCATATAGCATGCCAATGAAGAGAGCATAAAGAAAAGCCAGCACACATCACCTAAGTGTGAATGTAACTAGTAAATAAAAAAAATAATAAAGAGAGCAGCAAGTTAACCAGGATTTTAGAAGATTGATAAACATATGAAACATGATCTAAAACATCTAGCAAGTGAAAGTAACATCAAATTCCCATAAAAATTCAGGATAATCAATTATAACAGTAAGAACTTAAGAAAATTTCCTACCCGTACTTGATCTCATTGACATTCCAATCACTACTTTTTGATGACATTACAGATAAGAGCAAAAAAAATTCAAAAAAACATGGTAGATTATCAAGTTATACATAGCCATATATTTGCACCAAATGCTTTTGATTTATGTACAAGTCATTGCACTTAGTTTATTGTTTTGTTTTCTTAAGAAGCCTATTAAATAAAGCATCAGGTACAATATGCCACCAAACTTAAAAGGAAACAAGCATCAGTTTTATAATTTAATAATACCTCTGCACTTACAGTCTATGCATATATTTAGACAACTCAATATGAAAACATTAGAAAATAGCACCCTGTCCTCATGCAAATGAATATTAAGGTCAAGATAAGCTCAGGATGCTCTTGATTTTAGGGATCACAGTGCTGAAACTACGGATATTAATGTTGCACGGGCACAGAAACAGTAGCTAGACTAGCATGTGTTTCAAAATGGCTGATTCAACTATAGTGAATAAACAGGATACAGGGATACATTAAAAAAAATAATGTACTGAATTATAATTTATTTTATTATCAACATGATGCATAATCTACAAAATATGTAAGACATTTCTATCACATATACAATGAAAATTTGTAAGGCAACCCCTTGACATTGCCTCATATCGTTACCAAAAACAAGCTTCCTTGTCATCCTTCTCATCGAAAATGGATATATGCTTCATCCTTTAGTTTCTTTGTGTTGCAAATAAAATTTGAAGCAGAAATAAAACTAAACTATTCTACTTCAATAAATAATAGGCAGTAATAGGCTAAAACAAAAAATTAAAAGTAAAAGTAGGAAAAATGGAACCCGAGATGCTGATGTTGGTCACTTTCCTTGAAGTAGATTTCGCCGCCTTACAGTGCACTAGGCTTGGATGGCGTTCTACTCCTGAGATACAACAGCCTCTCGTTCCTTCAACCTTGATGATTTGCACAGATCAAAGAAGGCTTCGAACCCAGAATCAATATGCAGCAAGCCCATTTAAAAAGAATTTGGAAGAAATATTTTAACTAGTAGAGAAAGTAGAGAAAGAAGAGAGATTAGGAATCCTCTGCTTCTAATCTCATATATTTTTATATATATTTTAATCTGTAGAGGCCGTTTATTTATAGACCTCTACGAGAGGGCCTGTCGGGTGCGTCTCTTCACGATCGCGGGCGCGATCCTTCATGTGGCGAAACCGGTCGCGGGCGCGATCCTTCGCGTGAGGCGCGATACCGCGAAGCCACGGTCGCGTCCCTCAAAAACTCGCGCCCCTCTTGCACGGACGTAAAAGCACTTGCTTTTGCGTTCGTGCAAGGAAGCCGTAAAAGCACTTGCTTTTACGTTCGTGCAAGGAATCCCCTCTTGCACGGACGTAAAAGCATGACATAAAACTGAGGGAAAGCATGAAAAGGGTGACACAAAAACCCGTGGGAAGAGGGACAAATAAAACATTTAATCATTAATAAATCCTACAATCCCCCACCTGATTAAAATGTTTTCAAGATTTTATATAAAAAATAGTCATACCAGGCTTTTCATGTCATGACTTCAATAAAGGTAGCTTGCGGCTTTGAACCTTTACCTAGTGAAAGTATACTTACATCTGAAAGGAATAGTGGTAGCCAAAAAGCTTTGAACCAAATTCTTTGGTTCAGATTTTCATATACTTCACCCATGACAAATGCAAATATTGGGTTCATCATAGGTGGTGCTTTTCGGCCTCATGCACCAATATCTCAGTTTCATGAGCGCTCTAGGGGTTAACCCTTATCCCCATAGACTGCGGCCATACAGTCACACTCACATAGGTGAATCCTCCAAGGGTGCTCGCAGCACAGCACCTTGTCATAGACTCGGACTCATTCAGAGTTTTAAAATCCTCCGTATACCTCTGCTGTGTTTAGCACTCACATCATAGGGAGAGACCAAATGACATAAAGTCATTTTAATAATAGTGCTAACTAATCATTAAACAACTTGTTTTTTCCGTTGAATCTTTCGTCTTGGATCTCCAGTCAGAATAGGTTGGGTTGCCATTGTCAATGATTCCTTATGGGTTTCAGTCCCATCCCCCTTGATGTTTCTATAACTTTGCTTCTAGCTAGTCCTTTAGTCAAAGGATCTGCTAGGTTACCTTCAGATCTAACAAATTCCAAAGTCACGATGCCATTTTTAATTAGGTATCTAATTATCTTATGTCTCACACTAATGTGTCTTCTGTTTCTCTTGTTATATTCAGTATTTCTACAAGTATTAATTGCAGCTTCATTATCACATAACAAAGAGATAGCAGGCATAGGCTTTTCCATAATAGGAATTTCTGACATAAGATTTTTAAACCATTCTGCTTCTTGAGATGCAGAATCTAAGGCTACAATCTCAGCCTCCATAGTGGATCTGGTGATCACAGTTTGTTTGGATGATCTCCAAGCAACAGCTGCACCACCCAACATGAATATGTATCTACTAGTTCCTTTTCGGTTCACTGAATCAGTGATCCAACTAGCATCACTGTATGCTTCAAGTACAGCGGAAAATCTTGAGTAATGTAAACCATAAGACATGGTACCTCTCAAGTATCTAAGTACTCTGTCCAGTGCTTCCCAGTGACTAAGATTAGGGCAACTATTAAACCTACTGAGCTTTTCTATAGCATAGGAAATGTCAGGTCTACTTGTATTTGCAATATACATCAGTGTCCCAATAATCTGAGCATATTTTTCTTGGGCTACTGGATCACCTTTGTTGCACTTCAAGTTCAAACCATGATCATAAGGTGTACTCACTGGTTTACAGTTGTACTTATCAAATTTCTTCAAAATTTTCTCAATATATTGTGATTGATCAAAGATTATACCATTAGGTATTCTAGTAATCCTATTACCAAGCATTACCTCTGCCTGACCTAAATCTTTCATATCAAAATTATTAGATAAAAAATTCTTGATATCAGTTACAATATTCATATCAGTACCAAAAATTAAGATATCATCAACATATAAACATAAGATAACACATGAAATATTTTCTAACTTAGAATATAAGCATTTATCAGATTCATTTACTTTAAAGCCATAAGAAACAATTATTTCATCAAATTTTCTATACCATTGCTTAGGAGCTTGTTTTAAACCATAAAGAGATTTGACTAACCTACAAACTTTTCTTTCCTGTCCCTGAGCCACATATCCCTCTGGCTGATCCATATAAATCTCTTCCTCTAAATTACCATTGAGGAAGGCAGTCTTGACATCCATCTGATGGATTATCAAATTATGGATTGAAGCCAGTGCAATTAAAGTACGGATAGTGGTTATCCTAGTCACAGGAGAATACGTATCAAAGTAGTCTATACCCTCTTTCTGAGTAAAGCCCTTAGCAACTAATCTTGCTTTATATTTTTCAATTGAATCATCAGGTCTTAATTTCTTCTATAAGATCCATTTACAACCTATAGCCTTACTACCAGGTGGTAAATCAGTTAGAAACCATGTTTCATTAGTCATAAGTGAATTCATTTCACTATTAATAGCTTCCTTCCAAAACATAGAATCTAATGAGTTCATAGCATCTTTATATGTTTTAGGATCATCTTCTACCATAAAGGTATAGAAATCAGATCCAAAATCTTTCTTTTTCCTAATTCTTTTGCTTCTACCAAGTTCATTAACATCAATAAGTTCATTTTCATTTTCATTAGAAGGTGAATTACAAGATTCATTATTTGTTCTATCTATTATATGCTTTTCTATTTTATCCTTAAAAGGAAAAATGTCTTCAAAGAAAGAAGCATCTTTAGATTCAATTATAGTATTCTTATCAATGCCATTAATGTCAGAACTAATGACTAAGAATCTATAAGTAACACTATTAAGAGAATAACCAAGAAATATAGCATCAAAAGTATTAGGTCCTAATTTTCTTTTCTTAATTAAAGGAATATTAACCTTAGCCAAACAACCCCAAACTTTTAGGAAGTTTACGTTAGGTTTTCTTCCTTTCCAAAGTTTATAAGGAGATTCATTAGAACCTTTAAATGGAACCCTATTAAGCAGGAAACATGCAGTAAGCACTGCTTCCCCTCACCAAACCTCAGGTAAACCTGAGTTGGCAAGCAAAGATCTTACCATATCTTGCAAAGTCCTATTTTTCCTTTCAGTCACTCCATTAGACTGAGGTGAATAGGGAGGTGTTACTTCATGTAGAATTCCATTAACTCTACAGAATTCATTCAAGTCATTAGAGGTGTATTCTCCTCCTCTATCTGACCTGAGAATTTTTATTCTCTTGTCAAGTTGATTTTCTACCAAGAATTTATAAGTCTTAAACATCTCAAAAGCTTCATCTTTAGATTTCATTAAATAAACTTGACAATACTTAGAGTAATCATCTATGAAGGTAATAAAATACCTTCTACCCCCTTTAGTCAAAGTTCCATTTAGATCGCATACATCTGAATGTATTAATTCTAATAAAGTTGAATTTCTATTTACCATTTTAAATGGTTTTCTAGGTTGTTTAGATTGAACACAAATTTGGCACTTTTCTTTTTCATCTAATGAAACATTAGGCAATAAACCAGAACTAATCATTCTTTTAATAGTATTATTATTCACATGTCCTAATCTAGCATGCCAAAGAAATGAAGAATATACTGAAAGAATAACTTTATTATTGCTATGAGAAGGAATATCCACAGGTACATCATTCATTTTATTAATTACATATAAGCCATCACACTCATAGACTTTGCCTACAAATGTTCCATTCTTTGTTATAATCACTTTCTTAGATTGAAATAACAAAGAATAGCCACTCCTTATCAGAAGAGATCCACTGATCAGATTCCTCCTTCCTTCGGGCACATGGTACACATTAAATAGAGGAAGCACATTTTCAGATGTAAGCCTTAGAAGTACTTTCCCAGTTCCAAGTACTCGTGCCGAGGTAGAATTTCCCATAGTCACTGTTAGGCCGCCCCGGACATGATAAACAGTAAAAAGGGTACGATCAGTACACATATGAACATTCGCACCTGTATCCACTAACCAATCGGTAGAATGAATTGCCAAATTTAACTCTGGACTTAAAGTTACATACCGATCATCAGTACTAGTAGGACCAGTACTGGATAACACCATGTTGGTTTGTGGATTGGCAGGTTGAGGAGGCGCATGTTCATAGTTTTGATACTTCTTCTTCTTCATCCGGCATACTCGTGCCATATGACCGGATTTTCCACAATTGTAGCAAATCGGCCTCCGATCATTCTTATTGATCTGGTGTTTTGGCTTCATGGACTTTCCTTTGTTCTTAGGTCCACCCTTTTCAAATTTGGAGTTTTTGAACCTATAGGTTTTATTCTGGCCTTCTACAAAGTTCACCTTAGTTAGAAACTCAGGGTTCATAATTTGCTCATTGTTTTTCTCAAGATGTTGCTCTTGGATCCTAATGGCAGATAATAGGGTTTTCATGCTCATTTCCTCGGTCTTATGTTTTAGGGACAACCCAAAATCTTTCCAAGAAGGTGGAAGCTTGTCAATGGTACAAGCAACTTGAAGGCTCTCAGTTATACCCATTCCCCTTAAGCCAGGGGCGGCCCAATGCATTTGGGGGCCTAGGGCAAACTCACTAAATGAGGCCTTTTTTAAAATAATAATAATAATAATAATAAATTTTTAATAAGTGTAAAATACAAAAGAGAAAAATTAGAAGAGAAAAATTGTAACAAAATTATAGATATTCTAACAAAATTAGAGGAATTAAACGCTGAAGGTTGAAAATATAATCAAACAACAAAATTAGGAGAATTAGAAGAATCACACCGTGTGTCCATGCCACTGACTCACTGTCACAGACTGACAGACTCACAGTCTCACAGACAGACGTGAGAGGACGGCCGGGCCCGCCGGGGTCATGAGAGCCGGGGTTGAGGAGGGAGGCGAGGAGGTCACGGCCTCATGGGAGCCGGGGCGGGGGGCGAGGAGCGGAGGAGGTCACGAGAGCCGGGGCCGGGGAGGGAGGCGACTGGCGAGGAGGTGGAGGTCACTGCCTCACTGGTCACGGCCTCACGGAAGGCGGGAGCCGGGGCCGGGGGCCCGGGAGGGAGGCGAGGAGGTCGTAGCCTTGCAGGATCGCCGGGATGCCAGGGAGGCGGGGGCCGGGGAGGCGCTCAGGCGGAAGAGACGACCTCGCCGGCTCGCTGGATTGAGTTGGACGGGCCGACGGGGTCACGGGAGCCGGGGCCCGGAAGGGAGGCGAGGAGGTGCGGGACCGCCTGGATGCCGGGGAGGCGGGGACCGTCGTGAGATGCCGGGGCCCGGGGAGGTGGGGAGGTGGACTGGCAGAGGCGCGGAGCTGCGGAGCCGCGGAGGAGACGAGTAGACGACCCAGGCAGTCACGGAACAGAAGAGAAGAGGATAAGGATTGAGGAGTGGAGCACGATGAGGATTTCAAAGAGAGGAATGATGGGCGATGGCCGATAGGATTGGGACGGGAGTCACGGCCTCACGGGGTGGCGTCGCGGCGACTCACACTCACCCGCGTCTTGTCGAGGTAGCCGTTGGCTCCTGCGGCCTTACCTCTGTTCTACGGACACTGTAGCCAGGAGCGGGAGCTGGGAGGCTAGGAGCCTAGAACTAGCAGAGTAGCAATCGTGCTGTCGCGCGGGGGCCTTCTCTCGAGCCGGGGCCTTGGGCGACCGCCTAGGTCGCCTAAGGCTTGGGCCGCCCCTGCCTTAAGCCTAATTCATGATAAATCACTGTTAGCTCATGAGCTAGGTCAACTATGGGCTTGGTGTCTACCATCTTATAAGACAGGAATTGACTAGCAGTATACTTGTCCATTCCGGCATCTTGGATACCATATTTTTTATTAAGATCATCCCAAATCTTCTTAGAGGTTTTCAGAGTGCAATAGACATCAAAAAGGGGATCAGAAAGATAGGACAAAATCCTACCCCTACACAGGTAGCCTTTCTTCTTAAATTCCTCTAAATTACAAGTCCTAGCCGGTTCATTCTCATCCTCATTTGGAGGAGAGTCAAAAATTATGGAAAATAATCCAAGCGTGGTTAAGAAGATTTCCATTTTCTCTCTCCAACGCTTAAAATTAGTTCCATTAAACTTTTCAGGAGGAACCAGATCACTTGCATTGGCCATTGGGGTAATTCTAATTACTAGCCTATTATACGTAGGGAAATCTACTTCAAGATTGTTGAATCTAAATTTGAAGCAGAAATAAAACTAAACTATTCTACTTCAATAAATAATAGGCAGTAATAGGCTAAAACAAAAAATTAAAAGTAAAAGTAGGAAAAATGGAATCCAAGATGCTGAGGCGTGGTATGTTGGTCACTTTCCTTGAAGTAGATTTCGCCGCCTTACAGTGCACTAGGCTTGGATAGCGTTCTACTCCTGAGATACAACAGCCTCTCGTTCCTTCAACTTCGATGATTTGCACAGATCAAAGAAGGCTTCGAACCCAGAATCAATATGCAGCAAGCCCGTTTAAAAAGAATTTGGAAGAAATATTTTAACTAGTAGAGAGTAGAGAAAGAAGAGAGATTAGGAATCCTCTACTTCTAATCTCATATATTTTTATATATATTTTAATCTGTAGAGGCCGTCTATTTATAGACCTCTACGAGAGGGCCTGTCGGGTGCGTCTCTTCACGATCGCGGGCGCGATCCTTCGCGTGGCGAAATCGGTCGCGGGCGCGATCCTTCGCGTGAGGCGCGATACCGCGAAGCCATGGTCGCGTCCCTGCGATACCGCGAAGCCACGGTCGCGTCCCTCAAAAACTCGCGCCCCTCTTGCACGGACGTAAAAGCACTTGCTTTTACGTTCGTGCAAGGAAGCCGTAAAAGCACTTGCTTTTACGTTCGTGCAAGGAATCCCCTCTTGCACGGACGTAAAAGCATGACATAAAACTGAGGGAAAGCATGAAAAGGGTGACACAAAAACCCGTGGGAAGAGGGACAAATAAAACATTTAATCATTAATAAATCCTACACTTTGTTCTTTCATTCTCTTCTTCATCATCTTTCATGATGTCATCTTAGATGAGTCCTAACAAGCAATAGATGCTATGACCTAAAAACATAATATGTGTTATAGCATCCATGTGTTTTAAAGCTTTCATCCATGGTGAGTGTTTCCTATGCATGATAACACTTTTCTATAGGGCCATCAATGCATACAAATGACTATAAACATAAAATTATGCATGATATAATAACTTAAAGTAAGTATAGAAAGGCTGAATTAAAATATTTCTAGATGCCATGGCAATATTCTAATAAATCTTGAAGGGCTTTAGAAGAAATTAACCGTCCGTACTTTCAGTTAAGTTAAATATTTAACCTTTGTAGATGCTTTAGCAGTACCAGAAAATGTACCCTAACTCACACTAATCCACATTGACTACATATTTTACAAATGCCAAGATTATAATCTCATAATGCAACATTAGTAATCTTCCAATGAAAAATCAAATTATCCACACAAGATTTTATTTATTTATTATTCCTATGCAGTAAGAAACTCAAAATTGCAAATAAGAGGCTAATGGAATTGTAAGCAAATATTATGATTCTCAAAAGAATAATATAATCATACTTGTGAACTTCCAGCAAGCTCAAGACCAAAATTAGATGAAGGACACAGTGGACTGCTTGAACCTAATCCATAACCAACAGCACGACTCCAGTTCTTCAAGCCTTTGAAGTTCATATGTTGTTTGCTTTCATCTAATAAAGTACAACACCAATTAAAAAAAAGAGGCATAAATGATAGTGACAATTAATTTCTAGTTTACTGCACTACTCATAGTTTCTCCCATATTTTTTTTTAATGAATGTCAACCATTGAACAAACTGCACATTACCAAAAGCATCCAAACAGGGCTAAGCGAAATGGTGAACTGAAATACGAAGGCTATAAGTGTTTCGACCTTCACAATATGGAACTTTATCAATGAAATTAATTTAGTTAATTAAAACAGATAAACCAACCACTAGTACTAATTACTTAAGCATACAAGTTTTAACATATTGATTTAATAAGTCCCATGTGTTCATCCATTTAGGCATATTGGTCAGTGTCAGTTACTTAACAACGTGTTAATAACACATCCTTCATATAAAGCTGTTTGATCATAGCACTGAGATGAACTGTTGGAAAAGATTGCAATTATATGCAACATATAATTGCTAGGGCATAAAGATGGAAGTAATAATTAGGATGAAAACAATGTGATAAACTTCATATAAATCATATAACAGAATTCACAAGGTCCAGTTAACCAAACAAAAGTTAAACTTCAAATCAAAACGATCCAACTTCAACAGAAAGTTTTTTCCATAACTTCAGGAAATTATATGAGGATAAAGGCAATAAGCAAATGAAACAAAGGCATACCTTAAACGTCATCATATATGCACACTTGCCTACCTCAGGCATCTCTTAGCTTAATCTTGACCAGCATAAATGAAACTACACGAGATATCTAGTACAAAATTTCAATGGTGAAGGAACAAAATAAAAACATCACATGTTCTGATTTGCAAGGAGTGTCCACTTTGGTCAGTATCCAGAAGAGGAAAATTTATCCTGGGAAATGACTGCAATTAACAGAAGAATACTACCTAAAACAGAAGTAGCACATGCTTAGACCTGAAGTACCTTCGGTTATATTCCACCTAACAATGAAAAATTATCCTTACTAAGTTAGCCTGTCTTTGTTCTTCAACATCAACCAAATTTTCTTTGTCATTATTTCTTGCGACATTTATTGATGCTGAAGGGAAACAGCTGTATTAGTCTTCGAAAATTTTTAACTATATAGTTAAGATTCAATATGTACAGTTAAAATATGTTTCAAATTGACATGTTCTGGTTCCCAATTCTCCACACTGCTATACAAGATTGACAGCAAACTGTAGTATAAGCCCATGAATTTCTCATATAGATGTAATTCAAGTTCTATCCCATACAAATAATGCTATGCAAACTAATATTAGCAAACCTATACGAGAAGTTTGATGAATAAGAGACAGTGAAAGTTGAAAGATGATACACATTTAAGGGATTTAGATCACAATTCAGAAGATAAATCAGTCAAATATATGGTTGTCACAAGGAAATGGCATAAATGAGGTGCCAATGGATAGATTTCTGATCCATATCTCAAGCCCATAACACCATAATCTTCTGGAAATGCCCTGCTATGCAATTCGATCTGAGAACCGCATAAATATGAAATCGACAAGAAAAATACAAGTTGAACAGAATGCATTTGTTCAAATAGCTGAAGCTAAATTTTACAACGGGAGATAACCACAAACTGAATCATTGTTTCAGGCTTGAAGGAATAACACCGACAACAACAACAGTAAACGATCAGGAAAGAGAAGAAAAGATCAAAGGAAACTGATACATTTCAAAAGTAGCTTTGGAACTGGAAACGAACACTCGTTTTGCACTTCACAAGGCACTGATGATGTATGATCTCAACAACTTTCGTATAATTTATTTAGGTCTTTCCATACACTTTCTCAAAGGAAACATTGTAATATGAGACTATATGCAAAATAAAGTGCGAATCTTGTAAAAGCAAAGAAACAGATGCATGAGAAGCAGTGCAGCAAAAGGATACTCCAAATGATTCTGTTTTTGTCTTTTGAAATGTTTGCAATCCTAAGAAATAAGTAACACTTCAAATTTCTAAATTTCACATCTTCACTAATATGCAAACAAAGAGAAAAAGATTTTAAACTCGATTTAAATAATTATTTGGCAAGTATGTTGATTAGAATAGTTGGACAAAGTTGGTGTTTCGTGGAGTAAATGGGTTTGGGTTAAATCATATACACTCAGATATGTGAATGACCATACAAAATACAGAAATGCTTTCCATGATAGACATGTCATTTTGCAGGTATTGTTAACTTGTAAAGTGAAGCGAACAGCAGGACTCCCACTATCAATGCTCTGTCTCCATCTCTTTGACACTCAATCCCAATGCTCCCTCAACACCGCCGCCCCAACCAAAAAAAAAAAAAACTCAGTGCACTTGCATGTGCTAAAAAAAAGCTTTCATGTTTTCTTTTCCAACTTTATAAATCATGGCAGATTAACTACTTCTATTGGAATATTAAGAATGCAAAAAAGGCACAATAGGATAAAAAAGGAAAGTCATGAATATTTGCCGAAAAAACTTCCGAAAGCTTTAGAAATTGACCATAATAAGACATTAAGATAAATGAACCAACCACAACAATGGAGAGAATAACTTACCCATGTAAGAAAAAAATTCTGAACAAGCCTAATTTTTAAACTCATGAAATGCACCAATTTCTGCCTAAAGCAGACAGGGGGGCAAAGGAAAACAGAAATAACCACAAATCATCAATAATTCTAATCACAAACAATAAATAATTCTTCTTTTAAAATTAATTTTCTCAGTTTGGAATAATACTGTAAAACAATATCTCATTTGAAAAATATTGACAGTTAATGTATATAAGAGCAAAGATAGTTAAAGAAAATCTATCATTTTCCAATGGACATGAATCGGTAAAAGCTAATATCTAATTTCTGATTTTGTTGGCTGCACCCATCTACGGCGGGTGTGAACTGCCGTTGTACCAAAAAAAAAAAAAAACTAATATCTAACAATTTGATAAATAACATGACTAGGGGATTTGATATGATGATTTAAAGAACGTACCTTCTTGTTATTAGCAGAGGAAATATACCAAAAGCCCCAAATTGATATCTAGGATGGTAAGCACATGACCTTAAATGCAGTATGCTGGAAAACAAGACATAATGCAATTGACACTAAGAGATTAGCATGTCTAATGATTTAAGGTGAAAACTAACAAGCTGTTGAGGGTAGATGTCTCTTCCAAGGATTAGATTCTTACGCACCAGAAGTAGATACATAAGGTCCATAAATGTATGTGGATCATCCAAGTCCCTGTAAAAGAAAGCCAAAATGGAAATAACATCCTCTTTTGTCAATCGTTGATACAAATACAATTTTGATTATTATGAGAATATTAAACAGCAAAATTAATCAATAAGAAGCACAACTTTTGCCAGCGGAATAATGCATTTCCTTCAAAGGCCTTCCTAGATTTCTGATCAAGGGGATCAAACACTTTAAATATATTAAGGCAAGCAACATTTCATTTGCTAAAAGCAAAAGCTCTTCTATTATATAGAAAAACTACCAGAATAATGCAAGATTGCTCTAACCAATACTTCGGCATGTACAATTAAAAGAAAGAAAAAGCAAGCAACTAAAACAACTGAATGACTGATAGTACCACATACTCAGACTCCATTCCATTAGCTTGAAAAACTAAAGCATTGTATTTGAAAGATAAGTAGACGGAGCAGTATAAATTATAACAATACAAGTTATGCAAACTGATTAAGATCAGCTCAAAACATCATATTCGACCAAAAATGATACAGAAACTTGCACTCTATATTAGGTTGTGAAGTCTAAGAATAATGTTGGTGGCTGTTATTGTTGTTGTTGTTGATGAAATCTAACAATAATGGTGGTTATTGTTGTTATTATTATTATTATTGATGAGAAAGCAAATTGAGGAATAATTGAAATCTAAGAATAATCGTTTTGTAGGCCAAAAGACTCCATTGCTTTTACTTCTTGTAATTGATTATCATATCACCTTTTCAAAACAGAGAAGGGTATGTATACAGAATATGATAAAAGATATAAAAAAAAATTGAAACATCAAAAGCATTCAAGGAATGATTTATGTAACAGTCATGAAATGCATCTAAAGTTTGTTGGATACAGTTGCAACTAAATCCACATGACGATCTTCCAATGGTTTTAGCATGATCCTCGTGTTGAGATTCCTTGCTTGCTCAAAGTAGTCCTCGAAAAGGGAACACAATGCAAACTTCCCAAATACTAAGTCATAAGAACTAACATCCTGTATCACCATAGAAAAAATGAAGTTCAGAATTTAAATATTAACCCAGAGAAGAATAAATAATCACTTGATATGTGAGCTGTCCCATAATGGTCAAAAAGGGAACGCAAAATACAGAGCAATATATAGAGGCAGCTAAGGTTTAATATCATCGTATATTAACTTAAACTGTGCCTTTAGTTTCCCTTTTTTCTGCGAAAGGCAATAACACTTCACCCCATGACTTTGCTGTAAACCATAGTATCAGAGACTAAAGTATAAGAACATGATATGCCATATTTCTGAACAGATCCTAGATTTTAGCTTAAAGAATGGAGAGAGTACACTTGTCATCGTGTTTTTCATATTTGTATGCATGGATATCATATATTTTACCAGTAGTACAAATCAGAGGGTCTAAATTGATACATAGCAGTTTTGTTCAATTCAGTAACATGCAAAACTAAAAATTGTTTGTTGCTCATATATTTATTTCCAAGTTCTTTATATTTTAAGTTTTTAACAATGAAACAAGTTGATGCAGCATGATTTGATGGAAAACAACATTCAAGGATCAAATCACGATTTTGAACAGATAATTCAACTCGTGATTGCTATTGTGCTCCTGAAAAATCACAAATATATGATCCTTCCATCTATGATTCAAGTGGAAGACAATTATGTTGAGGCCTGGTATACATCCTTCACCCTAACAGCTTAAGCTGTGGTCTCTAGTGGTTAGTTAACAGATTAAAGTGAGATCCAACTGAACTTTGGATGTCAACCTTTTTAGAACATGTGAGAGATTCCAGTTCAGTGGACTGGAGGAAGAAATTCCTTCTCTCACCAAAAAGATCGCTTCAGTAACAAGTGCCAAAAGTTGGTTATCTTAACATTTAAAAATATGAAACCAGCCAGGACTGTCATGGACAATATTGAGTGACTTCCCAGCTAGCTAAAAGATCTATCAAGTCTCCAAAGGACTGAATTTCAAGCAACTAGTTTTAAGAAGAAATAAGAAAATTATTGGCATGGGTGATTCAAAAGGATTTTGAAGCCATGCAACCAAACAACTTGGCCGAGGTAGTTATGCACAGCACTACAACTATATCAATTTTCATAATAGCATATTGACCACTTAGCATCAAGAATGAAAAGGCGTCAAACAATGTTCCCTATTAAACATCAAAAAAGCACAAACTTTCTAAAATTTTGACCGATCTAGAGCTTGACAGCCTAGGTCTTCAAGCCAGTCTGAGAAAGAGCTCTGTTTTCAATTTCCTTTGCATAAAACCTCTATCTTTACGCTTGCATAACTAATCTCCCTACCAGAATAATCAAATAATATTGCCATTTTAAGTTTAACAAATCAACAGATTGGGAAAACCAGAACGGCTATAAATTAGGAACATCAATTCAACATGGAGAGACGTTGAACGCACTTTAAGTATCTCCAAGCAATGTCATGCGCCCAAACAAATATGTCACTTTCAATCTGAGGTGAACCAGATTAAATCCCATCAAAAGAAACCCAGAATCTTAAAAATCTCCCGTGAAATTCCAAGAATAGTACAGAAAAACAAGAATTCTCAACAGAGACAAGCTATGGCTACACAGATCACTAAAGAAATCGGAAAAGAATCAGAAAAAGAGAGAAGAAAAGCATGGAAACTACAGATAAACCAAAGAAAAAGAAGACCACCTGATGCGAGCTGCGAGGGAAGGGAAACCGAAGATTGGGGGAACCAGCACCATCGGCTGTGAAGAAAAAACTCAACAATTGCCCATCTGTCCCTCTCTCGCTCTCAATCTTTTCTACTGCTGGTGAAATTGGAAAGAGAGAGAGAGAGTGAGAGGAGGAACGGCGACATCCCCTGGCTCATTCTTCGGAATCCCGCTTTTTTCTCTTCAACTTGATTTTTTTTTTTTTTAAATCACAAGCGATGAAAATATTGCGACTAGAATATTTTAAATCATTTTTGACACCTAAATGCGGCACGTGCAATAAACATTATTCTAACCCGTCCAACCCGATTTCTTTAGATTTCTTCTGCGACCTACAAAAGGCAAGGTCATACGTACGTATAATATTTCGGATATGTAATTATCGTGGAAATCCAGTAAATTTTGCAATCATGTCCGAACTCGACTTCTCCTCCTCACCAAGATTGTCCCCATCACCGCTCCTGCTTTAGAATCACCCTTGGACACAGCGCTCGAGTTCTTGGTGATGGAAGAGCTCGTTCTTGAAGACGAGTCTGGCCCGAACTCGCCTTCTTCTCCACACCAAGATCGTTCCCCTCACCGATCCAATCCTCTAGATCGCCATTGCCGACCGCTCCTGCTTTCGGATCGGCCTGGGAAACCGCGCTCGAGTTCTCGGTAATGGAAGAACTCGTTCTTGAAGACGAGTCTGGCCGAAATCGCCCTCTTCCCTTCATCAAGATCGTTCCCTCGGCGATCCGACGCCTTAGATCGCCATCTCCGACCGCTCCTGCCATAGGTTTACCCTAAGACGCCGCGTTCGAGTTCTCGATAATGGAAGAGCTCGTTCTTGAAGACGAGTGTGGCCGAAATCGCCCTCTTCTCCTCATCAAGATCGTCCCCTCGGCGATCCGATGCCTTAGACCTCCATTTCCGACCGCTCCTGCTATAGGTTCGCCCTCGGACGCCGTGCTCGAGTTCTCGATGATGGAAGAGCTCGTTCTTGAAGACGAGTCTGGCGCCGCCGGCGCGACGGTGGAGGAGGATGCCAGACTCCGGCGAAGCTCAGGGCTTTTGACGGTTCTTGATTCAGAGCAAGGATTTTGAATTCTTCGAGACCCAAACGGGGGCGAGGGAATGATGGTTTCGAGTCGCAGGACGGTACCCCCTCATATAGGGGTGGTTCTATATACACCCCCCCTATTGCTCAGGACACCCCCCAAAAATTAAAAAAAATTAAATACTCTCTACACCCCCCATTTGCTAAGGACACCCCTAAAAAATTAAAAATTCCTAAATTACCCCCTACCCTCCCCACCCCCTCACCTAAATTGCTCTCTACACCCCCCAAACCCCCCCCACCCCGCTCTTCCCCTCCAAAACACCCGCCGGCTTCTCCCTTCCGCCCAAAAAACCTCGCCTCAAGCACCTCGCCGGCGGCCAAACCCCCTCCGTCTCCCTTTGAACTGTTCCGCCCAAAGCACCTCGCCAACGCCCAAAACCCCCCCGTTCCCCCTTCTCCCTCTCGTCGCCGGCATTCTGTTCGGCTGCATAGAGCCGGACAGAACCCTTCTGTTCGGCTGCACAGTGCCGGACAGAAGCCTTCTGTTCGGCACTGTGCAGCCGAACAAAAGAGTTCGGTTGAGGGTTGCCGAACAGAAGGCTTCTGTTCGGCACTGTTCAGCCGAACAGAAGCCTTTTGTTCGGCGATCCAGTGCCGAACGGAGCACGAACCGTGAAAAAAAAAAATTTCGAAACAAGGTGGAACACGTACCTTTGCGGCCGATTCTTCGTCCCAAATCACTAGTTGCTTGTCCATGCTTCGAATGGGGCTTAAATCTCCTTCAAAGATCGCCTAAACGATGTAAATGGATCGAGGGATTTAAGGGGGGTTTGAGGGGTGTTTTTTTTTTTTCTTTTCAAAACGAAACGGAGGAGGAGGAAGGGGGGTGTACTGAGAAAATTTCAAGGGCAATATGGTAATTACACTAAAGGTTAGTTTGGGTATTTTTTTTTGGTTTTTGGGGGTGTCCTTAGCAATAGGGGGGGGGGGGGGGGGGGGGGGGGGGGTTGTATATAGAACCACCCTTCATAT
Organism: Phoenix dactylifera; assembly: GCF_009389715.1. Lineage (NCBI taxonomy): Eukaryota > Viridiplantae > Streptophyta > Magnoliopsida > Arecales > Arecaceae > Phoenix > Phoenix dactylifera. The sequence goes on from NC_052395.1 coordinate 14,589,304, forward strand.
AGGATTTGCTTATAACGAAAGTAGCCCTCGGGTTTGAGTGTATTTACGCAGTGAACCAAGGAGTTCCCAGACGCACGCGGTATTTGATGACCGCTAATGGAGTTACCTTTATTATTTTTCTTCTTACATTTCGTTATCGACCATTGCTACGATGTCCACTGTGGAACCTGGAATGTCTTAAAATCCATCTTATGCTTCACTGTTTCTCCCACCAATATTCCACTACATTAATATCAGTAGATTTTCTAAGTGAAGGCAATGACTTTTAGGAGACATTTATAACAAAGAATCATGGCCTACCATCAAAAAAAATTTAATAATAATAATTATGACCATGAAGGCAAAGAGATGGTTGCATTGCAGAATATAAGGGACAGTGGCCTCATTGGTATAAAGAAACATACAATGATGCTTCAACAAGCCCTTCTACAATTTGCGCTTAACGATCGAATTAGAAGAAGCCAATTGGTACAGATCTTTTAGTATGCATGGAAACACATTTCATGATAGGCATCACACTGGAATTGCCTTTTTCTTTATGCCATGGGAGTTGCCTTCGAGGAGAATTTCCAGTGATCTAGTCTTCTTGTGCCGAACTCTACCAGCTTCTTTCAACAGAACTGCCAACCTATTCTTCTCATCATCTACAGCTGGATTGGCTGTCCCCAGCTTCTCCTCCCTGATCTCAACAAGATATTCCAATATTCGAATGGCATCATTCAGCCTGCACCGAAATTAGAAATATCAGAACATGAGATGAACTATGCATTAGTTTACTCATAGCATTCTACTATTTTAAAGAAGCAAGAGCACTCTTAAGTCTTAAAGCTAGAAGCAACCGATAACATTTGCACTATTATAAAGAAGAAAAATGTTCGATGTCTTGTCATACTATCACGCACACTGTCTTGTTAAAGAGTAATATAACAGCCCATAGAGTAGCTTCCACAAAATAATGGATTCAGGAACTCCCTTGACTTTCTCAAGCATAAGGAAATATATCGCATAACATGGACTCATTCCTAACTAGAAACTTCCTACATGAAGTCCATTAGTCAATAAAAAATCGAGATTTAAATAATTACTTAAAATGCAATTGCAAGTAACTCTTCATTGATGAAAAGCTTATTGAGATATAAAGGATAAGTAGCAGGTCAGGAAACATCGCACTACATCTATAGGGTTCATATTTACAGAACTAGGTGGGACTAAACCAGTTGCCAGTATTACTTGCAAAATGTCAAAAGCTTATACTTCTTCAAATATTAAAATGATGCCAAGGTGTAAATCATTTACTTTAAAATTTTGATAAGCGATAAATGCCTGCATTTCGCATGCATTTTGGTAAGAAAACAAGTCCTTCAACTACTTCCTATATTCATTAAATCGTATGCGTTTGATTCCCTCAAAAAAAGAAGAAACAAAATAGTATGCATTTCATGATTAAGTTTGTCCATTACATTATCAGGTTATCTTAGTATGAAATTTTAAATCATCATAGTCCTAAAATTATCCTAGAATGATGGGATGCAGAAAGTGCATTCTAGCATGTAGAATCATGCAAAATTGTAATTGATTGGCTCAGGCTATATAGCAAATGGCATAATTTATTCTGAGCAACAAAAAAGTAAACAACACATTAAATCATTCCAAAGCATATCTAATGCATGAGATCAAACGAAGTAAACCTTCCCAAAGCATCATAGGTCCCTGCCAAATTGCTGTATACTCCCAGTGTATCCGGATGATATGGTCCATACTCTTGCTCTAAAATGCTCTTGGCTTCCTCAAACAGCTTTGCAGCTTCATTTATTTCATCGAGTTGCACGCATGCTAACCCCATTTGGTTCAGAGCAATGCCAAAGAAGGCAGACTTTTTCTTCCCACATGCTTGAAGTTTTGTGACCGAATTCTGGGAGGAGGCATAAGACTCGGAATAATCTCCGACGATATAATACAGTACTCCCATCTGAGCCTCAACTCCAGCAGCCTTGCTTTGCCGACCTGGCAAATCATTATAAATGTTAAGGGCACTCTGAAGCAACTTCAGTGCCATCTCATTCTCATGCATAGACGCACATATGGCAGAGACATCAGTGAGACCACTGGCAACTTCCTCAGGGGATGTCCCTGGGAGTGGGTTTCCATAGATCAGGAGAGCATTTTCACAGTAAGATCTTGATTCTCGGAATCTCCCAGTCTTCAAATACAAATCAGCAAGACGCACAAGGACAGAAGCAACCAATGGATGGTTCTCGCCTTTGGTGCACTTGAATACAGTAAGTGCTTTCTGGTAAGCGAACACAGCTTCATCATATCGAGCCAACGCTAGATAGGTCTCTCCTATGCTACAATCAACTGAAGCCACCTCTGCCTCCTGGCCATCGGACATCATCGCCATACTCGCCATGACCAGATGCTCGAGGGCGGACTCATGGTCGCCTTTAGCATCACAAATGAGGGCCATGAGCCTCCGATCTGCCGTCTCCTCCGGAGAAGCGAAATTGCCTTTCTCTCTATGGATGTCAAGAGCCATCTGGCACAACCTTTCGGCCTCATCGAATTGCAGTGCTTGCACATGAGCTTCTGCCAGATACCGGCAAGTGTCGCCGACTCTTGGGTCTCTGTCACCCAATGCTAGCTTCTGAACCTCCAAAGCGCTTGTATAACACTGTATCGAGTTCTCTATCAGGCCCATGGTGGCATAAGTATCTCCCAAATGCATATACCCGGAGAACTTGGCAAGGGCATGGTCATGGCCATGTTCCAGAGATGGGATTTCAATCGACCGCTCTAGCACAGGGATTGCCATATCATACTGCCCCAAAGTGCAGTGGATTTCTGCAACAATATGAAGACTCATGACCAAGTTCAAATTGGGCTTCTTACATGCACATCTCTCAAATGACTTGGCTGCCCGAAGTGCAAGCTGTAGAGCCCTCCGAGGGCTTTCTCCCGAAGATATCACATCCCTTGCCTGCTTAAGCAAATAAGGACCAAGATCTGGGTGAGTTGGCTCCATCTTAGGGGAATCTTCAGTCCCATTCTTTAATATCGAGGCATCTTTAGTAGGAAAGCTTTGATATTTCTTCAGAGAAGTTGGTTCTGCACCAGGTTTTCTTACATTATTTCCACCTATTTCTGAGGATTCCAATGGCAATCGAGGAGGCCTTGCAGACTTCTTCCATGAAGCAGGAGAATTGGTGCTTGGAGAATGGACCTTACATGCATGCTCAAACTTCTTATCCGGCAAACCGTTATCCCCTCTCACAACCAAATCCTTCACAACTTTCTTATTCCCATTAATGAGATGGTGCAACTCTGCATCACTTCTTGATTCAACACCAAAAGATCTAGAGCTCCGCTCTGAATTCGACCAACCACTAGAACTCTCTGAGCTCGTTGGAGATGGAGAAGCCCTCGTGGTTTTTATTGATGGAAGATTCTTTTTAATACGAGGGGAATTCAAGCCACGAGATGCCATATTCCCATCAACCACACCCATTATCGATCCAGGCATTGTAAGGCAAGGAGAAATTCACGATATTAGATGAAGAATTTGGATCCAGTCAACAGAAAGAATTATAAACTGTGTCAACATTAAGATAAAAACAACCTTTAGTTAGAGAACAATTAGACCAGATAAAACCAAATTTAACCAAAAAGAAGAAAAAAAACAAAAGAGCAATGTCCCGGCTTCTGCTTGGGCAGCAAACTATACCTTTTTTTTATGGGAAACGGAGGAAGCGAATTACTCCCTCCCGTATTTAATGAGATGAAAGAAAGAATGAGGGCAGCAAATTAAAGCAAATGTTAACAAATTGCAAGCACATTGAGAGAAACATTGATGAAACTACCCAAGCAATTCAAATGACAAAGCTTTTCCTCAAAAAATCAAATTACAAGTCCGTAAATATAGAAAAATCAATGAGTAACCACCGTATTCTTTAAAAAAAAAAAAAGAATCATCAGAATCCAAACTCTCGATTCTATGATATTGAGATAGCAAAAAATTGGACAATGTGATGTCCATCCCAATAATAGAAGCCAAAAAAATCTCTCTAAGTTGCCCAAAGCTATCCTAATCAAACTCTTGCACTAAATTTATCAAATTGTTTGAGCCTCCACAAAACTTCACCATAGAAAAGTAACATTCATTTGATTTCAAACCCATATATATGAAATAATGAACAGCACAGAATAATCCATTCGGAAGACGATAGCAATTCCAATAACGGATTCAGGGAGGGAGATCGTACCTTAAAAAGAGACCAAAGGAGAAAAACGTAGAATTATAAATTCAATAGGGATTTGAGTTGCAGAGGCGGGAAGGTGAAGAAGGCGGCTTCTCCCCCACCGCCACCGCCACCGCCACCTCCTCCGCTTGCAACAGGCTAGTTTTATCCTTTCCCTTTATTTAAACAACGAGTGCGACGACGACCGCTCATTGTGCAGTCATTTTCTTTAAATTAGTAATTAAATTATGATTATTTTAATAATAAAAATGGATACAAATTTTTGACATTAAACCTATGCCACTAATGCCAATAACAAACCTTCCTTCATTCTTACAATCTTTTCTATTTTAAACCATCACTCTGATTCGAGATCTGATCCTTCTTCAAGATTTGCAATTCCAAAATCAGCAGAAGACATAAAAGAAGCTGTACATATGAATGGTTAGTTTTTTTCCCCCAAAAAAATAGCTTAAATTGCGCATCGATAGATGCAATGGGCCCATGACAGGATGCCAGAATATGTGGACAATCATGATGGACCTGATGGCTGAGATTCTTCTTTCGGGTAACGGATGGCTGAGATTTGATACCCTTAGATAAAGAGACTTATAAATGCAAACCCAAGGAAGGATATAAGGGGTTGCACGATTTTTTAAGCAACTATCCATTGCATGCTCGTGATAATAAACATATTATATATTTTGCGGTGCAACTGGGAAGAATGTTAGAAGGATGCTGATAATAAACATATATTTTTGCGTCATCATGGTCTCTGATGTGCCCACGGAGGGCAACCAATGTGATTATGATGGCTTAGGAAACATTCTGCTGTCTTTCAGAAGATGAGAGGGGGCACATGGTTCACCTTGGCACAATATCAAATATTGGACAAAGAATATTAATTTCATAGTACAAGACTACAATCTACACTACATATCATAGTGCTCCAGTGCAATCAAAACTACTATAAACAAACTACGAACATGGATGAACGGTGGAGGTGGAAGAAGGCCAAAAAAAAACCTGAGATTTAAAGAATAAAGACGTCTCATCTCGTTAAATATCTATTTCAATTGAAAACGCAAAATCCAGAACAATGCAGCGGACAAACAAACCATAGTCTCCGACTAATCTACTACCTCAAATAAGAAAAAGAAAAAAAAAATACCGCAAGATTTGCAAAAACCAAAGATCTCTCTCTCTCTCGCCCACATCATCAACTAAAATCTCCCCCTCACGCTGACACAAAGAAGATGTTAATGGATAGTAGTCGACCAAAGAAAGGCACCCATGGCGAAGCTCCTCTTTTCCTTTAGGCTGCCGAAGACGGGCAGGCCGTACTGGGTCAGCAGGCGGTCGAGCTTCCACTCGGGCATCATCTCGTAATCAGCTCTCGTGTACCTTGGGTAGTGCACCGGCATCCGGAAGCTCCCGCCGCCGCCGCCGCCGCCGCCGCGACTCCCCTTAGCTTGGCCGACGGCCGATCTCTTCTCCTTCCCTTCGCTCGTCGCCCTCGCCACTGACTCCATCTCACCTCTCTTTCTCTCTCTCTCTCTCTCTTTCTATGAACTATCTCTGAGTGTTCTTGCAACCCTTCTGGCCGCGAGGGTGGTGGGCTTAAATAGGAGGAGAACAATACGGGGTGAAAAGGTATATTGGAGGGGATACATGAAAAGTTGTCTATATTAATTCGATTAGGATTAGTATTTGTTTGGCAACGGTCAAAACAGGTAACAGGAACATGAAAAGTTGCAGCTTCTTGCAGGAACCAACCGTGTCATGCACTGGTGCCTGGTGGGTTGCAGATCGAACAAATTATAGTTTGAAGATCGGCACTGTTGTCTATATTAAATGTAAATTTGTAAAACTAGCCCCATAGACTCAGCATTATGTCTATATTAACTCCAGCGATTGGCTTTATAAAGGAGGGGGGGTTTGGACTGGCACCACATGGATACAGGTTCAAATAGCCAAGTAAATCGGTTCTGTTCGACAGAATAAATGTTCTTAATTAAGTTATTTTTGCTTTTCTGCCATTATTAACATTCTAAGAAGCTAGCCCACCAGGATTTAATAAGGATTTATTTCGTTTTCCTTCTTATCAGTCAAGTTGGGATTGTGATTACATAAAAGATGTCGATTTTATCTCCGCGACATTATTTCACATTTTTTTTGCTGGTGCACTTGGAATGTCAGCTGAATACCTGCTTGGGATCAAATAATTATAATTTCAGTACTTACCAAGTTCCTTAGGAAGAATGTGGACAATTTCATGTCTTTATACTTTCTTTTTTTGATAAAATGTCTTTATACTTTCTCGGTGGCATGGTCTCTCCATATTCAGATTTTTGAAGATTGTTTTCATATAATTTCTTTCTTTATGATAGGGCTGGATTTCTGAGGGTTGCCAAACTCTTGATCATGACTCTTCTTTTGGGTCCTCACATGCTCCTCTTAATCAAGCTCTGATGTCTATGGGGCTAGTTTGCTCTGATACTATTTATAATAACTCAGGAGCTCATTCAAAATAGCTAATCAGAAGATATTTTTTGGGCTCCTTGTATAACTACCTAAGATCTTTTCAGCAAATAATTGGTATAAAACTAAACACACGCTTGCACAAATCCTCATGCAATATTTTATAGTTTTATTTTTTTCTTTTTTTTTTCTCTCAATTATGTATCCGACCTTCGATCATCAAGGTGATAGCAATCGAATTGACGCAGAGGCATATAAGATTTGAAGGCTAAAGGCGTCGCATCCCATTAATATCTATTCAATCGAAAACGCAAAACTTCGAACATTGCAGTGAACAAACAAATCATCGTCTCTTAATAATCTACCACCTCAAATAAGAAAAATAAGCAAAACAACGCAAAGCCCTGAACCTTGCAGCGGCCGAACAAATCATATTCTCCTACTAATCCACTATTTCAAATTAAAAAAAGAAAGAAAATACTGCAAAATTTGCAAAAACACTGGGACACGGAAGAATCACAACACTCGCGCGCGCACCCACACCATCAACCAAAATCTCCCCCTCACGCTCGCACAAGAAAGATGTTAATGGGTATTAGTCGGCCACAGAAAGGCACCCATGGCGAAACTCCTCTTTTCCTTGAGGTTGCCGAAGATGGGCAGACCGTACTGGGTCAGCAGGTGGTCGAGCATCCACTCGGGCATCGTCTCGTAATCAGCTCTCTTGTACCTTGGGTAGTGCACCGGCATCCAGAATCTCCCACCGCCGCCGCCGCGACTCTCCTTATTAGCTTGGCCGACGGCCGACCCTTTCTCCTTCCCTTCGCTCGTCTTCCTCGACACTGACTCCATCCCACCTCTCTCTCTCTCTCTCTCTCTCTCTCTCTCTCTCTCTCTCTTAGCTTTCTATGAATTCTCTCTTGAGTGTTTTTGCAGCCCTTCTGGCCACGAGGGTGGTGGGCTTAAATATGAGGAGAACAACAGTACGAGGGGTGAAAAGGCTTGGAGGGGATACCAGAGTTGGAAAGCACAAACAGACTCGAGGTAGGAGAAGCATAATTCGATAACGATTAGTGGTTGTCTACTTAATTGGTTATAGAACCCTTTAACCAATAAGTCATATTTGTTTTTTTTTTTTTAGAAAATGGTTTTGCTTAACCAGCTTGTTATTCTGTAATTTTTTAGAATTTATCAGTAAACGATATTATAATAAATTGTGCTTTGGATTTACATGTTTTTCGTCATGATGCATGAATCAAGTTGTGGATCCTTTTATTAATAGATAATTTAATGTAGCCCACCTTTTTTCCACCTTATTAGAGCCTTTCTTTGGTTATTTCTCTCTGCTGTCTTCATTTTGGGGGCATTTATTTATTTTTACAAGCTAGTTATTTCATAAGTATTTCCTTGATCTCCTTTATCAGTTGTGAGCTAACCACACATTGCATGTATCTTACAGGATTTTTATATATACATAATTGTTATCAATACTTTCGTCATTAAAAGCTTGTGGGGGAAACAATTAATCCATTTTTGTAATCGGAATTTATTTTTTCCCCTTTAATCAGCATAGGCTACAGAATAAAAAGATAGTGTATGATTCTTTTGGAACTTGCTGAGTGATTTTGGATTCCTTTTTTCGGTTATATCTATGAGTAAATATCATCTCTGAACATGTTGCTTGCAGGTCAATCTATAACTTGTTGGCAGTAAAGTTTCTTTTTTTTTTTCTTTTTCTTTTTTTTTTCGCCGCTTGTAATTGGCACTTCATTCAATGAGCAAGTAGTGCCCAGGTGATGATATGTTATTTTTGGTATCAAGATTAATGAGACCAATTATAGTAAATTTAGTTGTTATGAAGTGACGCCAATTTCTGGACAGCATCAGACCATTTTGGTGATGCTCGTTGGGACAAGAGAATCTCCAGAGAATGAGATTATGTGATTCTTGATCAAATCCATCCAATCCTCCTTTGGCATTAATTATGAAGTGACCCCATTAATTATGGGATTATGTTCGTTGGTCTTCAAAGCATTCCAACTCCCTCATAAATCAAGTCAGTATCAGATCTCTAATGAAGGACTCGAAATTACCAGCCTATGCATTCCGTATACTCGAGCAATCTCCTGATTTGGGTTTCTTGTATTCACGGTGTATATAACTGTAGAGTAATCGGCAATTAATGGTTTTAGCGAGCTGTATCATTCGGACGTCTGGTGTTGACCTTTTGGCCTCGTATCCTACTCCAGTTGGTTTAATAGGAAAGACAGAGAAATCTTGAGTTCAGGTCATGATTTAAATACTGGATCTTTGAAATTACAAGCAATGATTTAGAATACTGGATCCTGACTGTGCAATGAAATCCCCTGAAAGTCCTAAAAATGACAAAACTAAGGGCTCGTTTGGTTCGCGGAAAGTATTTTTCCTCCTAGGAATATGATTCCTGGGAATCATATTCCTAGGAAGAGGATACCTAGGAAAGTATTTTTAGTATGTTTGGTTAACCATGGGAAAGTGACAAATTTCCAAAGTGCTTATGTTTGGTTGACCATCCACTTTCCTAGGAAAATTATGTATAATTCCTATTATGCCCTTAATAAAAATTAGTTCTTTAATGCCTCTTTAATGCTTCTTTAATGTTGAAGGGTCTTTTTGGGAAAAAATAAAAAAGGAGTGATTCCCACCTCATGGGAAAGTAACTTTCCCATGTTTCTCATGGGAAAGACTTTCCCATGAAGGGCTCGTTTGGTTCGCGGGAAGTATTTTCCCTTCTAGGAATATGATTCCTGGGAATCAGATTCCTAGGAAGAGGATACCTAGGAAAGCACTTTTGGCATGTTTGGTTAACCATGGGAAAGTGACAAATTTCCAAAGTGCTTATGTTTGGTTGACCATCCACTTTCCTAGGAAAGTTATGTATAATTCCTATTATGCCCTTAATAAAAATTAGGTCTTTAATGCCTCTTTAATGCTTCTTTAATGTTGAAGGGTCTTTTTGGGAAAAAATAAAAAAGGAGTGATTCCCACCTCATGGGAAAGTAACTTTCCCATGTTTCTCATGGGAAAGACTTTCCCATGAAATGTGGGAATCATATTCCCATGGGAATACAACTTTCCCATCTCTCTCCTTTGAAAACTCCAACCAAACAAGAGGCATTTCATTACTTTCCCGTTGACCACACTTTCCCCCCTCCCTTTCCTGCGAACCAAACGAGCCCGAAATGTGGGAATCATATTCCCATGGGAATATAACTTTCCCATCTCTCTCCTTTGAAAACTCCAACCAAACAAGAGGCATTTCATTACTTTCCCGTTGACCACACTTTCCCCCCTCCTTTTCCTGCGAACCAAACGAGCCCTAAGGATTTTTACTTTGACTCCAATCTTGAGCTCATGTTCTCCTTCAGCATCCTTTTTTCCCATTTTTGAACCTTCTCAACCAAATATCTTATAAAAAATATTAATTTTTGACATTTTAAAAATATAAAATCGTAAAAAAAAGGTTTATGATTCTCAAATTAAAATCCTCCAAATGCAGTCTAGTGATTCTTATTTGCTCTTTTAGTGTCATTTAATCACTATGCTCATCAACATTAAACATTCCATGAACTACACTGCTCTAAGAGATTGCCGACTAGCGTAGTTGGTAAAGCCTTTGCACGCATCAATATTAAACATTCCATAAACTCCACTGCCATAAGAGGTTACTATAAAAAAATATAAAATATATAAATAAATCTACCTCATTATGTAAGTTTAAGCTTTTAGAACAATTAGTAATTTCAACATGGTATCAAAGTAGATGTCCAAAGTTCAAACCCTGTGTCTCCGTACTCTTTAACTCCATTATTAAATAATTCATATGTTGGACTCACCCATTAAAAAAAAGTCCGGCCCACATACGAGGAAGAATGTAAGAAAATATAAAATATATAAATAAATCTACCTCATCCTATAAGTTTAAGCTTTTAGAACAAGTGGTGATTTCAACGGTTCCCAACTAGTGCAGTTTGCAAGCCTTTGGACACACAGACATGCATGTGCATATGCACATCCACGTACAAAAGAAAGTGTAAACAGCTTGCTAACATTTATCCCCATCACTCATTATATTAAGGGTAACCATCTAATTCATCCATCTAGTTTCTGGATTAGTTAACATTTTACGATTGAGTTTTTCTTTCCCCCATGTCTGATTTACATGACAAAGCACTCCTTTACCAACTATTTTCAAGACCACTGCTTGTTGGAAAGCTGGAATTTTCAAAATTAGGATTACTATTACAGAAGATCACACAAACATTAAAACAGGATTCATCAACAGAAAGAGAACCCAGTAAAAAGGATACAAGAAACCTTTTTAGTGCTACAAGCTTTCTAGCATTCTTTGATCCAGGTTGAAGCTTTACTGCAGAACCACCACAAGGCTACTGGAAAAATGCTCGTCCTACTTCATGGCATTGGGTGTACAACCACTTTCCCAGTAGCTCTCCCAGTTTCAAGATAGGAGAATGCCTCAATCACCTGAGAAAATGGAAATGGACCTTTTGGGTCCACAATTGGCTTCACTTTTCCGCTCTCAAGGAATGGGTTTAGCTTTGTCAAAACAGCCCCATCAGAAGTGACTACAAATCTGAAACCTGGTGGAGACACGGGACCCGTCAACACCACAACACTGCCACCTTCTTTCACTGCCTTCACTGCTTTTTCACACTGCCCTGTGTACAAGTACACACCTCTCGTTAGTTATATTGGAAGGAAGAGAAATAAAACAAGTTAAATAATACCCTTCAATTGCAATCTATAATGATTCCTCTAAAAGTTTAGATGCTGCGAAAGTGGAGAATCGCTTGTTTGGAGATCAAGTAAAATTACAAGGCAATAAAATGGATGGAAGGGGAGGATCACGGCTGATTGAATGCTATTATCAGATAACAATGTTTGTGCAAGAAGATGGCTCTGAGAATTCCAATCGAACACTAATGAAGACTACCCGAGACACTATGTATTACTAGTAGTGGTTCTAGATGTTAATTACCTTATTCTAACCATTAACTGCCTGTCTTACATGGTGCATCATAAATGCCTCACCAATAAAAGAACTTTTGAGCAGTTCCTCCATGAGATGTATGTTGGCTTCTAGTTACAGGATCATTTAATTAAAATATGAATATAAAATGAATTTGAGTGATCTAGAAAGAAATCATCCAGTATTCTGCCCAAACACGAGTTCTAAATCAAAATCAGCACCTGTCTGCAAAAATCACTAAAAGTTACCTGAAACTGCATTTTTTGGATGTCAGAAAGATATCATATAATCTAGTATCAGTTTATCTTTGTAATCTCCTATTTGTTTTTCTTTCAAGGAGAATGCTGAGTATTCGTCTCAAAAGAGAATCAAGCATCCAAAGGTAATCTTACCAACAGCATCATATATGACATCAAATTTCTCTGGTAGTTCGTCGATGTTTTCCTTGGTATAATCAATTGGCAAATCAGCTCCTAAGCTCTTCAAAAATTCCAATTTCCCCGTGCTGGAAGTGGCAGCAACTTTTGATGCGCCATAAACCTGCTTAGCTAGCTGCAAAACAAAGGAAAGTAGTAATTTTGATATCTATGAATGTCATCATGAGCTGATTGATCATATGGCAACACAGAAGCCCGGTGCAAGATGAAAATTAATTATTAGAGTAATAGACAAGGTCATTCAAGGAGTTGCTCAAATATTTGATGTCGAAATTGTCAGACAAATGAAATATCACTACTGCTTCCACATGGTTAAAGAGGTGAACTAATAGCTATGTGAAGATAGATGTAAGCAACAACTATGCGGATGCTAGTTAAATGATCTGATAAAGCATTGTTACAAGGCTACGAATGCAAATAGAGATGGCACAATGGACTACAGCCTGCCATATAATTGGAATGGATGCAAAATAGCACACTATGTGCTATGGACTCGATCCACCAATTGTTGAGCCTCCGAATATGCGATTGACTTGGACCATCACAGGAACCGAAACATCTTCCAAAGAGCTTAACCATGGGCATCCTATCTCAACCAAAATTTATTACTAGCTACCTGCTACCAAGTTTCTGAGATCTACACAACAGGAGATAAGCATATGAAGGGAATGGTTTATTATGAGCTTTGAAGAGGGACATAATATTGAGGAACATCATTCTCTCACTCAACTCATCAACTCTGCAACTCTGCTTCACTCCCTGTGTTTTGGATATATTTTACTTCATGAAGAACTTCAAGAACTGGGACTAACTACTTTAACTTCTCTACCAGTTTTTAGTTAATTTGTTATCATGTTAGTTAGTCAGTTACTCTGTCAATATAATGTTATAAATAGGACGTATCATGTACAGAAAGTTTAATGGAAAAGAACTGGAGTTCTTCATTCAAGCTTCCCCTGTTTTCAACAGCCTTCCGCTTGCTTTCTTGACATGGTATCAGAGCCATAGAGATCATTCCTCCATGGCTGCTTCTACTCGCAGTGATGCTGGTTCAACTCCTTCGCCAGCCTTGAGCGTGATCGAGGATCCGGCAAGCCCGTACTATTTGCATTACAGTGACAATACAGGTTTGCAACTCATATCCTTGATCTTAAATGAGGAGAATTATTCAACTTGGAGTAGGTCCATGATCATGGCTTTAAGTGTGAAGAACAAAGAAGGATTCGTCGATGGAAGCATCTCTCAACCTCCACAAAATCACCCACATCATGCGGCTTGGAGGAGGTGTAATATAGTGGTTTCTGCATGGATTTTAAATTCAATCCCAAAGGAGATGAGCATCAGCGTAATCTACATGGAGACAGCCAGGGAAATATGGCTAGACTTGAAAGAAAGGTTTAATCAAAGTAATGGACCAAGAATTTATCAGTTGCAGAAGACAATCTCCTCTCTTTCACAGAACCATGGAAGTGTGATCTCCTACTTCACCCGCTTAAAGGGTCTTTGGGAAGAATTGGCAAATTATAGACCTAGACAGCAAAATGAATATCAATCCGAAGAGCAAGTTATCCAGTTCTTGATGGGATTGGATGAATCTTACTCAAATGTTCGTGGACAAATTCTCTTAATGGATCCTCTGCCACCAGTTAACAGGGTATTTGCTCTTGTACTCCAAGAAGAAAGACAACGTGAGGCTGCCATGATTCAAAATTCTGAAGCTGTTGCATTTGTTAGCCACTCAAGTGACAGGTCGGCCAACTCTTCTTTCAATCAAAAGGATCCTCAAAAACAAAACACTGTGGGTCAACTTCGTAGGAAGGATAGACCTATCTGCAGTCATTGTGGAAAGCTTGGTCATATAAAGGATAAATGCTACAAACTTCATGGATTTCCACCTGGTTTTAATTTCACAAAAGGCAAAATCTCTGCAGCAAATCAAGCTTCTGTAACTCCAGAAATCCCATGCGATTACTCTAAACTAACCATTACTCCGGATCAGTGCCAGAAGATTCTTTCGATTTTACAGCCTCAAATACAGCCTCATGGGATGATTTCTGTCATAAAGGAAATGCCAGAGCCTTCGGTGAATCAGGTTGGACATCTGCAACCGGCAACTAGTATGACCCGAACACCATCCATTCCAAGTTTTTCAGGTAATACTATTTGCCCAGTGACTGCTATTGCTCAAAATCAATTCCATGTTCCTTGGATTATAGACACCGGAGCCACAGATCATATGGTGTGTTCCGTTTCTTACCTATCAACAATTACGGGAAAAATAAATGCCACTGTCAGACTTCCTACTGGTGAACGAACAGCTGCAACACATGTGGGAACAGTAGAGATATCAGAGATGCTCACCTTAAGAAATGTTCTCTGTGTTCCAAATTTTTCCTTCAACCTTATTTCTGCCAGCAAGCTCATAAACTCCTATAATTGCTGCTTGATATTTCTGCCAAAATATTGTGTCATACAGGACCTGTTGAACTGGAGGACGATTGGAATGGGGAGACTTGAAGATGGTTTATATCATCTTCAAGTAAACAACACACAGGCTGCAGCCGGTATTATAAATCCTCCATTGTCTTCTTCACTGTGTTCCTCTGCAAAATCAGCTGATAATGCTCATGAGTTTGATCTTTGGCATCGTAGACTAGGCCATTTGTCTTTCCCTCGTCTTTGTTTGTTAAACAAATCTGTATCTGAAATGGATATTAGTTTCCATAATCATTGTGAAGTTTGTCCGATTGCCAAACAAAGAAGGTTGAGTTTTCCTCACAGTACTCATGTCTCAAGTTCAGCTTTTGAGTTAGTTCACTGTGATATATGGGGTCCATTCTCCACAGCTTCATTAGATGGTTCAAGATATTTTCTCACAATTGTTGATGACTATAGCAGAAGCACTTGGGTTTATCTCATGCAATTCAAGTCCCAAACTAAGGACATTATTCAGTCCTTTTACACATTAATTGAGACTCAATTTTCAGCTAAGATAAAGGTACTTAGATCAGACAATGGTGGGGAATTCAATATGAAAGATTTTTATGATTCAAAGGGAATTATTCATCAACTCAGCTGTGTAGAAACCCCCCAACAGAATGGTGTAGTAGAGAGAAAACACCAACATATTCTCAATGTAGCAAGGGCATTAAGGTTTCAAGCAAACCTGCCTTTGAATTTCTGGGGAGAATGCATCCTAACAGCAGTGTATCTCATCAATAGGTTGCCGACCCCAAAACTCTCTGGTCGATCACCCTATGAAGTCTTATTTGGTTCAAAGCCCTCTTATGATCACTTAAGGGTGTTTGGATGTTTATGTTATGCCTCAACCATAAAAAGATTTAGGTCTAAGTTTGATCCAAGGGCCACACAATGTGTCTTCATTGGTTATCCTCATGGTATAAAAGGTTACAAACTTTATGATACTCAAACCAAAAAGGTTTTCGTTTCAAGGGATGTTGTATTTCATGAATTTACATTTCCTTTCCAACATAATGCTTCTGATCACATTACTCCTGCCTTAGATTCTGCCTCTGAGTCTTGTGATTTAATATTTTCCCCATCTATCATCACCTATGATCAGTTACATCGAACTAAGCCACAAAATACTTTTTCTGCACCCAATGCTGAACTCATTACTTCAACCGGCACGACCCATGGCACGCCCACTGGCACGCTAGACAATCAAGTCCATTTGACTTCTCCTTCTTCACCTCCCTTCACATCAAAGCTGCCAATTGATTCTTCTCAAAATCATCATCTTAGGAGGTCTTTTAGGCTCAATCCCGGCCTCATTTCAGAAACAGCACCTCTTCCTTCATCTGCCCAACAACTTAGACGATCTCTTAGAGTCAAGCAATCTCCTTTATATTTGAAAGATTATCATTGTGCTTTGGCATCTGCAAACCACAGTAAACAAGACTCCCATGCACTGTCAGGACAGCCATATGACATTTCAGCCTTTCTGGATTACAAAAGACTTTCTTCATCACATCGAGCCTTCAGCCTGTCCATTTCTTCTGCAACTGATCCGACAAACCATAATGAAGCTTTTAAATCCCCTGCATGGTGTGATGCGATGGAAGCTGAGCTACAAGCACTTCATGACAATCACACTTGGACCATAACTCCATTGCCTGAAGGGAAGAAAGCAGTGGATTGCAAATGGGTCTACAAAACAAAGTTTAAGGCAGATGGAACTGAAGAAAGGAAGAAAGCAAGACTAGTTGCAAAGGGTTACACTCAACAAGCCGGTCTAGATTATCATGACACATTTTCCCCAGTTGCTAAAATGGTCACGGTCAAAACATTATTAGCAATTGCTGCAATTAGAAATTGGGATTTATCTCAACTTGATGTAAATAATGCATTCTTGCATGGAGACTTGACCGAAGAGGTATACATGAATTTGCCTCCAGGATATGAACTTCAAGGGGAGGAAGGGAAGAAGATGGTATGTCATCTACACAAATCTCTGTATGGACTGAAACAAGCTTCAAGACAGTGGTTCGCCAAGCTATCTTCTTTCATTATTTCCCAAGGCTTCGTTCAGTCAAAAGCAGATTATTCTCTATTCACACGAAAGGATGAAAGTTCTTACACTGCAATTCTTGTATATGTTGATGATATAATCATTGCAGGGAATGACACTCTATATATAGATACTCTCAAGAAAAATCTTGATGCACAATTTAAACTCAAGGATCTAGGAACCTTGAAGTTCTTTCTTGGCCTTGAGATAGCAAGAAGCTCTAAAGGAATCTCAGTGTGTCAACGAAAGTATGCCTTGGAAATTCTACAGGATGTTGGTTATCTTGGTTCTAAACCAGTGAAAAGTCCTATGATCCAAAATTTAAAACTCAGCAATCTTGAAGGAACTTTGCTTGAAGATCCCACAGTCTATAGGCGATTAGTAGGAAGACTGTTATATCTCACTATAACAAGGCCCGATTTGAGCTTTTCTGTGCAGGTTTTGAGTCAGTTCCTTGGAATACCACGACAACCGCACTTGGATGCTGCATATCGAGTCTTGAGATATTTGAAGGCTACACCAGGGCAAGGTTTATTCTTTCCATCAGCCTCTGAGCTTCATTTAAAGGCCTTTTGCGACGCAGATTGGGCATCTTGCTTAGATACGCGTCGATCAGTCGCCGGTTTCTGTATATTTCTTGGGCAGTCTCTCATTTCGTGGAAATCAAAGAAGCAACAAACCATTTTCCGATCCTCTGCAGAAGCAGAATACCGTTCCATGGCCTCCACATGCTGTGAATTACAATGGTTAATCAATCTCCTCAAGGATTTTGATGTACAACATACCAAACCGGCATTAGTATTCTGTGATAATCAGGCAGCGTTGCATATTGCTGCCAATCCAGTGTTCCATGAGAGAACAAAACATATCGAGATTGATTGCCATATTGTGAGAGACAAGCTTCAACTAGGCATCATTCGAACCCTTCATATATCCGGAAACTTACAGCTTGCTGATTTATTGACCAAAGCACTCGGAACAAACCGTTTTCATACTCTCATATGCAAGATGGGTATACACAATTTATACACTCCATCTTGAGGGGGACTATTGAGGAACATCATTCTCTCACTCAACTCATCAACTCTGCAACTCTGCTTCACTCCCTGTGTTCTGGATATATTTTACTTCATGAAGAACTTCAAGAACTGGGACTAACTACTTTAACTTCTCTACCAGTTTTTAGTTAATTTGTTATCATGTTAGTTAGTCAGTTACTCTGTCAATATAATGTTATAAATAGGACGTATCATGTACAGAAAGTTTAATGGAAAAGAACTGGAGTTCTTCATTCAAGCTTCCCCTGTTTTCAACAGCCTTCCGCTTGCTTTCTTGACACATAACCCCACTTAATTTTATCAAGGATCTACTGAAAAGTACTTTATGAGGTGAGTGGTTGTCTCAAATTGATAACAGTACATGATAATCAAGTGAAGCATACAAGATATGGTTCCTTAAAATCTTGATACACCTTTGGAGATGCCAACAACTTTTGTTTGGTTATTGCCACAGAAAATGCACTTTTATTTGTATTATTGTACAGCATAAATATGTATCCTGTAGAAAAGGATTAACAATGTCTTCAGTGACATTTTTTCAGTACAACAAAATGAAGACCAGAGGAACATAGTAAAAACAAAATAATGGAAAACAAGAGCAAAAAAAAAAAAGAGGGAGTTTTGGAGGGGGTTATTTTTTCCACATCTGAAAAAATAAATTCAACGATAACAAAAAGCACCTATAACAAACTAGGATCTCACCCAAAAAGACTAGCCAGAAGGTATTATTTGAATTTCTTGATCCTATATAAATACCCAAGATATACCCAGCAAATAACCGATATGGGACTAAATACACGCCCACATGGATTATCACAGCACACATATAACAGAAATGAGGTACCTCTATGTTATAGATGAAGACATATCAAGTATTGAACTTACAAGCAACGAAATAAAGTTGTTATTATAGCTTTTTCTGCAACTCAAGCAATAAAAAACAGATAACCATAAGAGATTTAAATAAAAAGGAGGAATAAAACAACAAGCCAATCAGAGATCAGTCTGACACCAAATTATTATCTTTTATGCAGAATTTAAATGGAATGGAATCTGACCTGAATCACTAAAGATCCAACTCCACCTGCACCGCCCAATACAAGGATAGATTTACCTGCTGAAAAGCCAGCTTTTTCTAGGCCTTCATAGGCTGTTTCAATGGCAAGTGGTAGCGCAGCAGCCTGTATGAAATCCAGATTCTTGGGTTTTATTGCCAGCAATTTCTCCTCTACAGCAGTGTATTCGGCAAGTGACCCAAACTGCTTAGGATTCTCCAGAGCTTTCTCATTTACATCACCATATACCTCATCTCCTTCCTTGAAGTTCTGCACTTGGCTACCCACCTTCACAACTATACCAGCCACGTCATAACCTGGAACAGTCTAAAAAAGGCATAGAGAGGTTAAGTAATATATTTACAGATCAACAAAGGCAGTGAAGATATCTAAATTCAACAGGCCTCAAAGAGATGTTATATAACATATTTACAGATCAATAAAACCAGATACCAACTCTGATAAAATGCCAAAATACAAATGTGTAATATAGATCACAAGAGGCTAATTTTACACCATTACCAGTCAAAAATTTTAAAAATAAACAGCCTCTAAATTGATAGAATTTGTACATAATTCCAAAATCTTGGACAAATTCGAAATTTGTTACTCTCGATGAATTTCATATGCACGCTTGGACATTTGTTTTTATGTATATCAGTTCATACACCAACTTCTAGATAACAATTGAAAAGTCCTTTGTGCAGTTTCAGAAGGAAACTTGGCAAATTGTCCAAAAACAAACTACATAAAAATAAAAAGAATTCAATAACTTGTGAACAAGGAAAGATGAATATGCAGCTGACAGGTCAATTGAAAAAGCTAAGTCACGTTTAATGGCTGCAGTTATAACTGAACTAATACCATTTTCATTTGGCCTATGTAAAATCAGCATGTTTTCCCCATGCTTCTGTTGCTTCTCTGTGATTACATAAAATTTTAGTATTCACCATCATTCAGTCTTGTATTCTGAGAAAAAGATGCTCGTGAATCATTTATCATCATATTTGCTCTTCTCAGGCATGCCTATGTTTATAGATTCCTTTCTTGGTCCAAGCATCAAGAAGTATTCATCTCAATCACGAAAGTAAAAAGAAAAAGAAAAAGAAGAAGAAGAAGAAATATTCATCTCTCTCCTAGCTAAAAGCGGTAGCATTAAGGGAATCTTATATAAGGAAATTGCAAATCATCCCTCCCCCATTCTATGACCTTGAAAAAATGCTGGAGGTAAGATTTATATACACATATTTCTTGTAGTTTCCATCTGGGAAACATCAGACTTCCACCCTTGTCTTTGTAATGATTGCTAATGAACCTGCTACATATTATAATACATTCGTTCATCAGATGTCATCCCTGTTAAGCGAGGCAGTATCAGTAAGGATGCCGATATTTGACCCTACGTTTATACTTCTTATACAAAAGCAGAGCTTGATAAAGAAGCACTCTTTGCAGATGGGAAGAACAGAGCATTTGGAGCCATAAACCCATGGACAAGAATCTGAAAAGAGGAAAACAAAACCCACGCAGAATAAAAAGAGGCAAAGATTGAAGGATTAAAACGGTAAAACTCACCGGAAGAGGGGAATCGGTTGCTTTGAATTTCCCCAGCCTCCTCTTGAAATCCACCGGGTTGAGAGCGGCAGCTACCACCTTGACGAGGACTTGATCTTCCTTCACCGCCGGGACTGAGACCCCCTCGTCGAACCGCAAGACGCTGGCAGCCCCGTACTCGTCGTACACCCAAGCCTTCATCTTGGAGGGGATTTCCGAGCCAGTTGCAATGGTTTCTACCGAAGAAGGGGTAGACTGGGGGCTTGCAGAGACTCTGAGAAGAGGACGCTTGCGAGCTTGGATTCTTCCTCCAATTCTCCCACGACTTCTCCTCTCTGAGATGGAGAGAGAGGAAGGTGGGAAGCTGGGTCTGAGAGAGGAGAGACGGTGGGTTTGGAAGGGGGTGGTGGAGCTGAGAAGAGCTTCCATTACCACGGATATCACCGAGCGGCCAACCGCTTCAAACGCTTTATCTCGTATCGCACTCGAAGACCGAAGCCTGTGATAAAAAGTGCATGATTGCGTTCACCTCCGGTAACAATATGTGAACCCCTCTGCCAGTAGCCTTTGCCTTCCGTTCCTTATACGGTTTTTTGGCCTGTCCACGGGCGGACACTGTGACCTCTCCTTTTCGCATCTGCCGATTTCCTGGAGAAGTTAAATGGACTTGGAATATCTGTTGTAGTTTTAAAAATGCATCTTATTAGTTGATCAGTTTATTGTTGGGGGATGAAATGTGGCATATATGTTTTGTACTTGTATTGATCATTAAAGAAGCTAAATTCATTGGCACAGGCTTCTGTTGTTCATAATTGAAGGGTGCCAGTGAGTTGGTGAACTTGGAGGTTGGGTAACTGCTCATAATCATGCTTTCAAGCCTCAATTCTACACTTAGGAAGTGACTTGGTTTTACATTTGTTCTTCTATAACTAAAATCGATTGGAATTATATTGCAACTAAATTATGGAGTCAGACTGTGGCTAAATGTGTCAAGAGACAGCAGCATTAAGCTTATTGCATGGACTCGCTTTTGTTATCGGATGGCTTCTTTTAGCTCGAGCTATTGCCAGTTTATAACCAAATTTTAAGTTTAGGCATGTTTGGTTCGCGATTGGAATCAGAATAGAAATGGATTGAAATAGAAATCATGATTGGTTCGTGACCAGAATTGAAATCTAAATCAAAATAAAATTTGATTACTAGAAGAAAGTAGAGATTTAGCTTTGGAGGATTAGGGTTGTCACGCCCCGGACCCGGATCCGTGACACGGCCGTGCTATTGCCGACTACCGCCCACAATAGCACGCAGCCTCATACATGGGTAACAGGGTAGTCAAAAGCAGTCAAACTTGCATATATTAAAATATGTGCATTACAATAGAGAGTATCCCTCGTTCCCACTGTGGTGGGGAAAGAAACCCACCACCGCGGCCATGGCTGCGGTCGAACTCGCCGCGACCAAGGAAGGTGGCGGTCGAGCTCACCGTGCCCGAGGGAGGGGAGGAAGGGCCTCCGGCCGTCGATGCTGCGACCACGACTGCGGCCAAGGTCACCGCACCGGATCCACGGTCGAAACACCGGTAGGCTCCCCTCTCCTTTTTCTTCTTTTCTTTCTTTTTCTCTTTTTTTTTTCTTCGGTCCTTCCCTCCGGCACCACCACCTCTTGCCAGAGAGGAGGTGGTGGTCCGGCCGGGGCTGGCGGCCCTGTGGCCACGCCGGTTGCCGGCTCGGCCAGACCGGCGGCCCGGGGCTGCCCCACGAGCCTTAGGGTAGCCGCAACCGAAGCTGCGGTGCCCTGCTCATCTGCAGTCGGGCTCGGCCCGAGTAGTTGTCGGGCCTGGGTCTGGGCCGCGGCCATTCTGCCCTACCTGTGGCCCTTTCTTCCTTCTGCCGATCTCCTCCTCTCTGTTTTAATAGAGAATACCCCACAGAGGGTTTCTCTACTACTTATAATTTCATTAACAGGGTCCTTACCTGGCTTTGGCCGGTTGCAGTCGGGCAATACCACCCCTTGGTAGTCCCTCCTTCCTCTCCTAGAGCTTCAGGGCTTCTTTCGCCTCTAGCTCCAGGGTTTCGGCTCTCTGGTTTTTTTTTTTTTTTTGTTCTAAGGGGTCAGGGAATAGAGGGTACAGTATTGGGGCTTAAATACTTTTGTTTAAGGGATGAGACCCCCTTCTGAGAGGTCCCATCCTCTCTTCCCCCTTGCTCCGGGGGCTTCCAGCTGCCCTCCTTGTCTCAGGCCCGCCGGAATCGGCTGCCAGCAAGGGGGTGAGGTGGCGGCCCCCAATTTTGCATGGGTGAGGGTCCCTCAGTGAGGTCCCATCTTTCCCTGTTCTCTGGTCCAGGAGCTCCCAGCTGCCCCCCTTGTCTCAAGGGCGCGCGGTGGCACTCCCTCTGCCGGCCAGCTATGGCCCTGTCACTTCCCTTCTCAGCAGGAGGTGGCAACCCTTTCACGGTTGCCCCCTCTCAGTACTGCCCCTACAGTAAAATCGGGCCCCACTCCCCCCGTAACTGGGCCTTAAAATATTGGGCCCAGTTGGTAGTGGGCTTGGACATTACATCCTCCCCCTCTTAAAATAAATTTCGCCCTCGAAATTAAACATACCTCAATTTTCGAAGAGTTGGGGGTGACTTTGACGCATCTCCTCTTCAAGTTCCCAAGTAGCTTCCCGTTCGGTGTGATTGGTCCACTGGATTTTGACGTAATGTATGGTGCGCCTCCGAAGAATCTGCTCCTTCTTATCGACGATGCGTAGAGGGACTTCCTCATAGGTCAGGTCTTCATTTATCTGCAGGGGTTCATATTGTATTACATGGCTGGGATCTAGGATGTACCTGCGTAGGAGAGAGACGTGAAAGACGTCATGTACGCCTGATAGCTCCAGAGGTAAGGCCAGCTTGTAGGCGACCCTGCCTACTTTGGCAAGAACCTCGAATGGGCCGATGTAGCGGGGACTCAGCTTACCATGCCGCCCAAATCGAGTAACACCCCTTGACGGAGAAATTTTTAGGAAGATAAAGTTCCCCTCCAAAAATCCCAATTCCCTCCTGCCCTTGTCAGCCCATCGTTTCTGTCTGTCCTGAGCGGCCTGTAATCTCCGCGTTATCAGAAGTACCTTATCTCTAGTATTCTGAACCAATTCAGGACCCAGTAATTTTCGCTCTCCAACATCATCCCAATGCAGAGGAGATCGACATTTTCGTCCATATACAGCTTCATACAGTGCCATTTGGATGCTGGAATGGTAACTGTTGTTGTAGGCAAACTCCACCAGAGGTATGTGGTCGTCCCAGCCTCCGCCTAGGTCCATGGTACATGCTCTCAACATGTCTTCCAGAGTTTGGATTGTTCGTTCTGACTGACCGTCGGTCTGGGGGTGATATGCTGTACTAAGCCTCAATTCGGTACCCATAGCCCTCTGAAAGCTTCCCCAGAATCTGGATACGAATCGGGGGTCGCGATCAGATACAATGCTCACTGGCACTCCATGTAAGCGCACAATTTCATCAATATATTTTTGGGCCAGCCTGTCCAATGAGGTTCCAACCCTAAAAAGGTAGGAAGTGGGCTGACTTTGTGAGGCGGTCAACAATCACCCACACTGCATCATTTCTTTTTACTGTTCTTGGGAGCCCTGTAACAAAGTCCATAGTTATATGCTCCCATTTCCATTCTGGAATTTCTAGTGGCTCTAGTAATCCTGCCGGCCTCTGGTGTTCTGCTTTTATCAGCTGACAGGTCATGCATCTGGCAACATATTCAGCTACTTCTCTTTTCATACCTTTCCACCAGTAATGCTCTCGGAGGTCTCTGTACATCTTGGTACTGCCGGGGTGGATGGAGAAACGAGATTGGTGGGCTTCTTTTAGGATCTCCTTTTTCAATTCAGCATCAGCCGGAACATATAATTGATGACCAAACCTCAGGGTACCATCTGGGTGAATCTGGAGTTCGGGTCGTAACCCTTTCTCTACTTCATCCCTGAGTTGACCTGTGCGTACATCAGACTGCTGGGCGATCCTTATCCTGTCGGTCAGTGTCGGTTGTATCCTCAGAGTGGCCAACAGACTCCTTGTAGTTTGTGCAACTACTTCGACTTGTAGCCTATCCAGATCCTTTTGAATCTGCGCCTGGGCGGTGAGTAGTGCAGCTAAAGTCACCGCTGACTTTCTACTCAGAGTCGGCCACCACGTTAGCTTTGCCTGGATGGTATTTAATACTCAGATCATAGTCCTTCAGAAGTTCCAACCATCTTCTTTGCCGCATATTCAATTCTTTCTGGGTAAATATATATTTTAGGCTCTTATGATCAGTGTATACCTCACAATGTTCCCCATATAGGTAGTGTCTCCATATCTTCAGGGCAAAAACCACTGCAGCCAACTCCAGGTCGTGGGTCGGATAATTCTGCTCATAGGGTTTCAGCTGTCTGGAGGCATAGGCTATTACCTTGCCATTTTGCATTAATACACAGCCTAGCCCAGTTTTGCAAGCATCACTATAAATAGTAAATTCTCCATTTGTGGATGGCAGAGTTAAAATTAGAGCAGATACTAACCTCTGCTTTAACTCCTGAAAGCTTTTCTCACAACTGCCGTCCCAAATAAACTTGGCCCGTTTTTTGGTCAATCGGGTCAAGGGAGTGGCTATCTTGGAGAATCCCTCCACAAACCGTCGGTAATACCCGGCTAGTCCCAAAAAGCTTCTAATTTCCTTGATGTTGGTGGGACGAGGCCAATCTACCACTGCTTCGATCTTCTTGGGATCCACCGACACTCCATTCTCGGAGATCACGTGACCGAGGAATGCCACGCTGTTCAACCAAAACTCGCATTTGCTCAGCTTGGCATATAACTTTTTCTTCTGAAGGGTCTGCAGTACCATTCTCAACTGAACTTCGTGCTCTTCCCTGCTCCTTGAGTAAATCAGTATATCGTCGATGAAGACTATCACGAACTGATCTAAATTCTGCTTGAAGACTCTGTTCATTAAGTCCATAAAAGCAGCTGGAGCATTGGTTAGTCCAAATGGCATAACCAGAAATTCATAATGTCCATACCTGGTTCGAAATGCAGTCTTTGGCACGTCATCAGGCTTGATTTTTAACTGATGGTAACCGGACCGCAAATCTATCTTGGAGAAGACTTGGGCACCTTGCAGCTGGTCAAACAGGTCATCAATCCGGGGCAGAGGATATTTGTTCTTTATAGTTATTTTGTTTAGTTCCCGGTAATCGATGCACAGTCGCATGCTCCCATCCTTCTTTTTTACAAATAGTACTGGGGCTCCCCATGGAGACACACTGGGTTGAATAAACTTTTTATCCAAAAGTTCTTGTAATTGTGTCTTTAATTCTCTGAGCTCAGCAGGGGCCATTCGATAAGGAGCCTTGGAAATAGGTCCTGCTCCTGGTGTGAGGTCAATAGTGAATTCGACCTCGCGATCAGGGGGTAGTCCCGGTAATTCCTCAGGAAAAACATCTGGATATTCCCTGACTACCGGAATATCTTCTAGTTTGCTCTCCTTTTGGGTATCCACCGCACATGCCAGATAAGCCGTACACGCCTTTTTTAGTGCTTTGGCGGCTCGCAAGGCAGAAATGAAATGCAGTGTTAAATTACATTGAGGGGGTGTATCGTCATTCAGAAAGAAGAACTCTGGTTCCCCTGGCATCCGGAATACCACTTTCTTATGGTAACAGTCAATATGGGCGTGGTACTGGGACTTCCAGTCCATTCCCAAAATAATGTCGAAATCATGCATGTCAAGCTGTAGAAGATCTGCCTCTAACTCCTTTCCTCCCAACTGAATTATGCAGTTCTTGTATTTAGTGTCGACTATTATTGTTTCTTGGAGGGGTGTGGCAACATGCAATGGTTCTATTTTCTCAGATGTGCAATGTAACTGTTTGGAAAAGCTAACAGACACAAAAGAATGTGTAGAACCAGAATCAAACAAAATAGAGGCATCAATCAAATTAATTGGCAGTGTACCTGTCACCACTTGATCGCTCGCACTGGCGTCCTGGCGAGTCAGCGCGAACACTCGGGGGTTGTTCCTTGGCCTCTGGCCCTCAGGTGCAGGAGGTCTGGGGGCTCTCCTTGGGCAGTCACGTGCTATATGTCCGATCTGCCCGCAGGTAAAACAGGCCCCAATTTTCCTCAGACATGGCCCACTATGATGCTTGCCGCAGCTGGGGCAACCTCGGTTCTGTCTTTTCTTAATCATAGACCCCTTGATGCCCCTAGGCCTACTGCTCTGTCCTCCTACTGGCCTGGCCTTTATCAGATCATTTCTTTCTATGTCAAGCCTCATCAAGTCGGCCTCAACCTTCAAGGCCCGATCCAGCACGTCTCTGTAGCAGGTGAATAGGTGAGAAGATATCCGAGATCTGACCTGTACCTCAGCCCCCGCTCGAACCGGCTTGCCTTACTCCTTTCATTGTCCATGAACTGGGGGCAGAACCGGCCCAGTTCGTTGAATTTGCTGGCATACTGTAGGACGGACATCTGCTCGGACTGCGTCAGTGTCAAAAATTCATCTTGTTTCATCTGGCTCACCGAGTCCGGGAAGTACTCTGTATAGAACAGCCTCGTGAAGTCCCTCCAAGTTATCCTGCTGGCAGGGTATGCTGGTTCCATGGTTGTCCACCAAAATTCGGCGCTTCCTATCAGCTGGGGAATGGCCAATCGGACCTTTGTTTCTTCAGGGAACTGGAGTGCTTGGAACATCTTCTCCATTTCCCGAATCCATGTCTCAGCTGCTATCGGGTCCGATCCGCCGTCAAATACTGGTGGGTTCAACCGTCGGAACCTCTCATAATAGGAGTTAGCTGGTTGTATGGCAGCCAGGTGCATCTGCTGCTGCTGCTGGAGTAACTGCGCCATCAACTGGTATACCCCAACTAGATCTGCGTTTCCTGCCGCAACGCGTGGCGTATCCGGAGAGTCTGAGAGGTAGCCAGGATGTGGGGATGCTGACGGTACCCTCCTATCGTCATCCATATCTTACAGTGGTTACTGCAGCCAAAGTTTAACGTAAGATCAACATATCTTGATAAGCCATAATATTCTTAACTACCCATTAACCCAGATGTTTACAGCCATGATCGTGTTAAACCTAGAGCTCTGATACCACGAGATGTCACGCCCCGGACCCGGATCCGTGACACGGTCGTGCTATTGCCGACTACCGCCTACAATAGCACGCAGCCTCATACATAGGTAACAGGGTAGTCAAAAGCAGTCAAACTTGCATATATCAAAATATGTGCATTACAACAGAGGGTATATATAAGGTACAGAGCTTCTACATAGTTTATATACACAAAAGTATATTCATATCATCCCAAAAATAAAGAAGCCCTGTTGCAAAAGAAAAATGCTTCTAGCAGCTGTCACTGGTGGTGATCTGGAAAAAATGTAAATGAACAGATATGAGCTACACGGCTCAGTAAGTAATCCTGTATAATCTTGTTGAATCAACTAAAAATGCTAACCATGCTTATCAGGGTTTGAGAAGCTGACATGTATGCTATCTAATAAATCATCATGATAAAATATCCATGCTGAGTAAATAATTCAGTATCCTACATTATTAAGGAATCTTGTACATGCATATATATATAAAGAAAATCGTGCCGCTGGCATGCCGTGGTCATACTCTCAGATGCTACTGCGAAGTCATTATCGGCCACTGGCGGGGCCCGCTCAGTTATTAGGCGGCCACTGGCGGGGCTGGCTCAGTCATTCTCGGCCACTGGCAAGGCCGGCTCAGTTGCATTCGCTCAGTAGCTCTTAAGAGTCCGTAAACAATACTTCTTGTAGGTAGTACCTTATGGATGCTACGGCGAATTCATTATCGGTCACTGGCAGGGCCTGCTCAGTTATTAGTCGGCCACTGGCGAGGCTGGCTCAGTCATTATCGGCCACTGGCAAGGCCGGCTCAGTTGCATTCGGCCCGTAGCATCGAAAACTCTTAGGTACCCCTTGCAAGCAGTGCAAATAACTAGAGGCAATTCATCATCATTCTTTTATGCTCATGTTAATGAAAATTATGACATGTAATTCCATTCATCCTACATGCATCATGAAATCTACATAAGCATGATATAAGCATAATCACCAATTATATGGCTAACGCATGCCACTCATATACATGATTCATAATCCATATCTTAGGATATAACGTAATCTACTTATTTCGTAGGCATAATGGAAATCATAAAGCACATATAATCATAACTTGTATAACTAAAGCATGCCATATACATTCACCGTTCATAACTTATAATTTAGGGTACATGACCTACAGTACAAGTATAACGGTTTAAATTTCATGCATGATCTATAAAAGATTAGGACAGGTTACTTACCGTGATTCGCTTTCTCCCAAGTTTCTCATGTCCTGGTGACGGATCCTGAGTCACCTAAAATCACGTCATAATAAGCATATTATTTCCTTTTTACTTGTTTGGATCCTACCCGAACTATAGCCCAAGTCTAATGCATCCGTATTGGAGCTTTAATTGGGTCCATATGGGTTAATTGGCCTGCTAATTGGTCAATAAGCTTAATCCCCAACTTAATTGGGTTTAATTCCGGGTTTAGGGTCACCGTGGTCTATTTGGGCCTGAGTCAGGATTAATCTGGGGTCAATTTGGCCCCAAATTAGTCACATTGGGCTTGAATTGGGCTTATTTCCACTAATTTGGTCTGTTAGGACCAATCCCAGCCGAATTGGGTTTGGGCCTCATTCCATTTGGGCTTAATTTTGGTTAAATTTATAGTCTGGCTCGTCCAGGCTTAGCCCAATTTGATTGGGCCCGGGTTTAGGTTCAATTGGCTAAACCAATTTCTTATTATTGGGCTTAATGGGTTTTCGGACCCGAACCCGATTCCGACCCGTTAACCCACTCTTTTCTTTTCTCTCTCTCTCTTTTTTTTCTTTCTCTTTTTCTTTCTTTTTCTTCCATGTTTCTTTTCTTCTCCTTCCCGAAGCTTCTTTTCCTTCTCTCTTTTCCTTTCTTTCTTCCCTTCTCCCGATCCCTCTTTTCCTTCCCCCTTTCTTCGCCTGCGAAGGGAGGAAGGTGCTCTCCGGAGGGGCCGAGCCACGGCCGGCGGTACCTACGGCCGATGCCCGAGGCCGAGCCCACGGCGTCCTCGGCTGAGCCCGTGGTCGGAGCCGACGGCTCCCTCGTCCCCACTGTGGTGGGGAAAGAAACCCACCACCGCGGCCATGGCTGCGGTCGAACTCGCCGCGACCAAGGAAGGTGGCGGTCGAGCTCACCGTGCCCGAGGGAGGGGAGGAAGGGCCTCCGGCCATCGATGCTGCGACCACGACTGCGACCAAGGTCACCGCGCCGGATCCACGGTCGAAACACTGGTAGGCTCCCCTCTCCTTTTTCTTCTTTTCTTTCTTTTTCTCTTTTTTTTTTCTTTGGTCCTTCCCTCCGGCACCACCACCTCTTGCCGGAGAGGAGGTGGTGGTCCGGCCGGGGCTGGCGGCCCTGTGGCCACGCCGGTTGCCGGCTCGGCCAGACCGGCGGCCTGGGGCTGCCCCACGAGCCCTAGGGTAGCCGCAGCCGAAGCTGCGGTGCCCTGCTCATCTGCAGCCGGGCTCGGCCCGAGTAGTTGTCGGGCCTGGGTTTGGGCCGCGGCCGTTCTCAGGCCAACCCGCGGCCGTTCTCAGGCCGGCCCGCGGCCTGTGAGTCCGGCCCGGCCCGCGGCCTGTGGGCCCTACCTGTGGCCCTTTCTTCCTTCTGCCGATCTCCTCCTCTCTGTTTCACTATTGAAACAGAGGGGAGAATACCCCACAGAGGGTTTCTCTACTACTTATAATTTCATTAACAGGGTCCTTACCTGGCTTTGGCCGGTTGCAGTCGGGCAATACCACCCCTTGGTAGTCCCTCCTTCCTCTCCTAGAGCTTCAGGGCTTCTTCCGCCTCTAGCTCCAGGGTTTCGGCTCTCTGCTTTTTTTTTTTTTTTTTTGTTCTAAGGGGTCAGGGAATAGAGGGTACAGTATTGGGGCTTAAATACTTTTGTTTAAGGGATGAGACCCCCTTCTGAGAGGTCCCATCCTCTCTTCCCCCTTGCTCCGGGGGCTTCCAGCTACCCCCCCTTGTCTCAGGCCCGCCGGAATCGGCTGCCAGCAAGGGGGTGAGGTGGTGGCCCCCAGTTTTGCATGGGTGAGGGTCCCTCAGTGAGGTCCCATCTTCCCCTGTTCTCTGGTCCAGGAGCTCCCAGCTGCCCCCCTTGTCTCAAGGGCGCGCGGTGGCTCTCCCTCTGCCGGCCAGCTATGGCCCTGTCACTTCCCTTCTCAGCAAGAGGTGGCAACCCTTTCACGGTTGCCCCCTCTCAGTACTGCCCCTACAGTAAAATCGGGCCCCACTCCCCCCGTAACTGGGCCTTAAAATATTGGGCCCAGTTGGTAGTGGGCCCGGACATTACAAGGATATTTCCATTTTCCTCTGAAATTGAAATGGATATGAGACTCCCTCCAAACAAACCGCTAGAATGAGAGTTACTCATTCTCATTTCTATTTCCAAGCCCAACTCATCCTAATTAGATATACCTTGAAATTATTATATTCATGACCACCTAAATAAAGTAGCCCTGCATGCACTCATCTCAAAATTGATCTTCATGTTTTCAATATTGATTCTAGATGATTTCGACTGATATTCTCATATTTACCATTGATCATTTTTATTTTTGTCAAATGATGAGAGCACAAAAGTGCAATCGTCATACCATCTTAATTAGTATTATACCTAATCATTAATAAGAAAATTAACTAATTAACATTGTATTTGTGTTTGAGTACAAGTAATCCAAGAAATCCAATAACATTGGGTTTGAGCCCAATGCCCGGCAGCCTGAGCTCACGTTAAGCCAGCATTTTCACGTGATGGAGCTCAGCCCGCGATGAAGATCCCAACCGGAGTACCAGTAATCACCCGTGATGCATCCAAGATCCAGTGTCCAGCCCGCGTCTCCTTCGACCCATCAATCTCCCAGCGCCCATCAAGCCGTGATCGACTCCTCCCAGCATCCGCGATCCATCCCAGGAACTTCTTCCATTTCCAATCTCCCACGTGCAGTCCACATCCTCCAAAGTTCCTCTCCCGCAATCAACACTAATGCATCCGTTTCTTCTTGAGCCAGCGAATCCCAAATCCCAGCATCCGTGCATTCCTCCCAACAATCAAGCCATGATCCAGCCACCCGTGAAGGAGGAAATCAGCAGCACCGTGATCCAAGCTCTTCCGGATTCAAGACCCCTTCCTCCGCCTCTGCTTCCGCCCGTGATGCGGATGCTAATCCATGATCCCAGCAGCCCAAGAGTCCGTCGGCATTCATCTTCCGCGTCCCAGCTCCTTCCCAAATCAGCAAGCCGCATCCTCCCAGCTCCATTCCGTGATCAACGCCCCCAACGCTCCTCTTCCAGATTCAAGATCCACCTGGGAATTGGTCGTTACCCCCCTTCGGCCTGTGGCCTCGTCCCCCTCAGGGGGATTTACTTATTCGCGCACACATGCGCGCTGTAATGACACAAGGTGTCATTTTAAGGTATCACTTTCTAGACGAAATCGCGCTATAACGCGATTTCTTCACTCCAACGAGGAATCATCCACAAACGAGCTTTAACCCCAGGCGTCCGTCTGCAGCTCCTTCCCCACCTTCTCCGTGATCCCATGCCGTGATCCAGCGATCCCGTGTTCTTCCTCGCAGTCACCATGATCCACCTCCCAGATTCCAGCATCGCATGCGATCAGCCCCTCTCCGCATCCCGTGAAGGAAATCCACGGACCACGCCATCATCCCAGACGACCCCCTCCTCCGCCCTCTCCTTCCTTCCGTGATCCCAGCCTACGCCGCGTCCGGGCATCCGTGATTCACATCTGCATCTCCAGCGCGCTCTCAAGGGATCCATCAAGGGGGAGAATGGGTATAAGAAGGGGAGACAAAGGGGAGGGGGAATCTTTTCTCTTCGATAATTTATTTCCGTTGGATCAGGTGAGGGGATGGTTTCCAAGAGTACGCGCGCTACGGCAACACGTCGACTCTCCCCCGCTTGCTGCTTGCTGGTCTCGACTTAGTCTTTCACCTCACGGAATTTCATCAAGCTATTCGCCTGCCCCTCTGACTTCTGGTGCCGTCAGCAGATACAGACCTAGCCTATAGCGGACACCAACGCCTTCTAGGAAATCCCTCCTAAGGGAATAAGGGAAGTTGGTCATTTTCTTATTGTTCAATTGGTGGAACTGATTCACGCAGGTCCAAACCAGCTGAGCTAGCTCATTTTTCCTTTACAAGATCTCGGCTCTTTGGAATGGTTGGAGAGAGCCCCGCCTCCTCTTGGTTGGCGCCGGGCCCGAGGGTGATGGGACTACTTCCTGAAAGAGCGTTCATCGGTCGATCGCGTGGGCGCTATCCCTTTGGTTCATCTTTCGTGAGTGAGATTTGTTCAGTTTATCTCTACGGTAATGCAGGGTCTTACCTGACTCTTAGACCAATTCAGGCAACCTCACCGAATCGAAGAAAAAAGGCTCCATTCTTCTATAAGGAGGTGAGACTAGGGCTGAAGTGCGAGCGAATTTGTTGATGTTGCACCCACGAAGTATGGAAAAGAAAGAATGGAGTGCTCGGTTGGGTTTGAGGCCAACGAAACAGGGGAGGAAGCTCTGGGGAAGAAAAGAAAGAAAAAAAGAGAGAGAGTATTTTAGTTTTCTGTTTGAGTTTAGTTTTTTTATTATTATTTATGAGAGCAATGTTTTTCTTTAGTTTGAGTTTACGAGAGCAATGCATTTTTTTTAAGTTTTATTTGAATTGAAAGTTTTAATTGAGAAGTTATGTTTTGAGTTTCAGAGCATGTTGTTCTTATTTTTAATTTTATTTTAGGTTTTGTTTTGTGTTTTAATTTTTGAGAGTTTATTTGGGTAGAAAGTTGTATTTATTCTGCAATTTTAATTCCTATTCTGCAATACATTAAATCTTCTTTCATATAATCTATATTCCAGTCTGCAATTTTCCTAGCACTGTTTTCATCCATTTTATGCCAAAGCTTTTCTTTGATTAGTTCAATATATAAATGCCTTTCGAATTTAAATACTTGTTTTTTTATCAATTTCAAGTAGAAAACATTCTCTGGTAAACCAGAGAATCATTCAAATATCCTCGAAGTAATGTTATTCTTCTATCATTCAAAAATCGATTTCGAATCCGAGTGAACGTTTTAATTTTTATGCAACTCCAATCGTCTCCCTGTGGATCAACCTCTTACGACTACTATTCTTCAAGTAGAACAGGTAAGAGTAAAATTAATTTAAATTTTGTTTGTCGGTTCTAACAATGATTTGTTTAGCATATTTTTAGGTAAGCAGAAATCGAACAACATCAAACTGCAGTATCTTTATTTTGAGTGATGATCTTATAGACTACCCAACTTCTATTTCATTTAATTAGTGTAACTCAGTCATGCTCACATAAGAGCTCAGTTCTTGTCAATGATTTGAACTAATTATTTATTTTTTCCATTATCCTCTTTGATTTGTCGCTATAATTTCATAATTGCAGCTAATCTTTTGCATTTTTACTTCCTGTTATTCAGTATTAGTTTGTTTGTCATCTTATATCATTTTTTCTTGGTCAATTTTTTATTTTATAATGATTTATTTGTTCTATCTGCATGAAGGGTTATGCTTCAAAATGCATCACTAATCAAATAAGAGAAGATATTTGCTAGCTAACTAAGAGCTCCATGTACCATTTACTAACTTTCCTTCTCTAATTTTTTTCCGTACTTTACTAGCTTTCCTTCTATATTGGTTACCAGTTGAAACTAGAGTTGTTGCTTATGTAGCCAGTCACTCCGATAGTACCCTATGGGTTGGAGATGGGGAGTTGTCCCTAACACTCCAAGGTATTTTGTTTTTCAATTTTATTGGGTGTATCCATACTTGTCAGGTATGATCAACCTGTCTTAGCAAAAAAAAAAAGAAAAAAAAAAAGAAAAACTAAAGTTGTTAAAAAACCCAAGCAACTCCGGCAATCCAGAGAGCTCTACGCAGGTGGTTGCCTAGGCAACAAACTTACCAACATCACTTGATATTGCCTATCTCTATTGAGTCTACATGATGATATTTTCATAATATTTTAATAAATTAAAATTATTTTGACATTTTCCACGGCCTACCTGGTGAACACAAATGGTTCAAAAAAATTCAAGACATTATAGTTTATTAAATGCATATTGAACTCATGAACATAACACAACAGGTTATGGAAGTACAGACATGCATTGTAGTTGTTTTAGCACAATGGAAACTAGAGCTTTGGTCCATGTTTTTGATATGGGAGAAGATGATATTGATGATTCATGATCATATTTTTTATAAAGGATTTGGTCTTTTTTTATTTTTTTTATTTTTCAGTTACAAAATAACTATTATATTTTTATAAGGTCCATGTATTTTATTTTTGATATTGATACAAGTTGATGATTTCTATGTAATAGCTAAGCCAGGGCTACAAAGGTGACTTCAACGGCCTTTACAACGTTAGTTGTTATCTCTATTATTTTAATATTCATATAATTTTTGGTGAGTTAATGGTTTATTTTTTATTGCGGGAAGATGAAGCTGGCCGACGGTGCCGTTGCCTATATGGAAGACGATCCGTTCCCGTTTCCTCTCTTCTTAAGTTTTCTTTGGGTTCTTGATATGGTTTCTTGATAGCCGTTTTCTTGTCTTCTTGCTTTCTCGATGGATTCCTGAGACAATTGTTGATTTATAGTTTAGTTTCGGTGTTCTCTGGATTTTGGAGATGATTCTTGGTCTCACGATTGGTTTTGGTTTCACGATTGGTTTTGGTTTCTCGATTAGTTGATTACTTGTTCTTCATTTGCTGCCTCTTCTTTGGATTCTAGGGACGGTTCTTGAATTATACTTTGGTTGCCGTGTTATTTGGGTTCTAGATAAGGTTCTTAATTTTTATATGGTGATTACCGTGTAGAGTCTAGTTTTGGCATTTGTGATTTGTGATGATCATCTCGATCCGGACCTCGCTCCATTTGTTATATTCAAAATCTTGGAGTTTTTGGTGATTTATGTTCGTTCGTTGTTCGAGTTCCGTTTTATCTTCTGTTTGAAGGTGGAGCAGGACATCTTGAAGCAAGAACCGTGGAGTAAAGAGGCTTTTGACCAAGGATTCCAACCAAGGAAGGGGGTGCTTGAATGCCATTAAAGTTGCTTTTTGAGGCACCATGGCCAGAAAGATTTCTGGATCCCAAGGCAACAAAATTCTCAGCGCTCTGTCTTCGAGCACCCAACGGAACAGCATTCGCTCCGGTTACAAATGGAACAGCATTATTTTCAGTATATCAGATGTGAGGATAAGTATAAGTGTGTATTTAGTTCCACATCGGTTATTCGTTGGATACATATTAGGTACTTGTACAGAATCGAAAAACTCAAATAATATTTTTTGGCTTGCCATTTTAGGTGAAATTCTGGGTTGTTACGTCAGATTTGGCTAGGCATGGCCTCTTCTCTTACAGGGCAGCTTCAATATCTAAGTTAGATAGAGATGACCGTTAATATAATTTTATAATCAATTTTTTGGTCTGTTCTTATTGAATGATTTGCATGTCAAATGCAGCAGCTATACAATATTGGTCAGTTCTGACAAGGAAATGCCAAAGTATTGCAAAGATCTTTACAAGGAAAAATTGCAGCGACGTGAGACAGGATAACATATGAACATGCGATTTCCTGTCATAATTAAAACAAGAGAATGCATGAGAAAATTTAAAGGTTTTTCTCAGACTTTCAGTGAATTTAGAATAGTCTACTAACAAGGCATGAGGAAGCAAATTCAAGTGAAGGCTTCTGTATGGCTGTCCAAAGATCAATAACCTTCAGGTCCAAATTATTACACAGTAACATGTTCGGCAATCCTGCTCATGTTTTCAATGTACTCTGGAAGTAGCACACAAGCACCTAGGTCAGATGGGTGAGATCCGATTGTGTCGCTGCGACCAAAGTAAACTATTGCTGATGAAGGTTGCGCGGCTGATCCTAAGACAAAATAAACAGATGCAAAATGACTTTGTCAACCTGATGGATGAGGGGCAACACTTTATTCACCAAAAAAAAGAAAAAGAAAAAGCAACACTTTGAAACAAGTAATTTAGTATTGTATAGCATAGTATAACATAATATGATATGATATAATCATAAGAATATAAACTGATGCAGAAAGGGTTATAAATGTGCGGTGTTTAGCTAAACAATAAAGTGGATGAAAGAAAGATTTGGAAAAACTTGCAATAGCACTAGAGATCCATGTTTTAAGACATAGGCGGGGTTGTATCTTTCACGTAAAAGAAGGTTTCACCTCCCTTCGTGTGGATCCACTGTTGGATCGTGCATTGATCATTTTAAGATCCGTGTAGTCAGATGAGTGGAGTTTGGAATGCTTTTGAGAGCTGTGCAAGGGTCAACATTGCAAAAGAAGATCAATCATTCTTTCGTGCGAAAGATACAACCCAAACCCTGAAGACACAGGTCGATTGACCAGGCTGACCAGCCCCACCTGCCACCCAAACCTTTGTCGGAGTGGATCAACTTGAAGCCTTTGTTGCCAACAACCAACAGCCAGAGCTCTCAATTCCCTCGGGCTTTTTTCGCCAATACTGTGTAGAAAGGAAAAGGGTGGTTTTGGCACTCCTCTCCGTCGAATCTTGAAGACAGTTTAAGTTAGCATACATCAGCTCTCTTCCTCCTCCATCCTCTTATTTAAACTGGCCACATGTAGTTCATCATCGTTGATTACAGGTTACTTTCCCCATTCTGAATGCATACATGTTATGCTTTCATTCTTGTTGAGTATAAATCTGTGTAGACCAGAAAATTGAGATTATTTCATGTTCTATTCTTAAATAGTAACTGAACATTGAACAAGACTTTATATTCATACTCTAGCTCCTCTCTCTATACTAAGTACTTCTTTAGCATACTCTAATGACCAATTCTTTACTAGGCCAAACTTCCTTCTTTCCAAGTCTGAAATCTTATCTTGACTCCCCGTGTACACTGTCGTGAAATATGGTCTTTCACATATGGAAAGGCGAAGAGATCGATCGGTCTCCTGGGGAATATTCTCTGCTCGCACATAGGAAGGCCAAAGGGGAGCATTTTTGTTAGGTGATGGGATGTGAATTAATTTACTCTTGCTATGAAGAGAGTGATTAATCCGAGTGCACTGTCTTTGCCTGAAAAATTAGTACATGTGAAAATGCATGAGCAAGAGACAGCACTCTGTAATGAGATTAGAGCTGCTGATTTGAGGTGCCTTAATATTGAATTTCATGGATGATATGAAGAGCCTAATCTTTGGCTGGAATTCTATATGTTTGTGCAAGGCATGCTAAGATATAGGTATCACATGCAGTCTATATAATAAGCCTTTGGATTCCTGAATTTCTGAAATAAATCATCAGATATGGGTTCCAAGCAGCAAGGCTTGAAGTATAATTACTATTGAATGGTCGGCTACAAAAACCCCCAATCTGATTCCATGCCAAAATTATTCAAATTCAATTCTCATGGATGTGAACATCTTTTAAGGTACTTTCAGACAACTATATACAGGGCAAGGTCAGACATGTTAATAAATTTACTTATGATTGTGACAGAGAAAAATAAATAATTTCATAACAAAATTTGGTATGAAGATGAACAGAATTTATCAGAACACATTTCATAGTAAAATTTCACCTGCTAGGCTCCTGGTAAAATCTAAAGAAAAAGAAATCCATTCTTTTGCTTATCTTTTGTTCCTTTATCCTTTTTGAACTTCTTTTCTGGAAAAAGGTAATTCTTCCATCATGCTGTTAGCGATTTTCTATTTTTCCTATAATGCTAGTAGGCAAGCTTTTCATGAGCAAAAATATGTTTTCTTGTGAAACCATTTATCTAATATGAGTTTACAGTCACCATCTAGTATAAAAACAATGAGTTGGGATAGCTCAACTGCCTTGTTATATATTTTTTTAATGAATACAAGTTACAATAGCTTGCTCAATTTGCTGCAATTCAACTTTGCCTACTTGGCTCCAGTTTTTAAGGGGATGTTTTGGGCATGTGAATTTGAGGAAATGGAAGGAATCAAACTCATAGTTTGCATGATGAATTTGGCTTTCTCCAGTTCCTACATCCAAAGCTGTTTCAATTCTTCTCCGATACTTGTGCAGCATGCAGAAAAATAGTGGAGCATCTGAAGGTGAGATATTGGAGGAAATTGAATCCATAGAACCAACTGGGGATGGATTCGATTTCCTCCAATTCTCATGTTCAAAACCCCAAACCTGCATTTCTCATCCATGTTGTGGAGAATCAAACCAACACAGAATCAGCAAACATCTAAGTTTCAAAGAAATCAGTAGCTTGAAATGGGGAGACATTGAGGAAAATAATCCAACATATGGTTGGACTGAGCCCCTCCACTTCTCACACTGTGCACCCAAAAATAATGTCCGGATATGGTTAAGCAATTGAAGGTGAGATGTTGGAGGAAACCAAACCAATTGTCACTAGAGCAGATTCGATCACCTCCAACTCTTACACTAAAAACTAACATTACTTTCCAGAGATTGGTTTGGAGGGCATGGAGCCAATGAAGGTGAGACATTGGAAGAAATCCAACCCCTGTCACCAAAGGATTTGTTTTCTTCCAACATCTCACGTTCAAACCCCCACATCCATTTTCTGAGCAAGAGCATACATATTTGAAGGACCAATGGTGCTGCTATTTATAAGAACTTCTAAGTTCCAACTTCCAACTGAGGAGAGTGGCAACAAGATTAGTGTGATATTCTTATTCCCATGGGAAATGCATGCGTTTCAGCTTTCCTTTCAGCAGCCGCTATGTTCACCTCTTGATGGATCAAGGGAATAGGGAGTTCCCGGACTTCATCTGCCTCTCCACTGGATTAAGGCAAGGACTCTTCTTGAAAGGAAACAAAAGGACAAAGGACTAAAAGTCTAGAACTCAACCTCCGGCCGAAAGCCTGATGATTAATCAAATCGAGTTATGTTTTGGCTAACTGGCAAGTTTTAATCTTGCGACTTTAGAATTTTTAACTTAATCACTTTTTGCTC
The DNA here is from genome assembly GCF_009389715.1 of Phoenix dactylifera. NCBI lineage: Eukaryota > Viridiplantae > Streptophyta > Magnoliopsida > Arecales > Arecaceae > Phoenix > Phoenix dactylifera. Next base: position 14,628,847 of record NC_052395.1, read on the forward strand.
ATCTCTTTATTGTACATGGTCTCCTATGAAGTATATTCCTTTTTCTCAATCAAATTTGGGTAGCCTTTTTTGGGCCTCCCTTACCCTCAAAAAACAAAAATCAAGCATGTGATTGACTCTCGGGATCAGCCATGGAAACAGAATAAATAGCATAAAAAGCTGTTCTGATGCTCTGCCGCAGCTCCAGAGTGCTTCACCTGATTTTGTTTAGCGTTGGCACCAAGGGAGCGAAATTAGAGAAGCAGGCATCGTTTGTACTCGAGAAAAGTATTTATAAAGTTTTCTAAGATTGAAGATAACAGCGATCCATGCACCATTGTGCATGCTATATTTTAATTGTGTAGAGCTTCTGGCTGCCTCAATTTTGATTTCTCAACATGCCTACGTATTTCATGGCAGCTCCAGATGCCATGAACTCCCAAAACAACCCCACCAGAGAGCAAACTAAGGCTGGATAATTGTGGCTACTCTGAAGCATCAATCAGTTCAGCAGTAATTAAGCTGGTGACATCAACCACATTCAAGTATTTGCTGTATTGATCATTTTATAGAACATTCCCAAAGTTCATACGGCCACTAGTTCGCTATCTACACATTTCTACATAGTCACCAGGAATTTACAGGAGTCCAGCCAAGGTACATCCGTTCCTCAGTTGTATACTTATAAAAGGCTGGAATAAAAATCCAGAAAAAAAAAATTGAAGTTTTATTAAGTTTCAGTGGTAATGCTACGATTACAAATTTACAAGCATACTAGGCACTGGTTCCCTGTGCCGCAGTTTAGTAGACCGAGCTGAAGAAATTATAGGCGGAGATGAGTGAGCTGAGGGCGAGGGCAATGAATGCAAGGAACGACATTGCAACCGAAGCATTGATCATGTGCGTGAAGTCATCACCACCAAATCTCGACACCCAAACATCATTACGAGAGGCTGCTGCTGATGATGCTGAGATCAGAAGGTAAGCCAGTATCTGCAACAAACAAAACATTCAGGAAAGAAACCCAAAATAGAGCTCAAAATGCTGAGGTTGAAAAAATTGCCGGGCAGAGACACTGCAAGAAGAGATTTTGCTGCACTGCTGCAGTTTGTGTGAGGGTCTATGCAGCTATGCATCTAATCTCATATCGGTTATTCACCGAAGATATCTTATATAGGACTAACGAACCCAAATAATACCTTTCGGCTAATTTTTAGGTAAGGTCTTAAGTTGTTATAAATAATATCAGAGTGGATCCGATCTACGACCTATGTAGACTAGGAAACACTGCAGCATGGATCCATTTGAGTTGATCACGAGATGATCGTGGTGTTTGTAATTGGATTTGAATAAATTTTAGACTCTTAGCATCACGAGGTCACTAGGTTTTAAATGGGAAAAGTATGTAAGGATCCGTGCGGGCATGTGTTTAGTCTCATATTGGTTATTTGTCGGAGAGATCCTCGGCATTTATACAGGACTAAGGAACCCAAATAATACCTTCCGATTAGTCCTTTTGGGTGAGGTTTGGGGTTGTTATAGTTGATACCTTAGACAACACATATAGCCCTAAAACCACGTCTAGGACAACAAAGTGGTAACTCAAAGTCATAGAACAAGAAGGTAGATTTCTCTTTCTAGCAACTAGCCCTCTGTAATTCATGATAGCCTCAACTAGTCCTCTGGTAAGTCAAAGTTGCATGGCCAGAAATTTGGGACTAAATTATGCTGGATAAACATAAGACACATACCTGATGTGAATTCTTACAAAACTTTGATGGATCATAACTTGGTCCATTAAAGCAATGAATTGTTGAAAATACCATGGTGCCATAGCCCTCTGTAGCACCCCTTCCAACAATTTGAGGGGATATTAGATATAAAACTCATGGGGGTTTCACAAGAATTCGACAAAGCTTTTGCAAATTAGCACCATAGTTCATTTCATGCAGACATGGTTTAACATGTTCATGACCATTCAACATGCTATGACCATAGGCCATTATAGGTGGCATGTTTCATTACAATTTGAAAAGATTGGAGTTGTGAGTGGCAAAATTTAGGTAATTACTAGCATTTACCAAGTAAATCCATTGAATTCTGTAATCAGTTTAAATCACCAAGTGAAAAGATAGGAAGGAAAACTAACTTTTTTTTAAAAAAAAAAAGTTAGAGCTTGTTTGGATGATTAGGATGAAAATCCTCTAAGATTTATAGGGCAATACAACTAGCAACATTATAAGACTACTGCATAGCTATGTTTGGGTATTTACAAACATAGACCTAGCTCAGTCTGTCATCATTCGATCTTGCTGATTGTACTAGCCCAACCAACAAATTCCATACGATCTTTAGCCCAACCATCCAAATAAGCCCTAAGGGTCAATATCCTATATGGCCTATTGGGACAATCAGGCTGAAAGTTCATATGGGATTCATGAGTTGGACTAGTACAAAATTATTGAAGAAAAAAAAGGAACCATAAAAAAAAAAGGCTGAGCTAAACTTATATTCATAAATATCTGGGATTTTCAACCTGATCATCCAAACAAGCTCTTCATTGGTAAAATTACTGGCCATTGACTAGGTTCAAATTACGACTAAATCTAACTTTGACTTGATTTCCACTCGTAAGCAGGAAACCATTATGGTGGAGTGAGTAGCTCACCCTGTCTAACTACGTGTACTAGTAGCTCTCTTTATTGATTAAATTAAGAATATTTTTGTTCAACTATATGTTCTGGTAACCATGTTACTATGAATGAGATTTCTGAATTTCATTTTCTGGTGAGAATGAATGCGACGTTTTTGTGAAAGAGGGAAAGCTAGTTTTTTTTTTTTTAACGTGGAATAAAACTGCTGTATTTGACTCCGGTATGTGAGACTTGTTAATTAGCCCGCATTACCGCGGGCGTAAGACTTCAGTCCAAATTAAACCAATACAAGTCACTGTCCGTGACCGTCCAACCTGGGAGACGACGACCACGCGACATCAATTAAAACTAAAGCTTTAATTTAAAAATCCACAGCCATTGCACATAAGATTAACTTCTTTAAAAAAAGAAGAAGAAGAATACTTGCCTGATCCATAGAGAAATCAAAGCAGTATCCCTCTCGACGGCGCATGATTAATTTTTTTGTGATCGAATTGTGAACCTCCTTAACCACCTGAAACGCCGAGTACACGAACGCAATTACGTTCACCGCCAGGCAGTACCTGCACCGAAAGCAGACGCCATGCATACACATCAATAAACAATTAAATAAAAAAAATCGCATACCGTCCGAACTCCATCAGACGGTGGCCAACGAACGACAGCAAAAAACCAAACCGCCCAATCTTAGATCATACCGTAGGTCTACTCATCTCTTCTGAACCACAGGTCCACTGGGACCACTTTTGCAATTAAAAGCAAGACGCAGTAAAAAAAAAAGGAATTAAAAAAAAATATGGATCAATTTATTGCCATCGGAAACGTAGTTTGTGGCGTTGGGAGAGTCGGATCGTACCGGTACTCCTCGTAGCGGTCGAAGTAGTCGCCCGCCCAACCCTGGGTCTTATCGGCGGCCATGACCGAGAACGAGACGAGGCACAGCAACATCGCTGAAACCCTAAGCCCCAGCGCCGCCCTCCACACCGCTGCCCGCCGGACGGACAGCGGCACACCCCGTAACCCCCTCTCCGCATCCCTAGTAGCATTCGAGCCATGATCCCCACCCCCAGCCCCGCCGCCTGCTCCGCCTCCGCCACCGGCTGCCATCTTCGTCGCAACCGCCAGCTCGCCCCGGGTGAGCCGGTTTGCAATCGCCAGCGCCGCCGCGTTCAGTACCTGCCCCGGGGACCGCAGCAACTCCGGGCTGTTCTGCGGCGCCGGCGGGATCGGGTTCCGGAGAGGGGAATCCATGGCTTCTTCTTTCATTCCGTCGAGGGGGCTCTTCTCCGGCGGCGCCGGAAGCGGTAGCGGGAACGGGAACGGGTTCTCCGCGTGCCGGATCGTCGATGGCGGAGGAGAGCCTATCGGTTCTTCCTCTCTTTTCTCCTGAGGCGGCAGTGATCGGAGAGGTGAACCCATCGCTCCTCCTTCAAGCAGCGGATTTGGGCAATAAATTTGGCTCTTCTTTCCTTTCCGATTCTCGGCTGGGTTTTATTAAGTGAAGGGTTTAGGGCCACTAGTAAATATTTGGCGGTGTCAATTAGTTGTGGAGGAAAGAATTGGCGAAGGCTAGCAGCGTCACGGTGCTCTCGAATCTACTAATTTATGTCCAGTGCCATGGTATTAGTGCTGGGTTTGGGATTATTTGCTGGATGGACGGTTGTGATGCTCTGCAGATAAAGATACACGGAATGGGATTAGTGGCTGCTGGCCAGCAAGATGGTTGGCGGAGGGTGGTTCTCAGTGCTGGAAAGGCAAAAGCTGGACATAAAATGGATTCCTTTCGCCACTTGGCACGCATAGCTTGGTGGAAGCGTCAAGAGTATTTAGTTCAAGGAAAGAGAAAGGAACAATGAACTCTGTTACCGGAAGAGTGGCGATAAAGTAAGCAAAAAATGTGGAAAACCGGGTTGAAAGAAAACAAAAGATGCCCTTGTGACTCGTGAGATGTGAGATTTGATTATTTTTTTAAAAAAAATAAATAATTTATATAAATCTAGTATGAATATATCTAATAAAATTAGAAAATAATAAATCACAGAACGTCCTATACAGCTCTCTGTCTCCAATCTACATGACACCCTCGAAGTGATTAGCCACATACAAGAACACTCTCTGAAGCAGAGCTAGCACTCTCCTGCACTATCGGTGCCACTCCGAATCCAGCCAATTACTGTAGCTGAATTGTCCTCAAGCATAACTGCATTGTTCCGTAACACGCGCCGAGCATAGCTCAAGCCGGCCCATTATCGCCTTCAGCTCGATCTTTGAAACTGAGGTATCAAAAATTTGGTAGTCTCTAGCAGCCACCATCCTAAAGTCCAGACCTATTTTTTTTTTCTTCCTAGCGTGAGAGCAGCATTAGGAAAGCATCCGTAAAAAAAGCAGTATGATAAAGCACCCCAAATATCACCATGCATTATTTCAAAAGGTTCTTTAGAAGCAGGAACATTTCAATATCTATACTTTTATCGTTTCCTAAAAAGAACATCTATCTCTTCAATGTGTTTATTCTCATTAAAGTTTTATTAATAGTCATTAGCACAAAAAGGAGAAGGAATAAGAGCTTCAAGCTGGTTGTCTATTTGGCAACAGCAATACTGAAACAATTGTGTCTGCTGCCATGCGCCACCAAATTTTATCGTTGTCATCTATGAACTACCTGAATAGTAACGTTTGCATGGTGTTGCTGGAAATTGGACCCGGGGGCGACCGCTGGGCCAGAAAAGGGGAGCTCCGATGAGAATCGGCGGTGATCGGCGGCGGTCCGTCGACGCGTGGCGTCCTCCGGAAGACCTGCAAGAAGCCGATGGCCGGGATTTCCGGCGCCGGCCCTCCGATGCTTAAGTCAGAGGGGGCAAGTGTGAGAATGGAGACAATAGTAGAGAGTCTGGGTTTTTTGCTTCCCCCCCCTTAAAATGGAGGAGTCCCCTTTTATAGAGGAGGCTGGGTTACCTGTGATGTGACGGGGCAAACTACCTGTCGTACAATCTGGTATGGAGTGGAAATTAATGCCCGATCGTATGAGTCAGCGCTGTTACTGTTGGAGATTAGGTCGAATTTCTCGAGTCATCGTTGAATCATGTTATCATCAGTTGTCAAGTAGGTTTGCCGTAAGAGGCTCAATGTCCGTAGACGACAGAAGCCATACGCTTTGATGGTTGAGTGAACCGGAGATCATCATGAACCATGCCCATTTAATGGTTGAGTGTGCTGGAGGCCTGCAGAGGCCATGCGCAATAATAATTTGACGACAGTGGCAGGATACGGTGAGGTTGCGTATCTGGAGTCAGACTTCCTTAGGGAGTTAGGCCGGGGTCAAATATTTGGATAAGGCATTTCGGAATTCGGCACCTGCTCGGGTGCCGAGCAAGTTGCCAAGCTGGGCGCATTCTAGTCCGAGCGTCATCAGGTCGGACGCTTCTGGTCGGCGCTCCCTGGTCGCCGCTCCCCGGTCGGGCGCTTCCTGTTCGGGAGCTTCCTGGTCGGCGCTTCCTGGTCGGGAGCTTCCTGGTCGGCGCTTTCTGGTCGGGAGCTTCCTGGTCGGCGCTTCCTGGTCGGGAGTTTCCTGGTCGGCGCCTTTCGCTCCAGGATGCCTTATATTTTTTCTCCAACACTACCCCCCGACTTCCGAGTTCGAGCTGATCACAAGCTCGAGCGCGGGAAGTAGTTTTAATTGGGTTAATACGGGTTATGGAAATTTTGAATTATCGCGCGCTTCGAGGAGCTTCTAATGGGCGGCGTCTCCTCTTTCTCGAAACGTTTCATCATTAGGGTACCTTTTCGTTTTTCGAAACGTCCTCGCGTCGTGGGCTCATGATGGGGCCACACGATCCGACGAGGCGCTTCTGTGTTCGAAGTGTTAGCCCGAATTTAATGCGGCACTCTGACTTTCGGGCCGACATGTGTCACGATCTGGACGGGGAGCGGCGTTCCGTCTCGCTGATCTGGGCCGTTGGAGGGATCTATATAAACCCCTGTCTGGCTTCTTATGGTTTCTCTCTTATTGTCTTCTTTTTCCTTCTCTTTTCCTTTTCAGTCCGAAGCGGCCGTTCCAACGTTCCGCCATTACTTCCGGCGAACCCCCTAAGGTGTCTCCCTCTTGAAAACTTCCTCCTCCCTTCTTTTTCTTTCCTATTTCTAATGGGTCTTGGTCCGAGTGAGGTTGGGTCCACCATGAGTGAGCTGGAGGTTGAGATGGTCGAGGAGTGGTTTTTTCCTCCGCGAGGGTTCCGTTTGGAACCCGCCGGGTTGGGGGATCGGGTAACGAACCCCCCTGTGGGCCGGATCGGAGTGTATTCGGAGGCACTCTGGGCCGGCCTGCGATTTCCCCTCCATGGGTTTGTGAACGAGCTGCTCGGGGAGTACCAACTCGTACCGGCGCAGCTTGCTCCGAATGCATGGAGGACAATCATCGGGTTCCTGTCCCTGTGTGTGGCATATGGGATCCCGTCTTCTGTGAATGTCTTCCGGCGGCTTTTTTCACTAAAGTCTAACCCGGAAGATGGAGAGTGGCTTTACATCGCCTTTCGGGCGGGTCGGCCACTCTTCCATGGCGCCCCATCGTCTATTCACGACTGGAAGAAGAAATTTTTCTTTTTGAGTTCCGAGCGGTCGTGGGGGTTTGACCCTAGGTGGAGGCAGAGCCGACTCAAGACCGCCAACAAACTCCCCAGGCTTTCCTCGCGTGAGCAGGGGATCCTCGACGCCATCCGCAGCCTCGGGGATGGCATTCTTCTAGGCGGCCTCGTGAGCGAAGATGCTCTAACCAATGTCGGTTTGAGCTCGGCGCGCCCTCCGGGTAGGTGGTATTTTTAAGGAGTTTTCCCCTTTGCCTTTTCCTCACGATATTTAACTAAAACTTCTTTCGCTCATCTTTGCAGATATTGCAAAAATAGTGACCAAAAGTAACGCTCTGTATGCTCGGTTCAACAGAAGGGCGGCCGAGCTCACGGGAAAGCCGCCCGAGCCAAAAAAGAAGGTGAAGATCTCGGCTCCTCGTGCCGAGCCCTCCGAGGCTGGTCGGAGGGTGGGCTCAAGCTCTAGGGGCGTGGGCTCTGCTGGAGCTGTGACGGTGCTCCCGTGCCCGGCGCCAATTTCGCAGGTTCCTAGTCGGCCTCCAGTCCGACCCGAGCGCCCGGCATCCAAGCCGGGCAGCAGCCGAGAGGCGGCAAGGCCGACCTCGCCGGAGGTGGCCAGGACCTCGCCGGAGGTGGCTAGGACCAACCTCCCCGACCCGTCGGAGGGAGGGGGCCGACAAGGAAGGCGGCCCTATATCCCGGACTGGGCGGTGTTCGAGGGCGACTCAGCCCTTGAGAATGCTGAGACGGCACGACAATTCTTCCGCGGTGCACTCCTTACCGCCGACATGGCGAAAATTCGGGCCTTGAGCATGAACCAGTTCTTGGATTCGGCTCGCATCTCCGCTGTTCGGGTAAGTTCGTTCTTTATCTACTGTCTTTCACGTTTTTTACGCTTTGGTTTCATCTTTGGCTCAACTCTTCTTTGCCCCGCTTGCAGCACCTTCATGAGGTCGAGACGCTGATTTCGATCGGCGTAGATTACAAGGAGCGAGCTCGCCGAAGTGCGCGAGCGCAAGAAGGAGCTGAGAAGAAATTGGCGGAGGCCGAAAGCAAGTTGGCAGAGGCCGAGCTCCAAAAGAAAGAGCTTCTGCTCAGACTGGGGGCCTCCGAGGACGAGGTCCGTCTCTTCAACATGATGCTTGAGGAAGAAAGGGCCGGCCACGCTCTGACCAGGTCAGAGGTGCGGGCCACCGAGGCCCGTTTGTCCGAGGCTCAATCCCTGCTCGCCGTCCGTGAGCAGGAGATAAGAAATTTAGAGCAGAAGGCCGAGCGACACGAGGCTCGGGAGAAGGAGGCCAGGGAGCAGGCCCGAAATGTTGTCGAACTCTTCCGTGAATCGGAAGAGTTCCGTGACCTGCTCGAGGAGGAGGGGGTGAACGGGCTCACCCAAGGCTTCAATGACTTCCACAATCAACTACGGCGGTTCCTCTCCGACTTTGACCTCGATCTGCTTCAACCGGGAGCGGGGGTCGAGTTCGAGGCAGGTACTCCGGCGGTCGACGAGGCCGCCGAGGAGACTGGGTCCGCTGCCGAGGAGGGTTCAGCGGGAGCGCCCAAGGCTGCTCCCAAGGCCGCCGAAGACGGCCATGCCGAGGCTTTGGCCGCGGAGGAACCAGCTGCCCCCGAAGCCGCCGAAGATGATAGGGCCGAGCCGTAGGACGGTCATTTTTTGTATCTTTTTATCATGTGTAAAGGAGGATGGCCTTTATGTTGTTATACGGCCAAGCCTCGATTTTGTACTTGGCCCTCGGGCTTTTCTTTTAAATGAGTATACTTTTCTATGATTGATCCCAGTTTTGTTCCTCAATAAATGTAAATTTCTTCGATCGATTCACTTTATAGACGGGCTCCGCGGCCTCGACTGCATCCGTTGCGTGGTTAGATTTAGGTTTAGGCTCGGCATGTTTGCCAAGTCTTTGAGCTCGGGTCCCAAGTTCCCGCTGCTCGGACCTTCGACCAGCAATATTGCGGTGTCCAGGTCCAAAAGATATACCCGGGCTTATCAAGCCTTCTCGAGCTCGGCGTAGAATTCTGCCGAGCCCTGGACCAAAGGTCACTAGCCTGACTCAAGTTTTATTCGTACTCCGCGAGCTCGGACCTCTAGTGGCCGAGGCGGATGTATTCTCCGACTTAAACGGGTCCGATAAGGGTCCCAAGCTCGGGATAGGGTTTCGCCGAGCTGCCGGTATAAACCGAGCTAAGGTTCGGCGTCGAGCAGTGCATGCGGGGCAGGTGAGGCCAGGCGACAATCGGCCCGGCTGAACACCATGGCGCCAGTCGGGGCTTTATTTGAGCACCTAATAGATGCAGGAACGAATGAAATAGTGCAACCTTTGAGTAAAATATACCTTTTGTAGTGTCAGAGTTGAGCGTCCCGTGCCGAGGTTGGCAGTTTCGCTCCTCGGCTAATTTTTGAGGGCGCTCTTCTGCTCGGGGTCCGCTCCCTGGGGACGCCGGCGCATTAGAAGGAATAACCCATTGATATGTGGGCGTCGCTTTATCATCCGCGGACTTTTCGGGAGCACCGTTGTCGATCACGAACGTTTCGGAGGGCCGCGAAGGTACCACCCCGTCATCCTGAGGTCGAGGGAGCTGGGCTCGCACTGTCGACACTCGATGCATCCCGACCTTAGTCGAGGAGGCGCTACGGGGGGTCGCGAAGGTACTACCCCGTTGTTGGTGCTGAGCGCCACGGAGGGCCGCGAAGGTACTACCCCGTCTTCCCGAAGTGTCGAGGGGTCTGGGCACGCACTGTCGACACTCGGGGCATCCCGACCTTAGTCGAGGAGGCGCTATGGGGGGCCGCGAAGGTACTACCCCGTTGTTGGTGCTGAGCGCCACGGAGGGCCGCGAAGGTACTACCCGTCTTTTCGAAGTGTCGAGGGGTCTGGGCACGCACTGTCGACACTTGGGGCATCCTGACCTTAGTCGATGAGGCACTACGGGGGGCCGCGAAGGTACTACCCCGTTGTTGGTGCTGAGCGCCACGGAGAGCCGCGAAGGTACTACCCCGTCTTCTCGAAGTGTCGATGGGTCTGGGCACGCACTGTCGACACTCGGGGCATCCCGACCTTCGTCGAGGAATCGTAAGCGAGGTCGAGGGGTCTGGGCACGCTCTATCGACCTGCGACGCTTTCCGAGGTCGAGGGGTCTAGAGACGCACTGTCGACCTCGAGGCATTCCGGCCTTAGCCGAGGTATTTGAGGGAGATCGAGATCGAGCTCGACACAATGCACTCCAGACTTCTGGCCAAGGCGCCCGGTGTTAATGTCCGCACGAGATCGTATGCACGAGCCAGGCCAGGTCGTCTGAGACTCATGAAATATGTAGTCATTAGGAGGAATGCTGGTTAAATGATTGCAGAAATTATGGAGAAGGCGAGATTTATGTTTCGATCAGAGGAACCCTCGGGGTCCTACTGGTAGTACACCCGGAGATTTTTAGAGCTCCAGCTTTGTGGAATGGGGGTCCCCTCAAGAGACTCCAGTCTGTACGCTCCGGGCCGCTGGACACGTGCGATCCGATAGGATCCTTCCCAGTTTGGAGCCAACTTTCCTTGCTCGGTTGGCCGTTAAGCTTCGGCCCTTCTGAGGATGAGATCCTCTGTTTTGAAAGATTTAACTTTGACTCTGGCGTTGTAGTATTGTGTCGTTTTTTGTTGGTATCTCGCCATGCGGACTCGGGCGGCTTCCCTTGTCTCCTCGATTAGATCCAGATTGTTTTTGAGCTGCGAAGAGCTGGAGCCGGCGTCATAATGCTCGACCCTCGGGGAAGGGAGTCCGATCTCCAACGGGATGACGGCTTCTGTTCCATATGTCAAATTGAAGGGAGTCTCGCCGGTGGGTATACAGAACGTGGTCCGATAAGCCCACAGGACGTTGTATAGATCCTCGACCCACTGTCCCTTGGACTGGTCGAGCTTGGCTTTAAACCCCTGCAAAATAGTTCGATTTGTTACCTCGGTTTCTCCATTCGTCTGAAGATGCGCGACCGAGGTGAAGCGGTGGTCGATGCCAAGCTCGGAGCAGAACTCCCTAAATCGAACGTTGTCGAACTGACGGCCGTTATCTGATATGAGGATGCGGGGGAGTCCGAATCTGCAAATTATTGACTTCCAGACGAAATCCCGCATGTTTTGCTCGGTGATCCGGGCGACCGGCTCGGCTTCCACCCACTTAGTGAAAAAATCAATGGAGACGACTAGAAACTTTCTTTGCCCGGTTGCCAGGGAGAATGGTCCCAAGATATCAATTCCCCATTAGGCAAATGGCCAGGGGAACTGATCGAGGTCAACGGGGCCAAGGGTCGTCGTTGAATATTGGCATTCCTCTGGCACTGGTCGCATCTCCGGACGAAGTCTAGCGTGTCTTTTTGGAGTGTCGGCCAATAATATCCCTGGCGGAGGATCTTGTGGGCCAGTACTCTGCCTCCTAAATGGTTCCCGCAAATTCCTTCATGGACTTTCCGCATTGTATAATCCATCTCGGTTGGGCGGAGACATCGAAGGAGGGGGGAGGTAAAGGATCTTCGGTAGAGCTTGCCTTCGTGCAGTAGGTACCGAGCGGCTAGACGCTTGACTCGGCGAGCCTCGCGCTTATCACTGGAGAGGATTTTGTCCTGCAGGTAGCTGATGAGCTCGTCCATCCAGCTCGGCTCGACTTCGACACAAAGAGTCGGCTCGGGTTCCTCCGTACTGGGCACTTGGAGATACTCTAGTGCTGCTACTTTGGGGAGCTCGCTCATGCGGGAGGACGCTAGCTTCGATAATTGATCTGCTCTGAGATTCTCCGACCTGGCGATGTGTTGGATGTGGAAGGAGCTCAGAGCCGAAGTAAGATCTCGCACCTTTTGGAGATATTTCTGCATTGATTGCTCCCTGGCTTCGAAGTCTCCCAAGACTTGGCTTACAACCAGCTGGGAATCACTGAAAACCTTCAGGTTCCCGACCTTCAGCTCCTTAGCCAGCTTGAGTCCGGCAATAAGTGCTTCGTACTCCGCCGCATTGTTCGAGGCGGAAAATTCGAAGCGCAGAGCTTGTTCCGCCACTACTCCATCTGGGCTGGTGAGGATGAGGCCGGCTTCGCTACCCCCCGAGGTCGAGGAGCCGTCCACATACAAGGTCCACGGCTGCTCTGGGGGCTCCTCCATCGTAGGCACAGGCTCGGGATCGTCGGGCACAGTGCATTCCACAATAAAGTCGGCGAGCGCCTGGGCTTTAATTGCTGGCCTTGGTCGGTATTCAAGATCGAACTCCCCGAGCTCGACTGCCCACTTCGTAATCCGCCCAGCACGATCTGATCGTTGCAGGATCTGCTTCATTGGTTGGTCGGTGAGTATGGCCACCGTGTGAGCTTGAAAATAGGGCCGGAGCCTCCGGGCTGAGATGACCAGAGCAAAGATGGTCTTTTCCAGCTTGGTGTACCGGGTCTCAGCATCCTTTAAGACCCGGCTAGTGTAGTATACCGGTCTTTGAAGCTTATTCTCCTCTCGAACCAGGACCGAGCTCACTACAACTGGGGAAACAGCCAAGTACAGATAAAGGAGCTCGCCCTGTTGAGGCTTTGTGAGCAAAGGAGGAGAAGCGAGAAGACGCTTTATCTCTTCAAAAGCTTGCTGGCATTCCGCCGACCACAGGAAGTTCTTCGGCCGCTTGAGAGCCGCGAAGAACGGGAGACAGCGTTCGGTTGATCGGGAAACGAATCTTCTGAGAGCAGCGATCCGTCCCGTGAGCCGCTGTACCTCCTTTACTGTCCTCGGGGGCACCATCTCTTGGAGTGCCCGGATCTTCTCGGGATTGGCTTCAATTCCCCGTTGGGTGATCACGAAGCCGAGGAACTTGCCCGAGGTGACCCCGAATGCACATTTTGTAGGATTGAGCTTCATCCGGTATCTCCGAAGCGTGGTGAATGCTTCGTTGAGGTCAGCCACGTGATCCTTCGCCATTCGGCTCTTCACCAACATATCGTCGACATAGACCTCCATATTTCGGCCTATTTGGTCTTTGAAGATTCGGCTGACCAGCCTTTGATAAGTTGCTCCAGCATTCTTTAGGTCGAAAGGCATTACTTTGTAGCAATAGGTGCCTCCGTTAGTAATGAAGGCTGTCTTCTCTTCATCCTCCGGCGCCATCCGGATCTGGTTGTACTCTGAGAAGGCGTCCATGAATGTTAGGAGCTCATGCCCCAAGGTGGAGTCCACGAGCTAGTCGATGCTTGGCAGTGGAAAGCTGTCCTTCGGGCAGGCCTTGTTCAGGTCGGTGTAGTCCACGCACATGCGCCACTTTCCGTTGGCTTTTCTGACAAGGACCACATTGGCAAGCCACTCCGGGTAGGGTATCTCCCGGATGAAGCCGGCTTTGAGAAGTTTGTCGACTTCCTCAGCCGCTGCTCGTTGTCGTTCGGAGCAGCACTCCGTTTCTTTTGACGTACTGGCTTGCAGGTTGGTTTCGTTTGGAGACGGTGGACCGCAACCTCCGGATCTATTCCTGGCATATCACCGGGCGACCAGGCAAAGATATCTGCGTTGTTTCGCAGGAAGCTGACGAGGCGATCTCTCTCGCGATCATCGAGGTCGGAGCCGACCTGCACGGTTAGCTCGGAAAAATTTTCTTGCAAGAAAATTTGAATGAGTAGCTCACCAGGCTCGACCCGCTGCTTTTGAGGACCGACCCATGTCTCTAGAGTTTCAACCGTGGGCTGATCGTCTACTGGTGAGGTCGACACTTCGGCCGGTTGCCTGGCTGCATGGGTCGCCATGTAGCACCGCCTTGCTACCGCCTGGTCCCTACGGGCTTCGCCGACTCCTTGGCTGGTAGGGAAACGCACAAGTAGGTGGCAGGTTGAGACCACGGCACGAAGGGCGTTGAGCCCTGGTCGTCCGAGGATGGCGTTATAGGCCGAGGGCAAACGCACCACGAGGAAATTCATCTTCACGGTACTTTCCTTGGGGGCGAGTCTGACTGTGACTAGGAGGTCGATCTCGCCCTCTACTGGAACTAAGTCTCCAGTAAATCCGACCAACGGAGCGTTTATTCTCCGTAGCTGCTTTTCTGCCATCCCCATTCTAGAGTAGGCCTCAAAATACAAAACATTCGCCGAGCTTCCATTATCAACTAGGACACGTTTTACATCAAACTTGTTTACGACCATAGAGATGACCACAGCATCATCATGGGGAGTTTCGACTCCCTTCAGTTCCTCGTTCGAAAAGGAGATGACTTCAGAATTGCGGGGGCGCTTTGGTGGAAGCCCTTCTTCAGCTGGTTCCCCAGCTGGGGCTCCCCTTTCTATGGTGTTGATGGTGCCAGCGATGGGCTTGTTGGCGTTCGGCTCTCCATGCTGTGCGGCGCCCTCTACTGGCCTCTTCTCTTCATGCCGGTTCTGCACGAACCGGTTAAGCACTCCTCGGCGGATGAGCGCCTTGATCTCATCTCGGAGCTGGAAGCAGTCTTCCGTATCATGGCCGTGATCCCGATGGAAGCGGCAGTACTTCTTGGGATTGCGCCAGGTCCCGGGGTCCCGCATTGGTGGCGGAGGCCGGAAATAATCCTGACCCTGGATCTCCATGAGGATCTCAGTTTGAGGAGTGTTAAGGGGAGTGTAGTTCTCATACCTCCCATTGGATATGCAGGGACGCGGTGGGGATCTCGGACGTGGCGGGGACCGAAGTCGGGGCGGTCCCCGCAGCCGAGGCGGACTCTTCGGGCGAGGCGGGTTCTTTGCTCGGCACGGAGATGGGATTCAGGGGCAGCCGCGCTCCTCGCGATGCCTCTTTTGCTTTTTGGAGGCATGCTCGACCCCACCCCGTCTAGAAGCAACAGCTTCTTCAGCCTTCGCGTATTTCCGCGCCCGGACTAGCATCTCAGCGAAGTCGGCTGGGAAATTCTTCTCAATGGAGAAGAGAAACCTATAAGACCGTGCTCCAGTCTTGAGTGCCGACATGGCTATTGACTGGTCAAGCTCACGGACCTCCCAAGTTGCGGCAGTGAAACGGTCCAAGTATTTCCCCAGCGACTCTCCCTCCCTTTGCTTTATATCAAGGAGGGAGTCCGAAGTCCGCCGCTGGGGTCGGCTGGCAGCAAAGTTAGTAGCGAACTGCCTGCCGAGCTGCTCAAAAGAGGAGACTGTGCTGGGTTTCAGCCCGGTGAACCAAAGCCGAGCTGCTCCTCGAAGCGTCGCTGGGAAGGCCTTGCAGAGCATGGCCTCCGAGGATCCTTGGAGTGCCATCAAGGCCCGGTAACTTTCCAGGTGGTCGAGGGGTCGGTCTTGCCATTGTAGGGCTCCACCTGTGGCATCTTGAACCTCGGCGGGACCGGCTCCTCCTCGATCTGGTAAGAGAAAGGGGACTTCGCGGTAAACTCGTAGTCACCCTCACACCTCCCCCTCTTGCCATTGAGCGCTTCAATCTGGCGCTCCAGTTTCTCGACTTTTTTGTCGAGTTCATCATTTCGAGGGATCGCCACAGCGGTCTGTTCGGGTGCGGGTTGTCCTGGGACTGATTCGACCTCTGACGGTTGTGGCCAGTCGCCTGGACCCCTCGCTAGGGGCTCCCTCCAGGAGAATGGTCGGGCGGAACCCTGGCAGCGGCACCGCTCCTCACCGTTGGCTCTTGAAGAGGCGTGGAGATCGCGGCCTTGGAGGGCCGGTCCACTTGGAGGGGGCACCGGTTGGACCGGGGCCTGAGGAAGTGGTGCTGCTGGGACGCCCTCGGGTTGCAGGTTTTGGACGGTGGTGGCCTAAGCCTGTACCTGTTGCACCAGGGCATCAAATTGCTCCGGCCGAACTTGCGGAGTCGAATCGGCTGGAGGTGGCGAGTTCTGGACAGAATGTCCAGGACTAGTTGGAGGACGTCGGGAGACATTAGAAGCTCCCTTGCTTCTTAGCTTCATGGCCGCAACTCGGGCCTTTCCTCTAGCGCCAACTGTTACTGGAAATTGGACCCGGAGGCGACCGCTGGGCCAGAAAGGGGGAGCTCCGGTGAGAATCGGCGGTGATCGGCGGCGGTCCGTTGATGCGTGGCGTCCTCCGGAAGACCTGCAAGAAGCCGGTGGCCGGGATTTCCGGCGCCGGCCCTCCGATGCTTAAGTCAGAGGGGGCAAGTGTGAGAATGGAGACAATAGTAGAGAGTCTGGTTTTTTGCTTTCCTTTCCCCCCCCTTAAAATGGAGGAGTCCCCTTTTATAGAGGGGGCTGGGTTACCTGTGATGTGACGGGGCAAACTGCCTATCGTACAATCTGGTATGGAGTGGAAATTAATGCCCGATCGTATGAGTCAGCGCTGTTACTGTTGGAGATTAGGTCGAAGTTCTCAAGTCAACGTTGAATCATGTTATCATCAGTTGTCAAGTAGGTTTGCCGTAAGAGGCTCAATGTCCGTAGACGACAGAAGCCATACGCTTTAATTGTTGAGTGAACCGGAGGTCGGAAGAGGTCATACGCTTTGATGGTTGAGTGAACCGGAGATCATCATGAACCATGCCCATTTAATGGTTGAGTGTGCTGGAGGCCTGCAGAGGCCATGCGCAATAATAATTTGACGACAGTGGCAGGATACGGTGAGATTGCGTATCTGGAGTCAGACTTCCTTAGGGAGTTAGGCCGGGGTCAAATATTTGGATAAGGCATTTCGGAATTCGACACCTGGTCGGGTGCCGAGCCAGTTGCCAAGCTGGGCGCATTCTAGTCCGAGCGTCATCAGGTCGGACGCTTCTGGTCGGCGCTCCCTGGTCGGCGCTTCCGGTCGGGCGCTTCCTGTTCGGGAGCTTCCTGGTCGGCGCTTTCTGGTCGGCGCTTCTTGGTCGGGAGTTTCCCGGTCCGCGCCTTTCGCTCCAGGACGCCTTATATTTTCCCCCAACACATGGAATGGTTATGGCCTATAAATCATATCACCTCACTCTTCATGGAGGTGTTATACAACTGTAGTTACTGTGAAGCAACTGTCCAGCAATGTCTAGGATAGGTATGGATGTACAGTCCATGCTATACTTGCAGATCCATCAGTTTCTAGTAATTAGAAGGCGCTTTACTGGCTGAGAGTCTTTCCTTTTTCCTTTGTCATGGATGAGTCCGGTATAGGATATCTCTTGTTTCCTGAAATTTGACATGCTACAAAGCACCTTGTTAAATGATCATGGCATTGAGTATATGGAAGAATGCTCTCCAACTAAATGATTAACTCACCCCCATCCAATCCATTCTTTTTATTGTAGTTCATAAGCATAAATAACACTATGCTTGGTAGACTGCTAATATCCGAATGCCCGATTACTGTACAGCGCCTTTAAATTGTATTCTATTATTCACACAGCTTAACTGTGATCTCATGATGCCAGAAATTTGCTCAAGTCGACTATTTTTAATTTATCAGCTTCCTCAGAAGTTGGAGAAGTAGATTAGGAGGGTGAATTGAATCATCTGAATCACTGGTAACATTAAAGATAAAAAGATATCCTCTTGTCTCAAGCAATTAGTGTTACAGTTCAGTCATATGTGGAACTTAAGTAGGTACAGAATCAAACCCAGCTAACAAGACAGTCATAGGATCAAACTAGCTTTGCCAGATCAGCAGGGTAAGAAATCAAAGCAGCTGTAGAGTTTGGGCTCATGAAAAGAAATAAAAGCAAATGTACAGATTGAGTTTCCAATCTTACAATGACAACAAATAATCATTTGCAGCTTGGTGGGTTTGTACATTTATAAACAGCAGATGCCGGTTGCTTGTAATCAGGTATGCCATCGGGATCAACGAACCTTATCTCACCAGGACCAAAGAACAGATCGCTATGCCTGTATCCAAAGGAAAAGGCATTTTAGTTGCAAATGTCTCCAAGAAATCAGGAGTGGAGGCATGTCTTTTCTTTCATACAAAGCAATGCAAATGGAAGGTTTTAGCAAAATTTGTCTGGGACGCATATCAAAGCCATGTAATGCTACCCAGACTTGCACCAGGCTCAGAATGAACAAATTTTGGACAGCCTAGGTTTGGGCCAGAGGATTTGGCACAAGCATAGGCTGATCAAAACCCAGTCATCAATAGACAGATTTTAACTCTCAAGGTCACATTGTTTGGCATAAACAGGTCTAGAGGAGCAACCATCCTCCATGTGACTTCTAGGGGATGGTTATTGGACAAATCACTACCAGGGTGGAAAGAAAAGGTCCTGACAAACAGAAAGATTTCAGAGAGCCTCTTGAAATATTTAAGACTAATATATATGGTGGCAGCAAAGTGGCTATAAATTGACATTCATCAGGTAAAGATTTCAGAGAGCAAAAAGAAATGATTGTTACCTGCGAAGGTCGAGTCCTACTAAGCCAGCTTGTAGGACTGTTAAATTATCTGAATCTGGTGAAACAATAATTATAGTATCTCCAGAATATTGGGTCTCTAATATAGACATAAGTTGTGTCACCCGAACAAATACATCTTCCACACTCTCATTTGGTGTTCCATCATCAATTGGAGGTGGCTTAATATTTGGAGAAATACCATCCGATTCATACACCTGAAGAATTTGTATCAAAGTAAACTATTAAAAATAAATAAATAACACCTGCAACTGACTTGATGATTGTATTAGTGAAAACTGATATGTTCTTTAGTTGTTCCATAACCATATCCCTAATCGATATTTTTTACAGCATCTATTTCAGTCGGCTTTTTGAATATTCTACAGGTGTTCCTACCAGAGCTGTATCCTTTTTCAACAAATGCATTTTCAAATCCTTCCCTCCCAGGTTTTACCTAGTTATTTAAAGTCTTTCCCTAGTTGGATCCATAGCATGATTCTATCTTCTTAGAGCATCAAGATTATCTAATATATATGTAAACAAAAATACACCTTTGCAAATGAAAAGTAACCCACACTTCTCTTCTCAAAAGATATAAAAAATAAAAAGAAGAAGTAATCCACACTTCAGAATCCCATCATGCTGAGACATTCAGCATCTAAGTAATTTTCATTTTGGATGAAATGAATAGCCCTGTGTCTGCTAGCAGCCCCTCTGAGGACAGAGTTTCCATTACCAGGAGAGGTGATTCACCAAAGTAAATCGGAAAATTGTATTTGGTTGTAGTATTGCTCTTCTTACGAGCAAGCACCAGCATACTTCTTCAATCATTATTCATTGAGCATTTTATTTTTCAGCTTTATCAACCAAATCAACCAAGTACATCCTGCGATGCTCCATAACTTGACTGTTCCCTGAAATTGGTCAAATTTCCTCCCATTCATCTTTCCAGAATAACATATACATCAGTTATCCAACTTTAATGATGATACACATGCATGCTATCTCAAGGGACCTTTGATGTATACACTGTAGCCTCATTCAACAACT
Source organism: Phoenix dactylifera (assembly GCF_009389715.1). NCBI lineage: Eukaryota > Viridiplantae > Streptophyta > Magnoliopsida > Arecales > Arecaceae > Phoenix > Phoenix dactylifera. The sequence continues at coordinate 14,648,400 of NC_052395.1, forward strand.
TTGTTTTGAAATTTCTTCTCTCGTTACCAGCCTTTGCCAAACTGCTGGAATCCTCATTCAAATGCACCCAAATTTCATATATATACCCTCTGAAACTTCTCATCTGATGTTAGCTTCTTAACTTTTTCTCAGATCCCATCAATCATATAAAAAGATAGGTAGGTTAGTATGTCTTGTTTTCATTGCACAAAGGGACCGTCTAAAACCATCTTGGTCACCTGATATAGCGCCAGAAGACAATGTCGCTTCAAACATGTCTATCATTCACTTTCTCAGTCTAAATGAAGTTAGATGGAGGCGATGAATGCACACATGGCTTCCCACCGGAGTTCAGCTAGACAATGCTGAGTTGCACAGCCCCTGTAACAATCTTCAGGCTTAAACCCAAGCTCTCTCATATCATACATATGTATGACCTATTTAGTGTTCATATATTCTTTGTTGTCTTAGCTTTTGATATTTCCATTTGATTGCATTTTGAATTTAAACATTTTAACAGCAGGTCCCTTTGTATATATGTTGATTCCCTTAAGATTCTTTGGCTACAGCCTTACGAATTTGTTTTCGTAGTTTCTCCTTTTGGGCATCATTATGGTAGTTGGTAAGGCTGGGGCAATAGGCATGGGCCATAGCTTGGTCTTGTTTTTACATTAGGCAAGTGAAAGCCAAGCACCATAAAACGCGAACCGACATCCATGATACGAAAAAAAATAAGAAGCGGGAGTCTGCAGCACAGACAAGGATGAAGGAAGGAGGATGTTTCCAAGACTGACAATGTGAGGACCCGTGCGGGCGTGTGTTTAGTCCCACATCGGTTATTCAATGGGTAGATCTTGGGTACTTATACAGGATTAAGAAACCCAAATAATACCTTCCGGCTAGCCATTTTGGATGAGGTCCTGGGTTGTTACAAATAGTATCAGAGCGAACCCGGCCCATAACCTATGTGGACTAGGGGACACTGCAGCACAGATCCATTGGGGCTGACCACGGGCCAATCGTGGTGTTTGTGATTAAATTTGAACCCTTAGCCTGACGAGGACGTCAGGACTTGAACAGTAAGTGAGGACCCATGCAGGCGTGTGTTTAGTCTCACATCGGTTATTCACTAGGTAGATCTTGGGTACTTATACAGAATCAATGAACCCAAATAATACCTTCCGGCTAGCCATTTTGGGTGAGGTCCTGGGTTGTTACAGACAGCAGCTCCAGCATCTATTTGCACCTTATAAGAAGTACGCTGCACTCCTCACATTTTTTCCTTGTGATGTCAATTCCACGATTTAACTATTTACTCTTTTATAAAGCAACGGAGCATCAATACTAACATCAAATCCAGTAAAAGTTTCGATTTTAAGAAGATGTTTATTCAATATTTGTTTTCACATAAAATTTCTTTAGTTTCCTTTCCAGTTTCTGATGTGCTTTGTTCCCCAAGTGTGCACATTCATAAGAACCAACTCGTATTATGAGCTCAGACTTCTCCTTACATTACACCAGGATCTTTGCAAGCTACTCTCTTGGTCCTTCAGATTAAATTTTAAGGGTTTTTTGCATACATATCCTTCTAAATATTGAAATTTGCATGAATATCCTTCCAAAATTGATATTTATATGTATACCCTTATAAAATACTTATTTTGCATGTATACTCTCCATTTTCTTTTTTATTGCATATATGTCTATCCCATCCCATCTAACATCGTTAAGAAATTAGCAGTTTAAAATTAAAAATGACTGAAATACCCTTAATAGGTGGATGTGCAAAAAAAAAATATTTTGATAAGGGTATATATGCAATAATACTTTGTGAAGGTATTCATGCAATTTCACATATTTATGAGGGTTTACATGCAAAAAAAATCTAATTTTATTTTTTCTATTTCAACCTGTTTTAGTTTTTAGTGAGATCTATTAACCTGTTACCCACTTTAGAAATAAAAAAATACTTTCATAATTTTAATTAAATTTTTAATTTAAATAAATATAATTTTGGCAAATTACGTTAGCTAAATCGTTATGTCAAATGTATTCATACAAAAATAGTGTTTTGTGAGGGCAGACAAATAAATATCAATTTGGAGGGCATTCATGCAAATTGTAATATTAAGAAGGGTATTTATCCAAAAATCTAAGAATTTTTTGCGTGTATACCCTTCTAAATATATAAAATTGTATGAATACCCTTCAAAATTGCTACTTTCATTTATACTCTTATAAACGTTTCTTTTTGTATGTTTACTCATTAATAATATTTTCGTCATTTTAATTTTAAACCACTAACTTTTTAATGGGTAAAATGTTAGATGGCATGGGTATACATACAAAACAAGCATTTGATGAGGATATACATGTAAATATCAATTTTCGTGGGGTATTCATGCAAATTCCAATATTTAGAAGGATATGTAAGCAAAAAAATATTGTGACACATTTTAGCCAAATGCTCATCTCCAAAAGATAGATTTTCATGAACAATATATCAAGTAAAAGAATAAAATATTGACATTTCTTTCATATCATACCTCAGCTATAGAACCTAATCTCCTTCCTTCGAATGCTCCCAGACCCCGAGCATCCAAAAAACTGTACTCCGGAACTATGCGGCTACAAAACAACGGGAAAAAAACAGTTAATACATTAGAAAAAATGGAAAAGACTCAAGTTATAAGCACCAAAGATCAATTGAATTGGTTGGACTAACCTCCGATCCACGCCGTTGACGGAGGCGATGACCTCGGCCGCTTGATAAGACCTCTGGGTGATGGAGGGCCAGATCCAGCAGCTATCGTCGCACGCTCCCATCTTCTTGAGCTCGAGCGCGGCTCTCGCGGCCTGCCTCGCGCCCTCCGGCGAGAGGCCGCTGTCCATGGCGGTCTTGGCCACGGGGTTCGTCCGCACGACCCCCGCCCTCTCGTACTCCGACTCCCCCGCCCGCACCAAGAAGTACCGGTTGGCGAGCCGGGCCGGGGGCATGCGGAAGAGACCGCGCGCGCCGGCGGCCAGCGGGCGGCGGTGGAGGATGAAGGGGGCGGCGAGAGTTAGGAGGAGGAAGCCCCGGCGGCGGCGATGGATTGGGTGGAGGAAGATGTGTTGGGGGTTTGGAGGCGACACCGTAGCCATGGATCGTCCCCTTTATCCACCCTCCGTTGAAGTTGTGGTCTCGTAGCTTTTCTTTTCCTATCTCGGATACTGTGAACGAGTAAGGCCCTGTTTGGGAAAGCTTTTGGAGGGCCAAAAAGCACTTTCTGGCCCTCCAAAAGTACTTTTAAACAAAAAAAGATGTTTGGTAAAATTTCGGAAAAGCTGTTTCAGCTTTTGCGGGAAGCTGAAAATAGCTTTTGGAGGGAAGCTCTAATTTGTAGCTTCCTCCCAAAAGCTGTTTTCAGCTTTGTCGGAAAGATGTTATTTTACCAAAAGTACCCCCATTTAAAAATCCTTTTTTCTTCCCAAAGTGGCCCATCACCCTCCTCTTCCTCTTCCTCTTCTGCCCATCCCCCTCCTCTCCATCTCCCCCGCCGCCGCCCATGACGCCCTCCCCCTCTTCTCCCTCCTCCGCCGCCATTCCGTCTCCCTCGCCGCCGCCCCCTCTCCCTCGCCGCCGCCCTCGACGCCCTCCACCTTTTCTCCCTCCTCCTCTGTCGTTCCCTCTCCCCTACTGCTGTCGCCAACGCCCTCCTCCTCTGCCGCTGTCTCTCCCCCGCCGCCGCCTCCGACATCGTCTTCCTCTTCTCCATCCTCCTCTGCTGCTCCCTCTCCCCCGTCGCCGCCCCTGACTCCCTTCGCCTCTTCTCCCTCGCCCAACCACCTCTCCCTCACCGCTCTCCCTCTTCCTCAAAGCTTCTCTCTTCGGCTTCATCGCCCATCCTCCCGTCGTCGCGCCGCCGGGAGCTTGATCGCCCCTTCCATGACCATGCGGGAGAAGTGAGGCAAGGGAGGAAGAAGGGAGGGGAGAAGCTTCGGGAAGGAGGAAAAAGAAAGAAGAGAAGGAAAAGAAAAGAAAAGAAAAAGAAGAAAAGAAAAATAAAAGAAAAGAAAAAAAAAAGAAGAAAAGGAAATGAAAAAATAGAGAAAATAAAATAAATAAATAAATAAATAAATAAAAATATTAGTAATTGTTTAACCAATTTTATCATCTAGCAAGAAAATTTGTTAGGGAGATAAATGGTCATCAGAAGAGTAAAAATTAATTTACGCTAATAATTAAATTTTTGTATATTTTTATTATTGTATTATACTATAAATATAATATAATATTGTATCATAATATATTAATATGTTATGTTAGATAATTTAATATTATATTATATTATGAGAATTAATTTATGCTAATAATTATAATATTTTATACCTTTATTATGTATTATACTATAAATATAATATTATATTACATTATATCATAATATGTTAATATATTATGTTAAATAATTTAATATTATATTATATTATGGAAAATTAAGTTATGCCCATATTTTTGATGATATTGGAAATCGTGGGGTGCCCTTTTAGGCGGCGGCGTCCGCCCACGGCAACGTGCGTCCGCCTTTGCTCCCTTCCGTCGAGATTGCCGCTGGTTAACTGCAAATGGTCATCAGAAGGATGAAAAATGAATTTACACTAATAATTATAATATTTTATATATTTATTATTGATTATACTATAAATATAATATTATATTACATTATACCATAATATATTGATATGTCATATTAAATAAATTAATATTATATTAAATTATTATTCTATAGTACACAGTATTATAGTACTATATTATAATAATATTATATTATATTATATTAATATTATACTATATCATATTTTTATGTATTAATACATATTATATTTTATTATGCTCTGTTTTATAATACTAGTAATGTCCTTTATGGTCATTTTGTCACACAAAAGTACTTTTTCAGTTTGTTTACCAAACACATGTTAAAGCGCCACATCACTTTAGAAATGTAGTTACCAAACAGCAAACAGCTTTTTATAACAGCTCTACTTCAGACAGCTCTACTTCCAACAGCTCTATTTCCAACAGCTCTACTGCCAACAGCTCCCCCAAACAGGGCCTAAGGAAAGCTTTTGGAGGGCCAAAAAGCACTTTCTGGCCCTCCAAAAGTACTTTTAAACAAAAAAAGATGTTTGGTAAAATTTCGGAAAAGCTGTTTCAGCTTTTGCGGGAAGCTGAAAATAGCTTTTGGAGGGAAGCTCTAATTTGTAGCTTCCTCCCAAAAGCTGTTTTCAGCTTTGTCGGAAAGATGTTATTTTACCAAAAGTACCCCCATTTAAAAATCCTTTTTTCTTCCCAAAGTGGCCCATCACCCTCCTCTTCCTCTTCCTCTTCTGCCCATCCCCCTCCTCTCCATCTCCCCCGCCGCCGCCCATGACGCCCTCCCCCTCTTCTCCCTCCTCCGCCGCCATTCCGTCTCCCTCGTCGCCGCCCCCTCTCCCTCGCCGCCGCCCTCGACGCCCTTCACCTTTTCTCCCTCCTCCTCTGTCGTTCCCTCTCCCCTACTGCTGTCGCCAACGCCCTCCTCCTCTGCCGCTGTCTCTCCCCCGCCGCCGCCTCCGACATCGTCTTCCTCTTCTCCATCCTCCTCTGCTGCTCCCTCTCCCCCGTCGCCGCCCCTGACTCCCTTCGCCTCTTCTCCCTCGCCCAACCACCTCTCCCTCACCGCTCTCCCTCTTCCTCAAAGCTTCTCTCTTCGGCTTCATCGCCCATCCTCCCGTCGTCGCGCCGCCGGGAGCTTGATCGCCCCTTCCATGACCATGCGGGAGAAGTGAGGCAAGGGAGGAAGAAGGGAGGGGAGAAGCTTCGGGAAGGAGGAAAAAGAAAGAAGAGAAGGAAAAGAAAAGAAAAGAAAAAGAAGAAAAGAAAAATAAAAGAAAAGAAAAAAAAAGAAGAAAAGGAAATGAAAAAATAGAGAAAATAAAATAAATAAATAAATAAATAAATAAAAATATTAGTAATTGTTTAACCAATTTTATCATCTAGCAAGAAAATTTGTTAGGGAGATAAATGGTCATCAGAAGAGTAAAAATTAATTTACGCTAATAATTAAATTTTTGTATATTTTTATTATTGTATTATACTATAAATATAATATAATATTGTATCATAATACATTAATATGTTATGTTAGATAATTTAATATTATATTATATTATGAGAATTAATTTATGCTAATAATTATAATATTTTATACCTTTATTATGTATTATACTATAAATATAATATTATATTACATTATATCATAATATGTTAATATATTATGTTAAATAATTTAATATTATATTATATTATGGAAAATTAAGTTATGCCCATATTTTTGATGATATTGGAAATCGTGGGGTGCCCTTTTAGGCGGCGGCGTCCGCCCACGGCAACGTGCGTCCGCCTTTGCTCCCTTCCGTCGAGATTGCCGCTGGTTAACTGCAAATGGTCATCAGAAGGATGAAAAATGAATTTACACTAATAATTATAATATTTTATATATTTATTATTGATTATACTATAAATATAATATTATATTACATTATACCATAATATATTGATATGTCATATTAAATAAATTAATATTATATTAAATTATTATTCTATAGTACACAGTATTATAGTACTATATTATAATAATATTATATTATATTATATTAATATTATACTATATCATATTTTTATGTATTAATACATATTATATTTTATTATGCTCTGTTTTATAATACTAGTAATGTCCTTTATGGTCATTTTGTCACACAAAAGTACTTTTTCAGTTTGTTTACCAAACACATGTTAAAGCGCCACATCACTTTAGAAATGTAGTTACCAAACAGCAAACAGCTTTTTATAACAGCTCTACTTCAGACAGCTCTACTTCCAACAGCTCTATTTCCAACAGCTCTACTGCCAACAGCTCCCCCAAACAGGGCCTAAGTCCGACACTCTTGTGGGTATAGTAACGCACTTGGTAAGCTTTTAAATTTTTCCGGTGAAATATAATAAATTATGTTAATAATAAAATAATAAATAAATAAATAAACGATAAACTTATTGTTGCCAACATGTTTTCATAAAAAATTACACCATCTTCAGGTCCAAATATTTCTAATTTATTCCATGCTACCTTAAACCCATCAAACAAAGATATATTTTAAAAACACAAAGTAAATCAAAAATATATTTGAGTTTCAATGTAGATAAAGAATTAGAATTTTACTTTTACAAAATGTATAAAAAAAGTTAATTTTTATGCCAGTCATGTAATAGTAAGGCATAAAAATTTTTCGTATTTTAACATTTCAAGCTAGCAGTTGATGTATGAAAAGTCTGAGTGATCAACCATGAATATAAGTCTCATCGAGATATTTTATAGAATACTGAGGTAAGGTACCATCCAAAGAGTCGAGACATAGGCCCTGTTTGGGGGAGTTTTTGGTTTCTGGCCCTCCAAAAGTACTTTTAGATGAAAAACTGTATTTGGTAAATTTTTCAAAAAGCTGTTTCAGCTTTTGCGGGAAGCTGAAAACAGCTTTTGGGAGGAAGCTTCAATTTGGAGCTTTTGGGAGGAAGCTGTTTCAGCTTTTTCGGAAAGCTGTATTTTTGACAAAAATGCCTATATTAAAATAACATAATTACATAGTTTGTCCCTTTATAAACCTAAAAATCTACTGGAGCCAGGAACCTTGGCCGTCAGACTCCCTTCCGTAAGAAAAGGTATTTTTCTTTTCAATTTTTGTATGCATCTCTTGAACCACATTTTAGAAGAAAAATTTTTTAATCCTGTTCCATACCTTCCAAAATCAATCTATTGTTTTTTTTTTTATTATCAACCTCGCGGCCCACGCTGAGGTCCTCCTTGAGCGTGGACCACAAAGAAGAGCCCCTGGACCGCAGAAAATTATTTTATAAAAAATTATGAAAAATTATTATGGAAAATTATTTTATACTAATAATTATAATATTTTATACCTTTATTTTTGTATTATACTATAAATATAATATCATATTATATTATATCATAATACATTAATATGTTATGTTAAATAATTTAATATTATGTTATATTATGAAAAATTAATTTATACTAATAATTATAATATTTTATACCTTTATTATTGTATTATACTATAAATATTATATTATATTACATTACATTATAATACATTAATATGTTATTTTAAATAATTTAATATTATGTTATATTATGAAAAATTAATTTATAATAATAATTATAATATTTTATACCTTTATTATTGTATTATACTATAAATATTGTATTATATTATATTACATTATAATACATTAATATGTTATTTTAAATAATTTAATATTATGTTATATTATGAAAAATTAATTTATACTAATAATTATAATATTTTATACTTTTATTATTGTATTATACTATAAATATAATATATATTACATTATATCATAATACATTAATATGTTATGTTAAATAATTTAATATTATGCTATATTACAAAATATTAATTTACTCTAATAATTATATTACTATTATGCTATATTAACATAATATTATTTTATATTACAATAATATTATACTATATCGTATATTTATGTATTAATTTATGTTATGTTTTATTATATTCTGTTGTATAATACTATGCAATGTCCTTTATGGTAATTTTGTCATATAAAAGTACTTTCTCAGTTTGTTTACCAAACACAAAATAAAGTACCACAGCACTTTACGAATGTAATTACCAAACAGCAAACAGCTTTTTATAATAGCTCTACTTCAGACAGCTCTACTTCCAATAGCTCTACTGCCAACAGCTCCTCCAAACATGGCCATAATCATTCTTCTATTATCCTAGAATTCGGATTGGCACATTTCTTATTTCAAGTATTGAAATAGGGATGAGATAGCGGTATATCTTGTTCTATTAAAAAATTGAGATAGTTTTACCTCACAAGATTTAAAACTTTACATCTAACTCAAGATATACATTATTTATGATAGAGATGATTTGCCAATTGCCACATTTGGAGTTGATTCACCATATCACTCATTATAATTTGGAAGGAAGGAGATGAGTAAAAAAATCACTGGACAATTAAGATTTAAAAATTTGTAATTGTAAGTCTTTTGAGTCGCAAGGGGTTTCTAAGATAGCTAAGCCAATAAGAGCAGGGTTTAGGACCCAAAAAGGACAAAGAAGTATAGTGTCACTTGGGCAACACAAGGAAGCGGGGTTCTCTTATGCAGAAGTAAAAGAAAAGAAAAATTAAAATTATAGAGGGGTGGGCTGGAGAAGATTTTATATTTCTCAAGTATTTTTTTTTTATTTGAATGGAGAGTAATATGAATCTAGGATTGAACGATACACAAATTTTAGTCCGCAGTACATGTATTATTTAGTTTTTTATTTAATCAAGAGTCCAATTTAATTAAAGGAATTCCAGCATTTTTCTATCATATCAAATTAAGACATTCATTCTAATATCTGGAAATGTATTTCCTAATCCTACTCCCAAGTCCCAAAGGATCGGATTCATTAACCAATTGCGATTTTTCGAATTTTGAACCCGTACCTGTACTAGCTGAACCAGCATATCGGAAAACGTAGCCCATAGTCAAAGGAGGTACAAATCTTTCTGACCCAATAGTCCCGTCTAAGGTTTGTGTCAACTTGAAGAAGAAGTACCCTCTCCGATGGAGCTCGGGGTTGGCGCCCGCGAGCCATGACTTGGCCAGCCCAGGCTCAGGCTTGATGTTTACAGTGTAGGCTTTCTTCCATCCTAGTCCTGACACGGCCCATCCTAGCCAATTAACACCATTATTTAACATTGAATTAGAGTTCAAGGCTTTTCAATCCCTATTCGCTTGGCTTTTGTTGTGCCTTCCCTTTAATTGTTCCCTTTCTCAAGCATACATTTATCCGTGTATCCCTGCACAACCACCTCTAGAGTGCAGAACACCTGTCCATCGGTGTATCCATCCTAGTATGATCATTGCTCGTTGATACATGCACGCATGCATGCAGTCTACGTGAGCCCTGCATTCTTTTTTTTTAATATATCACACCCCCTTAAGCCTTCTTGGAATCCATGTCAAAATAGACTTGTCTTCGTAGTGATTCATCATTCTCTTGTTCTAGATTTTGTTCTATTCTCGACTCCCATCCTTTTTCTCTAGCTATGCTAGAGTCTAATGTATGATATCTTGCCATTGTAGGTTTCTTAACAAAATAAGCCCCCCTCACAGTTTTGCTATCTCGTAAGAAGCCTATTAAGTAGATATAGATGTAGATTATGAAGTATAACCACAATTTTATGAGTGACTGCAATAGAGCATGCCTGATCACCAAAAACTATATGAGCGAAGAAGAGCTTGATATCTATAGTTTCGGGATCTGTACATTATAGTCCATTCCGCTTTGAGAAGTTGTGGTTGTCATATTCCTAATCTTGGGATGTAGTCAGGGAGGCTTGGAGTGTGTCAGTATGGGGTGATGCCATACAGAGGGTGTCGCACAGGTTGGAGCTCACCAAATGTCGTCTTCGTTGATGGAATTGAAAGATTGTCGGCAATGTCTTCCGGAGATTAAAGGAGGTGGAGGCTGTGATATTGGACGTCCAGGGTGTTGCCCAGATAGACAATCCAAGAGGGGGGGTGAATTGGGTTTTTAATATAATTTGGCTAATTAAAACTTTGTGGATGATTAATTAAAAACTATAGCAAGTTATTTAATTAAAGCCTAGTGCTGTGAGTAATGTGCGGGGAAGAAGATGAGAGACAATGCACTACAAACACAAAGTTTTATAGTGGTTCGGAGCTAACCCTTGCTCCTACGTCCACTCCCCAAGTCTCACTTGGGAATTTCACTATAACCCCCTTGGATTACAGCCGGTTGTTTTGCAAGCTCACAACCAAACTTGTTGTTTTACGAGCTCACAACGAACTCGGTCGGTTTTCCCAGGCTCACCGACTAGAACCAACCCCGATTGTTTTTCCGGGCTCACAATCAAACCCTTACACACGTTGGTTTTAACTTGGCTCACCAACCAACCTTAAACCCCTTGATTCAATCCCCCAATTGAATCAAGTAAATACAAGAGATAGGAGAAAACAGAAAATAGCTTCTCAAAAAGCAGATTTAAGACAATATAATCGTAAAGGAGTTAGAAGCCCTCAAACGCTTTTAAGCTGGTGAAGAGGTATGGCTTCTGGAACTCCGGTCTCCTCTTGAAAGAGTGGTCGACTTGAATGCAGGAGGAGGAAGCTTTGATTGTTGGGAAGAAGTTGTTAGAGCAGTAAATGCAGATCTCCCCTTTTTCGTTTAAGAGCACTTGGAGAGCTTGAAAACTTGAATGCTTGGAGTGGAATGTCTGTTCTCTACCTTGCTACAGTCCTCTGTGGCTATTTAAGCCAACCCCCACGGAAACTAGCCGTTACTCTGCTTTTTCTGGCCGTTCTGCACACTCTGCGCAGCCTGACAATATGACCGTTGGTGGGTTGGAGTCGACTCGCGCGATCAGGAGTCGACTCGGCTGTAGCAGGAGTCGACTCACGCTTTTCCGGAGTCGACTCGGCAACTGTTCCAAATTTGAATTAAAGTTGCCGTCTTGACTGGGAGTCGACTCGTCTTGACCTGGAGTCGACTCGCCAACTTCTGGAGTTGACCTGGCAATTTTTGGAGTCGGCTCATCCACTGAAGTCCGTGGATCCAAATTTGAATTTTGTCCACTCGAGTCGACTCGACTGTCCTGGGAGTCGACTCGAATCTCAGAGCCCGAACTCTCGATTCTCTGTCGTTTGGCTCATCCAGTCTTGGAGTCGACTCGAACCTCCTTGGAGTCGACTCGGCTCTCAGTTTCCGAAAGTTGGTCTTCTGCCTTTTGACGTGTAGCTTGTCTTGGAGTCGACTCGAGCTGTCTGTGAGTCGACTCGAATCTCAGAGGCAGTAACATGGTCTTCTGTCTGTTGATGGTCACTCAGTCTCGGAGTCGACTCGTGTACTGCGGGAGTCGACTCGAATCTCAGAGTCCGAAAATCGTTCTCTGACTTTTTCCTTGTGTTCCTCTGAGAGTCGACTCTTACCTTCTTTGGAGTCGACCTGCCAACCATCGGAGTCGACTCGCGTTCCACTGGAGTCGACTCGAATCTCAGACCCGAAAACTGCTCTCTGACTTTTCTGCCTGTGACTGCTTGGAGTCGACTCTTACTTCCCTGGAGTCGACTCGGTGAACATTGGAGTCGACTCGCGCACTTCAGGAGTCGACTCGTTGACAGGTTCTGAGATGAAGCTTTCTGTTCTTCTTTCTGTTCTCAGTCGGAGTCGACTCGTACTAATCTGGAGTCGACTCGAGCTCGTGCCAGTGAACTTGATACGCTTGGAGTCGACTCGTGATACTCGGGAGTCGACCCGAGTCTCAGACATTGGTTCATGCAGACTTCTTAACTTATCCAAAATACTATGAACCAAGTCTAGAAACACTTGGACAGGATTTTCACTGAAACACTCAATTGAATTCATTAGTAATCACAAGATATACTCAATTGCTTTGAGCTCATCAAAATCAAATGGGGTTTTAATCAATCACTCCACAATCTCCTCCTTTTTGATGATGACAAAACTTTGAGTATATGTAAAATGAATTGCTCATAAAACAATGAAGTAAAATCCATAAATGAATTCAAATGTCTGATAATTTAATTTATCCAAGTTTGAAAGGAGTGAAACATTAAATTTCGGAGTTAAAGCTCCCCCTTTCATTTGGAATTATATAAGCCTTCATATTATGCAATCAATTGTTTGGCTTATATGTCATTAATGTTTTAGCTTGATTAAAATTCAGATTCTCCCCCTCAACATATGCATTCAACTATATTTTGATTTTCTGAATTTCCTCTTCATGCTTTGAAGTTTTTTTTGAACTGAATTTTATCTTTTTAGAGGGAAAATCTGTCAATTTGTTCTTGAGTAGGATTCAGCTAATCTCCGAATATCCCTTGAATAGATTCTGGAGATTACTCCATTAGGAGCCCCAAAAGAGAGATAATGAGCCTCGAGGTACCGAATCCACTTAGAACAAATTTGTGTGTGTTTTTAAGAGTTTATCGTTTTATTTATTTCCATTGATTTCTTTTACATAGTTTTTTTCAATATTTCTTCCCTTTTACATATTTTACCATATTTTATACATATTTCTCCCCCTTTTTGTCATCATACCAAAAAGGAGGTAATCACACACAATCAATGGCACAATCAACAAATGGCACATCAAATGGCACATAATTGAAGATAAAATGTCTACTCATTGTATTGATATGAATGTGAATACATTTGAGCATACAATAAGTAAGGTAAAACAAGACAAAACACAAAAACATCTATGGCCTCCTCGAGGATGAGGCTCCCCCTCTCGAGGATGCATCTCCTCCTCTGGAGGATGTGGCTCCTCCTCTCGAGGATGTGGCTCCTCCTCTCAATCGGCTCTGCTCCATGAGGAGGGTGACTGCATCTGTCACATGGCCAAGCTGTGCGATGATAGACGTGGTGGCTCTGCTATGTGTAGTGGAAAGCTCTGTCACCGACGCCTGAAGCCCAGTCACCGATGTCTGAAGTGCGTCCAGCTTGTCGATGAGTACATTCGACAAGCGCTCGGCCCCCTCGGTGGTGGTGTGCATGTCACGACCTATCTCCTCTCGCATCTGTCGAGTGGAGCTCGTGACCTCACTCATGCTGTGGAACTGGGCCTGGACCAAACTCCGGATATTGTAGATCTCTTCCCGTACATGAGCCGTCATGTCAGTCACGGCTGTCAAGGAAGGGACCAACTGAGAAGATACGGGTGCAGAAGTGGGAGCAGGCACGGCATCTCGGAGCTCCCGAAGCAGCTCGTCCCTCAGATCTCGGACGATCTCCTGCCGCAGCTCCCGGAGCTGCTCTGGATCAATCCGAACCTCCATAGATGGTGTAGCTGAGGAGGAAGGTCCGGCAAAGGTGGTAGGAGCAGGAGGAGTGGATGGGAGGTCTGGATGGTCTGGAAGGTCTGGGTAGTCTGAATCTGGCTCAGGACTGGGTGATGGTCTGGTGGTCTGAGCAGTGAAAGTAGACTTCCTAACCCAGATCCCTTCTCTCTTCCGAAATCCCATCCTGTGCATAGTCCCCGTACACAAGCGATCAGTCCATCGCAAGGCACGAGAGGGTTCCCTCTCAGGAATGGAAATCTCGTACTGCCTAAAAAGAAGAGTGAATAACATCCCGTATGGGAGTGAGAGCCTAGGTCTATCTAGGGGCTCACACATATACCTGTAAATGAGCTTTGGAAAGTTGATCGGGGTGTCCTGAAGGATATAAGACATAATAGCTAAGTCCCTCTCATTCACAAAATCAAATCTCCCTGTCTTAGGGAAGATGGACCTGGACAGAATGCTCAAAAGGATTCTCACTTCAATAGGAAGTGAGCTAGCAGATACCTCATCTAGGGGGGACTGAGGTGGATGCCCTAAGACGACCGTAAGGGCCGCAACTCTATCCTCAGGGTGTGCGGGAGCCATCCCTACTAATGGAAGGTGAAGGATATGGGCAATGAGGTCCTCTGTGACACGCAACGGGACACCTACTACCGTACCCTCGATACCTCCATCTCCCCGATGGACGGTACTGTAAAACTCTTGAACTAGGCCAGGATAGGTGGGAAGGTCCAAGGTGAGGAAGTACTCTAGGCCCTGGGCTCTAAGCCTATCGCCTATGGTGAACCCATCCCGGGAGAGATAGTCGAAATCGACAAACCTCCCGGAGGTGACGGCCTTCCCGGCCAACGGCCTAACGAGAACCACCCTAGGCGGGGACCGATCCGGAGGTGGTTGCCTCGCGGGATCGTGCCGCGCCTTGGAGCGTCGCTCGGGACCGGTCTCGGGACGGGACCTCTTCCTAACGACGGTCTTACGAGGCATCTTGACTTAAACGGGAAGAAAAATACCTAGAGGACGGTGAAGAACCGACAGAGGAAGCTCGGGACGGACCGGAAATGACCTAGGAACGGACGGAAACTCAATGTCCGGCGAAGAATCGACGGGAAAAGGGCTTGGAGACGATCGGGGATGACCTAGGAGTCGGCTCTAGGGCTTTGTGAACAGTGGCGGCTTGAGGAAAAGTGTTTGCGAAACGACAAACCTAGGGTTAAAAAGTCGGATCCCGACTGCGAGTCGACTCCCCTGATTCGCGAGTCGACTCGACCTCGAGTCGACTCCAGAATATGCGCGAGTCGACTCTCTGTTAGCGCATGTAGACTTCGAGTCGACTCCCGACAGTGTGCGAGTCGACTCCCCCTCAGCTGCCAACTTTGCGAGTCGACTCCCGCTAATGCGCGAGTCGACTCCCCCTTAGGAGCCGGCTCTGAAACTTACTCGAGTCGTCTCTAACCTTGGCACGCACCTAAAAACCATGCCATAATCGTGCCAAATGAGGGAAAATCACCTAATTAAGGACTGATTTGATGATCACTGCATAGAAACTCTATTTTAACCTCATTCTAATCATCAAAATCAATTAATCTAGTGAAAAACTCCCACTAGGATGGATCAATCACTCCTAATCCCCTTCTAAGCACACTAAACCTCTCATCACTTAGGGGTTTTGTAAAAATGTCTGCTAATTGATTATCAGTACACACAAATTGGAGTGACACATCACCATTCAATACATGATCTCTTATGAAGTGATGTCTTATCTCAATGTGTTTAGTTCTTGAGTGTTGAATTGGATTTTTAGTTAGATTTATGGCACTTGTGTTATCACAATTAATGGGAATTTTATCTTGTTTAATGCCATAATCTTCTAATTGTTGTTTAATCCATAAGATTTGAGCACAACAACTCCCGGCTGCAACATATTCAGCTTCTGCAGTGGATAATGCAACCGAGTTTTGTTTCTTGCTAAACCATGAGATTAGGTTTTCTCCTAGAAATTGACAAGACCCGCTGGTACTTTTTCTATCAAGCTTACATCCAGCGAAGTCTGAATCTGTGTACCCTATTAAGTTTAGGCTAGATTCTTTAGAGTACCACAGCCCTATGTTCTTAGTTCCAATTAAGTATTTAAAGATTCTCTTAACTGCAGCTAGGTGTGATTCTTTAGGATTAGCCTGATATCTAGCACACATGCACACACTAAACATAATATCAGGCCTACTTGCAGTAAGATACAGTAAAGAACCTATCATACCTCTATAAAGTTTTTGATCTACAGATTTACCTGATTCATCTTGGTCTAACTTGCATGATGAGCTCATGGGGGTGCTGATTGACTTGTTTCCCTCCATATCAAACTTCTTGAGCATCTCCTTGATATATTTTGCTTGATTGATGAAGATGCCTCCTTCAGATTGTTTGATTTGAAGCCCGAAGAAATAGTTCAGCTCTCCCATCATGCTCATCTCAAACTCACTCTGCATCAAATCAGCAAACTCTTCGCAGAGGCGATTGTTAGTAGCACCGAAAATGATATCATCAACATAAATTTGTACTAATAACATATCTTTGTTTTGCTTTTGCAGAAATAATGTTGTGTCTACATTTCCCCTAGAGAATTCATGTTCTAATAGGAATTTACTAAGTCTCTCATACCATGCTCTAGGTGCTTGTTTTAGTCCATAAAGCGCTTTGTTCAGTTTATACACATGATTAGGGTATTGATGATTTTCAAAACCAGGAGGTTGTTCTACATACACCTCCTCATTAATAAACCCATTTAGAAAAGCACTTTTTACATCCATTTGATATAGCTTGAAGTCCTTAGAGCATGCATATGCTAATAGAAGTCTAATCGCCTCAAGTCTAGCTACGGGAGCAAAGGTTTCATCAAAATCTATGCCTTCTTCTTGATTATAACCCTTTGCTACTAGTCTAGCCTTATTCCTTATAACAATTCCATTTTCATCTAGTTTATTTTTATATATCCATTTTGTACCTATTATTGGATATTCAGAAGGTCTCTCTACTAGATCCCACACTTTGTTTCTAGTAAATTGGTTTAGTTCTTCTTGCATTGCATTTATCCAATTTACATCATTTTCGGCTTCTTCTATATGTTTGGGCTCAAAGTGTGAAACAAAAGCTAGATGGTTGTTCAAATTTCTAAGAGATGCTCTAGTCCTAACCGGTTGTGATGGATCATCTAGAATTAGTTCCTTAGGATGCCCGTGAGCATACCTCCAAGCTTTAGTTAGCCCATGATCCACTATAGGCTCTTGGTTTGATGATTCTCCTTCAATCAACTTTTGATTACCATCTTGTAATCCCACCTCATCTATCTTTTCTTCAAGTATTTCAATATCATCATCAAGATTGGCTTTCTTACTAGAGGAGATGTCACTAGAGTCATCAAATACAACATGTATAGATTCTTCTATAACTAGTGTTCTTTTATTAAAGACTCTATAGGCTTTACTAGTTGTAGAATAACCTAAGAATATTCCTTCATCAGATTTAGGGTCAAATTTCCCTAGATTATCTTTCCCATTATTATGTACAAAACACCTACATCCAAAAACATGAAAATAGTTAACCTTTGGTTTTCTGTTTTTCCACAGTTCATAAGGTGTTTTCTTTATGATGGGTCTTAATAGAACTCTATTTAATATATGGCAAGAAGTATTAATGGCTTCTCCCCAAAAGTACTTAGGGAGGTTACTTTCACATAACATCGTTCTAGCCATTTCCTCTAGTGTTCTATTTTTCCTTTCTACAACTCCATTTTGTTGTGGTGTCCTAGGTGCAGAAAAATTATGGGTTATCCCCTTTTTACTACAAAATTCATCAAATAATTGATTTTCGAATTCGGTACCCTGGTCACTTCTAATGGCTATGACTGAAGACTCTCTAGCATTTGTTACTTCCTTATGGAACTTTTTAAATATGGAAAATGCTTGGTCCTTATGTGCTAGAAACATGACCCATGTGTACCTAGAGTAATCATCTACTATGACTAGACCATATTTATTTCCACCTAGGCTTGTTGTTCTAGTTGGACCAAATAGGTCCATGTGTAATAATTCTAGAGGCCTAGAGGTAGAGACACATTTTATGAGTTTAAAAGAATTCCTAGATTGTTTGCCAAATTGACATGCTTCACAGATTTTGTTCTTTTCAAATTTTAACTTTGGCAAACCTATCACGGAATCTCTTTTAACTAATTTAGTTATTGTGTCCATGCTTGCATGACCTAACTTACGGTGCCATAACCAACTAGCATCATTATCTTTAGTTTCATTAACAACTAAACATTGGTTATGTTTTGCAAGGTCTTCTAGGTCTACCACATATACATTTCCACGTCTAATCCCTTTAAAAACTAAACTATTATCATTAGTATTTGTTATAATGCATAGTGATGGTTTAAACATAACATCATATCCTTTGTCACATAATTGACTAATGCTTAACAAGTTATGTTTAAGACCATCAACATATTTAATATTATCTATAAAAGTAGAAGGGGTGATTTGAACTTTACCAATACCAATGATGTGACCTTGGTTGTTGTCTCCAAACGTCACAGCACCTCCCTTCTTAGCTTCAAGGGTGAAAAATTGGTCTTTATCACCCGTCATGTGCCTTGAGCAGCCACTATCCAAATACCAGCAATTTTTGTTGACCTTGGCTGCAAGACACTCCTACACAAGCAAATCATGTCATCTTAGGTACCCAAGTTTTCTTGGGTCCTTCATGGTTAGTCAAGTTGGTTCCTTTTGGAACCCATACCCTTTTAATTTTTCTTTTAGTTTTACTTTTCCTAAAATTACATACATTTACTTTATGGCCTACTGTACCACAACAAAAGCAGGTTATTTTCTTAGTTTTTGTTTCCCCAGCTTTAACAAAGAAGTTACTAAGAAGTTTTTGCTTATTCCTTGGTTTATATCCTAAACCGGCTTTATTAAACACTGCACGTTGACTATTTAGTATCATGTTTAATTTTTCAGAACTATAGGTAAATCTTTCAACTAAGGGTTTGTATTTGTTAAGTTCTTTAGTTAGTGTCTGATTTTCGGCTTTTAGATCATTAAGTTCTTTAGTAAGATCCTTATCTAAGGTTTGTTTATATTTTTTAAGTTCTGAAAATTCCTTAGTTAGTTTTTCATTTTCTTTAGTTAAGGTGTTGGTCTTTTGAGTTAAAAGTTGGTTGCTTGTTTTAAGTTCTATATTTTCTTTGGTGATTAAATCCTTATCCTTAACTAATTTATCGTATTTATGTAGGTATGATTGATTAGTTATTTTCAGTTCTTTATTCTTAAGATTTATAGCCTTATATTCTACCATTAATTCATTAAATGCATCATAAAGTTCATCAAAAGAAAAATCAGGATGCGTGTCGGAAGTTATCTCGTTTTCGTTGGCCATGAAACAGAAATTGGCCTTCTCTTCTTGTTCATCATCTGATGAGGAGGATGATGAGTCGGAGTCCGATAGGGTAGTCACAAGTGCCTTTTTCTTCTTGTACTTACTCCCCTTCTTCAGTAAGGGGCACTCTGCTCTTATGTGACCCGGCTTCTTGCACTCGTAGCAACCAATCCCCTCATTTTCCCTTTTCTTACCTTTGTCCTTCCGGTAGGAATTTGAGGGGCCTCTCCTTTGATGATAGGACTTCTTGTGGTTGATGAATTTCTTGAACTTGCGCACAAGAAGAGCCTCACTACCATCTTCCTCATCTTCTTCTTCTTCGCTGCTGCTGCTGCAAGACAAGTCCTTGTTAGAGGAAGTAGATTTAAGGGCTATTACCTTTTTCTTATGGGAGGACTCTTCCTCGTTGTGTTGTTTCATGGTGAGCTCGTGCGTCATGAGGGATCCAAGAAGCTCCTCAAGTGGTAGCTTGTTCAAGTCCTTGGCTTCTTGAATTGCTGTCACTTTAGCTTCCCACGACCTCGGTAGACACCGAAGGATTTTCCTGACAAGCTCACTGTTAGTATAGTTCTTGCCAAGGCTTTTTAGGCCATTGACAATATCAGTAAACCTAGTGAACATGGATGTGATTATTTCATTTGAATCCATTTTAAATAGTTCATATTTATGAACCAAGATGTTTATTTTGGATTCCTTGACTTGATTCGTGCCCTCATGGGTCACTTCAAGTCTGTCCCAAATTTCTTTTGCTGAATTACAAGTTGAAATCCTATTGAATTCATTACGGTCTAAGGCACAATAGAAGACATTCATTGCTTTAGAGTTTAATTGTGCCTTTCTCATGTCATGTTCATCCCAGTCCATTTCAAGTTTAGGTACCTTAACACCATCTACGTATATGGATGGGATGTATGGCCCATTTACTACAATGGACCATATCTCATAGTCTTGGGCTTGGATGAATATTCTCATCCTAGCCTTCCAGTATGAGTAGTCAGATCCATTGAAGAAAGGGGGTCTTTGGGTGGACTGACCCTCAATGTGAGAAGATCCAAATAGGGTTGTCATTTTGATCTTTTAACTCTTGAGTGGAAGAGTTTTTGGCTCTGATATCACTTGTTGCCCAGATAGACAACCCAAGAGGGGGGGGGGGGTGAATTGGGTTTTTAATATAATTTGGCTAATTAAAACTTTGTGGATGATTAATTAAAAACTATAGCAAGTTATTTAATTAAAGCCTAGTGCTGTGAGTAATGTGCGGGGAAGAAGATGAGAGACAATGCACTACAAACACAAAGTTTTATAGTGGTTCGGAGCTAACCCTTGCTCCTACGTCCACTCCCCAAGTCTCACTTGGGAATTTCACTATAACCCCCTTGGATTACAGCCGGTTGTTTTGCAAGCTCACAACCAAACTTGTTGTTTTACGAGCTCACAACGAACTCGGTCGGTTTTTCCAGGCTCACCGACTAGAACCAACCCCGATTGTTTTCCCGGGCTCACAATCAAACCCTTACACACGTTGGTTTTAACTTGGCTCACCAACCAACCTTAAACCCCTTGATTCAATCCCCCGATTGAATCAAGTAAATACAAGAGATAGGAGAAAACAGAAAATAGCTTCTCAAAAAGCAGATTTAAGACAATATAATCGTAAAGGAGTTAGAAGCCCTCAAACGCTTTTAAGCTGGTGAAGAGGTATGGCTTCTGGAACTCCGGTCTCCTCTTGAAAGAGTGGTCGACTTGAATGCAGGAGGAGGAAGCTTTGATTGTTGGAAAGAAGTTGTTGGAGCAGTAAATGCAGATCTCCCCTTTTTCGTTTAAGAGCACTTGGAGAGCTTGAAAACTTGAATGCTTGGAGTGGAATGTCTGTTCTCTACCTTGCTACAGTCCTCTGTGGCTATTTAAGCCAACCCCCACGGAAACTAGCCGTTACTCTGCTTTTTCTGGCCGTTCTGCACACTCTGCGCAGCCTGACAATATGACCGTTGGTGGGTTGGAGTCGACTCGCGCGATCAGGAGTCGACTCGACTGTAGCAGGAGTCGACTCACGCTTTTCCGGAGTCGACTCGGCAACTGTTCCAAATTTGAATTAAAGTTGCCGTCTTGACTGGGAGTCGACTCGTCTTGACCTGGAGTCGACTCGCCAACTTCTGGAGTTGACCTGGCAATTTTTGGAGTCGGCTCATCCACTGAAGTCCGTGGATCCAAATTTGAATTTTGTCCACTCGAGTCGACTCGACTGTCCTGGGAGTCGACTCGAATCTCAGAGCCCGAACTCTCGATTCTCTGTCGTTTGGCTCATCCAGTCTTGGAGTCGACTCGAACCTCCTTGGAGTCGACTCGGCTCTCAGTTTTCGAAAGTTGGTCTTCTGCCTTTTGACGTGTAGCTTGTCTTGGAGTCGACTCGAGCTGTCTGTGAGTCGACTCGAATCTCAGAGGCAGTAACATGGTCTTCTGTCTGTTGATGGTCACTCAGTCTCGGAGTCGACTCGTGTACTGCGGGAGTCGACTCGAATCTCAGAGTCCGAAAATCGTTCTCTGACTTTTTCCTTGTGTTCCTCTGAGAGTCGACTCTTACCTTCTTTGGAGTCGACCTGCCAACCATCGGAGTCGACTCGCGTTCCACTGGAGTCGACTCGAATCTCAGACCCGAAAACTGCTCTCTGACTTTTCTGCCTGTGACTGCTTGGAGTCGACTCTTACTTCCCTGGAGTCGACTCGGTGAACATTGGAGTCGACTCGCGCACTTCAGGAGTCGACTCGTTGACAGGTTCTGAGATGAAGCTTTCTGTTCTTCTTTCTGTTCTCAGTCGGAGTCGACTCGTACTAATCTGGAGTCGACTCGAGCTCGTGCCAGTGAACTTGATACGCTTGGAGTCGACTCGTGATACTCGGGAGTCGACTCGAGTCTCAGACATTGGTTCATGCAGACTTCTTAACTTATCCAAAATACTATGAACCAAGTCTAGAAACACTTGGACAGGATTTTCACTGAAACACTCAATTGAATTCATTAGTAATCACAAGATATACTCAATTGCTTTGAGCTCATCAAAATCAAATGGGGTTTTAATCAATCACTCCACACAGGGGTGGGAGGATCGAGGGAGAAGCTTACAGAGGCCGATATGGCGGACCTACGGCGATCCCTAGCCTCCCACCATTCTCTATTGTGCTAGCAGGAGATCTTTTGGAGATAGAAGTTCAGGATCCAGTGGGTCAAGAATTGCGACCGGAACACCAGTTTTTTTCACCGATCGATAGTCATCAAAAGGCAGAGAAACATGATCCGCTCCATGAAGGTTGGGGTGGGCCACCGAGTGGAGGAGGATTCGGCAATGAGACAGGTATTATTTAAGTTCTTTAGGTCAAGTGGATGGAGGATGGCGGGACATATGAGATAGGTCAGCTACCCTGGTCGGAGGTCAGAATTAATGAGACAGAGAATGCAGCCTTGATTCGGCCAGTGTTGGAGATGAAGGTGCAGGAGGCGGTATGGAGTCTTGCAGAGGATAAGGCCCCTGGACTGGATGGTTTTTCACTATTCTTCTTTCGTAGATATTGCTGCATTATTTGAAGGGCAGTGGTGGAGGCAATACCGCTTTATTTCAGCCGGGCGAGGATGGCAGACGATTGGAAGGCCACTTTCATCACATTGATACCGAAGCATCTGGATACTTCGGAGCCAAGTCACTACAAACCCATTAGCTTATGTACTACCTTGTACAAGGTGGTGACAAGGATTATGGTAGGGAGGATGAAGAACCTGATGCCGAGGATCATCAGTCAGGAGCAAGGAGCCTTTGTGGGGGGAGGAGTATCTCAGACAACATCTTGCTGGCTCAGGAGATAATGGAGGATCTGCAGCGAGCCTTGAAGAGGTGATATTTGATGGCAGTGAAACTGGACCTGGAGCGTGCCTATGACCAGATTCGGTGGGACTTTCTACGGCGAGCATTAGAGAGCTTCGAATTCCACCGGACTTGGATTGACTGGATTCTAGGATGTGTGTAGGGGCCTAGCTTTTCCATTTTGGTTAACGGCACGCCATCGCCCTTCTTCCGTGCTCCTATGGGTGTTCTCTATCTCCGTATTTATTTATCATTTGCTCTGATGTGCATTTTCGTGCTTTGCATGTTGCTTGTAAGAACCGAGAGCTGGTAGCCTATAGTCCAGCCTCGGGTGCCCATCTCATTTCTCATTTGCTATTTGCAGATGACTGTCTCTTGCTCGCTAGGGCGAGGGCGACGGATGCCAAAGCCCTTCAAGGCGTGCTGACAGAGTACTGTGCGATGTCCGGGTAGAGGGTCAATCTGCAAAAGTCAACCATCTATTTCAGTCTTAGCACTGAGTGGAGGGTGCGACGGGAGATTAGGACATTTATGGGGATGCAGGAGCAAACAGAAGCCCTGGTTTATCTTGGGATTCCCATCACAGGAGGTTACGGGTGCCAGAGTGCTCTACTTTATTGGAGAGGGTGTGGAGCAGACTAGAGGGATGGAGGGCATCATCACTTTCTATGATGGAGAGATTGACGCTGATCAGATCAGTTGGGTATTCCATGCCCATTTATCTGATGGCTCACACAGCGGTGCCAAAGACCATGCTGGAGGGCGGTACAGTTTGTCCTGAAGCTGCACGGTCGCTGGAGTCAGGTCATGACGGCCAGGTATGGTCGAGCGGGATTCGAGGAGCAGGCGACAGCTCACCGGAGGTGATCCTCTATGTGGCGAGAGATTGGGAGGTATTTGCCTATGGCCCTGGCACATTCCAGGTGGCTGATCGGCAATGGACGGAGCATTGATGTGATGGAGGACCCGTGGGTGGATGCACTTCTTTTGAGACTATGGCCGACGATGCTTAGTGCTGAGGCAGTGGCGGGACTCCGGGTTTCTGACCTGCTTAGGCTGGGGGAGGCAGAGTGGAATGGCGATAGGCTGGCCAAGCTGTTTGGAGAGCATCTAGCAGAGCGAGTTCGGGCATTTTCCATTTCGGGATTCACAGGTCCAGATGTCAGAGTTTGGAGTACTACCTGTAGAGCCAACGTTGGGATTGGCGAGGTTTTCTGGGTTCAGAGCCAGGCTTAGACTGTGGTTGGGTGTAGAGGTTTGGGCTATACCAGAGGGTTGCTCTCTTCCTTTGGAAGGTGGCTTGGGAGCATCTGCTGACGTGCTCAGTGTTGAGTAGACAAGGTATGAGCCTTTCCCCCCTATGAATCATGTACTATTCTAGTGTGTGTGGGCGAGAGATGTTTGGAGTATGAATAGGATCCTGGGAGATGCTTGGAGTGGGAGGGATATTTTCCTGGAGGAGGTTCGGCATTGGGTTGGTATTCCTCAGATGCGGAGTTTGGCTATTAGGGTGTCTTGTATAGCATATCGGATATCATTGGCTAGGAATGCCCGAGTGTTTGGTGAGCGCCGGCTATTCTTGCAGTTGGTGATGGAGCGGGCTCGTGCTTAGGCTGCAGAGATTATCCATGTAGAGTCAGCTCATGGACCTTTGACAGTTCGGGACATCTGGAGCCCCCACATTGCTTCGGCAGCTTCACATAGGGTATTCTTTACCTGGGAGCCTCCACCTCTGAGTTTTCTCAAGGTCAATTTTGATGGCTCTGTCTTGGATGGTGGTAGGAGGGGAAGGGCCAGATTCGTCATCATGGGCCTGAGTTCCGATGCGGTGGTAGCAGGGGGCTGTCAAATTTTTGATACTTCGGTTCTAGGGGCAGAGCTGCGGGCGGCCTGGATGGGCCTGTCCTACGCGCGACGGGTGCTTCGGGCGAGCTCTGTTTTTCTGGAGGGTGATTCGGCCACAGTGATTAGCTAAATCTGTAGGGGCCTAAGTAGTTATGGAGGTGCTCATCCCCTGCTCTGCGCCTTTTGGATGATGGTGAGGGAGGGTGTTACATGTCAGGCTATGCATGTATATCGTGAGGCCAATAGGGCGGCCGACTGGGTGGCGGCATATATAGCGAGCCACTTAGGAGGCACCCTATGGGCTAGGGAGAGAGAGATGCCCGAAACACTTCAGGACCTTTTGTATTCTGATTCTATTGAATGTATTCGTACCCGTGATGTATGAAATGTCCATTTTAGCATTAAAAAAAAAAGAAGAGCTTGATTAACACACAGTTGTTCACATGACAAAACTACTTGCTGTTTGAAACCTCATAGCCATTATTTTTATCCAATGTTGATCCTTGTACCAATAGAATATTTATAATGTAACCCTCTAGAACCATTTATTAAAAAGAAAATCGATATGCTCATTCTACAACAATGGCCTCGTATTTTACTAAAAACTCCCATCCATATCCATCCATTCATTTTTTTATACTAAAAATAGATATTTCATACATTACAAATACAAATACATTCAATGGAATCAATAAACAATAAGTTCCGAAGTGTTTTAGCCAACTCTCTCTCTTCCGGCCCACATGATGCCTTCTGAGTGGCTAGGCATATATGCAACCACCCAATTCACTGTTTTGTTAGCCTCTCAATACACATGCTGACCCTAAAAGATCACTTCATCTCTAATCACCTCCCAAATATCTTGAAGCCGAGGGTATCCTGCTTCATCCATCCACCTCATTATGGCCAACAAGCAAACATCCTCGGCACCGGCGAGGTTACATGAACCGGAAGCGATCCATCACAAGAACGAACCAGTCCGTCCGGTCAGTCGCAGCTTGGCTCTAGAAATTCGAGCCGCCGGGCAAGAAGACTCTATCGGCCCACCAGAAGCCGGTCTGGTCTAATGTGCCCACTTCCTAAAACACCAGACCGGGTCCATCTTCTCACCTTCTAAAGAAGACAACAGTAAGGTGCGGGGGCAAGGGTTTTGCTCTCTGTCGCTCCGAAGCGCCAAGAACCATCGAGTCTACCCGGGCGTCGCTGTCCCAAGAACGAACGCCGCCATTTTAGGCATCGCCTCCAGAAGGACAAAAGGCCATTCTCGGAATCCATCTCTCTTCTCTCCAGTCATGCACGCCCCGGTCCTCGTCCTCAGTACGCCCCTCTCACTCCCCCAAAATTTCTTGTCTTGGTTTTAAATGGGAAAACACGCCTTTTTTCTCACATTTTATGGCAATATTTTTCTTTCTCCACGGCTTCTTTCTAATGGTTTCTTTTTATCACAGTTTTAAATGAGTAAGGCTCCTCTCCATGGCTTCTTTCTCTCTCTCTTCCCCTACGATCTTTTTTTGCCTGCTTGGAAGCTAGGGTTTTTGATGCGCATGTTTCTTGCCGAAGACGAGCGGTGTTTGGGTGCTGGTTGATCGGGGAATCTGGTGTCTAGGTTTTCTTGCCATAGGGTGCTTGAAACTCTCCGATTTGCTGCATAAAAATATACCTTTTTCTGGGATTAAAAAGGCGTATAATGTGGTTTTAAATTTGATTTCATATTCTTTTTCTTGACTTCCTGGGAGATATTTGGATGCACCGGCGGGGAGAGATGTCAGGCGTTGCAAAGCTCTCTGTTTGGTCACGCAAAAATTTCTTATCTTGGTTTTAACTTAGATTAACAAGATTTTTTTTTTTCATATTTTATAGCCTCATTTTTCTCGGAAATTCGTAGAAGTGCACGGTGACAAATGCCGACCTACATCCCCCATTAATTCTAATCATCAGGAAGAAATAATCATCAATGGCATTCTATGATTCTGAAAGCTCAACCAAAATATAGTTTCTCAAGGTTTACGGGGTAGAATTGAAAACATCAAGTCACATGGCTTAGGGGCAATAAAGAAATGCAACAAAATTTCCATCTAGTATGCTTCTTTTTTGGTTTCTTTTACCTTTCATATGAAAATAAATCTCATTGCTTAAACAAGTTCCTTAAAGAAATAATATGAAATGACTGAGCTTGGATTGCTTTGTCAGCCATGCATGATATCTATGTTGTCACATCTGGCACGAATGTTCTGTTGTTACCCCAGTGGCCTGGTTTTACAATTGACTCAGTGTTGGCTTAAGCTACCTCCCATTTTATGATTTTTCTTTCATTCCTTCTGTTTCTAAAGTTGTTGGGTGCTGTTCTTGTAAAGTTGTTTGGAAGCCTCCAGTTTCCTTTATTGCATTGTCTCTGATAACTTGTGCTAACACTGTCGAGCAGAAGATTCTTTAAAACGGGAATCTGGAAGTAAGGTGCACCATGCCAACATCCAAGCATCTAAGGTGAGCATCTCACAACTTCTGTTTGTTTGCTGGTTGGGGATGCCTTGTTGTGGGATGCTAGATGCTTGCCTTTGATATTACATCTGGGAATGGAGATTTGTGGAATTAATGATTTGTGTGCTCTTATGCTGATTTTCGAGTTTGCATAGTGCAAGATCCCACCTTTTCTGATTAGTTGTTACATTCAAAGCACTTTTTTGCATGGATCACCTTTATTCCGTTGACTAGTACATGTTTCATGCTTTATCTTTGATGGTGTATAAATTTTTGACTATTGGAAATAACTAATCATTTTTTGTCTAATCGTGACATTTTTGCAAATGTATTTATATTAAAAATTATCATTTTGTCTAGTCATTAATTCATTATTTATTTTTTAAAGCAAAATGTTGACTCGTCAAATATAAGCAGCTAGTTTTGATTCAAGACATCTATAAATTAAGTTAATATGCTTATTTAAAGTTTTTTTTATAATATTGACATAACTAAGCCAGTATAATGCCATTATGGATTTTTTAATAACTAATGATGAAGTAAAATTTATTATCTTCACCTTTCTTATTATAGCATTACTCTCATTCTGTCTTATGGGTAGCATTAATGAAAGATGTCAGCTTTTATCATAGTGTAATCTCTGTTCCATCTTCCTTTTCCTAAACAAGGGTTTGTAGATGGAGGTGAAAGTGCCTTCTCTATCCACTCAGCTAACCATCTGTTTACTTCTTTTGTAGGACCTATACAATCTTTCCATTGTCATAATTACCAATCAGTAGCATGCATGCTTTTTCTAAGTTCTATGCTTTCATCCTTTGGATCTTCTTCTTTTCCATTTTCTGCAACCTATCATGCAGGTTTTTAGGTAGTTTGACCATGCATCGAGGAAAAATTGGGAATTGAGGTGCCCCTTCTGATTAAGAACTGCCTAGCTGCCATAACAACCCTATTTTTGATTTTATGAGTTATGTAGAAGTAGGTTTCTTGCGGTCATCATTGCTCAATAACAATTTACTTACGTATCTCTAAAATGTCACTTCTTAATGGTATCATAAGAACAAGCTCTGAGGATTTTGGGTTGTTGTAGAAAGGGTGATTGGAGGAGGTCGACAAATTGGATTTGCGTTCTAGTGAATTTTATGAATGAAGTGTGTGCTTGGGCTTTTGAAAAAATATCCTCTTTCTATTGCTCTTGTTTTCTTCCTTCTCTTTGTTTATTGTTCCCTCTTTTCCTCTAGTTTCCCTTCTTGTCCAATATTACCTGGACATGGGCACAGGTGTCAAATGTCCAAGTGTCTAAAAGAGTTGGACATGGGATTCTTCAAAAATTGGATATAGGGAAATATCCATATTATATTAGATATTTTTATGAATATGCACAGATGCGTATACATAATGAATAATTTGTCGAACCAATTGCTTACATAATGAATAATTTGTTCAACCAATTGCTTTGTTATTTGATAGAATTTCAGAAAACCTTCTTAATGTTATATTAGACCTGAAAGCTTTTAGGTATACGTGTTAAAAGAAGGTATGTAATCATAATGATATTATTATTTGCTGATTTGAATTGTCAAGGAGTGTCAGGAAATGTTTAGGTTTTTGGACTTAGCAAAAATCCTAGTTTTCGACATGTCCGGATCGCACTGCTTGTCTTTTTCTTTTTCTTCCCTTGCTGTAGCTCGGTGGCTACCTAAGGAAACTCCGATTCGATCCGCCCCCCCGGCTGGGAGGCATCTCTTTCTTTTTTCTTTTGTCTCACTCATTCATCCTTCATATTTCTGTTTCTCTTTTTATCTCCCTCATCTATTGCTATGGTCTTTTTTTGTTAGGTTCAGCCACCTTCTCCGGTAGGGATTTGTTAAACAAACCCTCAAGAAAGCTAACTACCATCACCAAGGTTGTCAAAAGCAAAAGGTGACCTTAAGGCGATAGGACCTGTATCACTTGAGGCGCTAGGTGCCAAAAAGGTGCTTGCCTCAAGAAAGCAAGGTTCTACCTTAAAAAAATGTTAAATAAATGTATTAGAAATAAATATTATCTGCATTTAAAAACAATACTAGCATTATATGATTGGCTATTCCATTTTCAAAATAAAAAATCATAAATATCTTGTATGTTAGATATCATGTTTCACATCTTTAAGAACATCACATAAAAATACCAATTTTCAAAATAAAAAATCATAAATATCTTGTATGTTAGATATCATTTTTCACATCTTTAAGAACATCACATAAAGATACCACTTCCCCTCCCATAACATGTTTTTAAAGAAAAATCAGCAAAAAAAAGTGGACATACTTTAGTAGCTTCTTAGTTCAAACATGATAGCAAAATACCAATTCCCAAAACATATTTGATGTTTCTAAACAAAATATAATGCAAAAAATTAAGTTATTGAACATCCTAGAGTAGCCTTTTTATTTATAAGGACTGCAAGGGACCAAAATAACCCCCCAAAGTAAAGCTAATAAAGCTCTAAAAGAATAGGCAAAAAAGTGATAGGACCGGTATTGCTAGATATTGGTTAGGGGTTTGCCCAAATACCTCTTGCTTTGCCTCAAGTGCTTGCCTTGGTGTTGTCTTGGTAAACTTGCCTCGCCTGGGGACACTTGAGGTGCTCAGGGGCTTCCTTGCCTCGCCTGAGTGCCTAGGCAAGCGCCCAGAGCACCCTTCCCAACAATGACCACCACTAATAAAGTAAATGCAACAAATAAAAAGGTCTAACGGGCAACTTTAAATACCGAAGAGGGTCTCATCATTCTTCTATTCTGTGGCCTCTTTATCCCATTTAGTATATTGAATCTTTGCTTCAACCATTCTGTGTACATTAGCTTTATGACTGTACAAGTGGGTAGAATGATGAAAATTAAATCCCACATACTTATGTATGCATATTATATGTATATGTTTGTAAAAATGTTCGTAAGTATGGACTTAATTCTAAAATGAATACAGAACCATTAGAAAAAAATTTGGTGTATATGAGGAGGGATCATATGATATGGCTTGGTTAAAGATTTTGAGGTCATTTAGTGAGGCTGAGCGACATGCATTTGTAGCTAAAAGTTAACTTTGTGAGGAGTTAGCTAGGCTGAAATAACTACATAATTTTTTTAATAAACTTGATGAGCACGATTTGGACTGCTTTCCAGTCAGAGTTTACGTTCTTTTATAGAAATGGATGATTAGACAAAGCTGGTGGTGTAAGGTTTGTTGGCAATGGAAATGGTGTGTAATCATCCAGTGGTTCCTACAGTTTAGATTGGGACCTATATTAGTTGGCCTATGAACAATTTAATATGATAATTCTCTATTTCAAGACTTCATCATCATTTTTTTTGTAATGTCAGTGTCTTTGGAATTTAATGCATCAATCTTGTAACAGATTTTCTTTTGCTTGTTATCGTGTTAGATAATTATCTTTCGAGAACTTTTTTTCTAAATTTAAACTTGAAACTTGGCTTGTGACTTCTTTCTGAGGATGTATCATTCAATTAATCTTTGTGCATTTTACTGCACAGGCTGTGGCTGACATAATCCGTACTACTTTGGGTCCTCGATCTATGTTGAAGATGCTTCTTGATGCTGGAGGAGGTGCATCATGGATGCTTGACCTTTTAATATTGCATATTTTTAGTATAGAATTGTCTGTCAAGTGAAACTATCAAGAATGAACCTATCTTGTGTGTTCAAAGACCTTGTTGTTTTTTCTCCTTGCAAATTTCATACTTTGTTGCATTAAAGCACCTTGGCCAGCATGTGTTTGTCACACTTTCTTGTGCCATAGATTTTCTTTTTCATACTTTCATTTGATATTCTTGACTTATCTAACCTCACCTTCTTTTTTCTTCAAATAATTTTGGTTGGTAACAGGTATTGTTGTTACTAATGATGGAAATGCTATCCTACGTGAGTTGGATCTTGCCCATCCAGCTGCTAAGGTAACTTATATCATTCAAATTTGTTGCAGTGTTTTAAAACACGGACCATTGATCAAACTTGAAAAATGACTGGTCATCGGTAGTGGGTCGACCATTGGATCAACTAGGTTGAACTATGACATCATAATGACAAGATAGATATATTAAGCATTATTTAATTTCTATAAATTAGTAAACTTAGTTAAAAATTCTGAATTTATTACTTCTCCTTATTATCATTTTAACATCATACTAATGCATAGCATCATTTTTTTCATATATAATGTTGATTTTTAACAAGTAATGGTAACTATATTAGAAACAATAATCATGGATAAAAACGCATTATATGTCAATCTTGTATAGGGCAAGTTGTCCTGCTGCTATCATCTAAGATCTAATACCTTTAGCATCTTAAATTCAATAATCTCATGCTCTTAGCAAAGAGTAGATAATGAGAGACAATGAATAAATATATGACTTTCCCAAATGCAAATTATGGCCCATTCGTTTTTGAGAAAACACAGTATTGATTTTTTAATAATACAGTTAAATGGAAAGCCATTCAGATTATATTTCCATCAAAATTAATTTTGTAACAGGCAGCATTAAGTGTGTGCGCGTGTGAGTGAGAGAGATAGTGAAGGTTGGGGCAGATGAGGGAAAACATCCAGCAGACTTGGTGGTGGTTGGTAGTTTTTTTTTTTTTTTTTTTTAAGGTGGGTGGGGGAGGAGGGGGGCATTGGGATGGAGGCTTAACCTCTGCCATCAGGCCGAATTGGAGAGTGAGAGGAGACAGGGGGGCGGGGGTGGTGGCAGGTGGTTGGGATCAGCTGCCTGCCACTGGCTGCCCAGCAGAAACTGACTCTGGGCGGGATGGGGTTGCAGGAGTGGGGGTTACAGAGAGAAGCCAGGAGTGAGGATTAGAGAGAGGGAGGCCGTTAGCTTGAGAGGGAGGGAAAGAAGAGGCAGTCCTGTGTTGCCATCAGTCATCTGCCGCTGTAGCCATAAAAAATAATTATCATTTGCATATGCTTATTCGCTTTTGATTGATAGCTAGCATGCCATGGAGCTACTCTCATCTGTTGCCTCTTACAATTCTTATCGTGTTTTATGTGTGCGAGATCTTTTATACAGGTGCTATATTAAAAAAGAATATGTACTTCTTCTTAACTGTGCTTTGCAATTTGACAGTCAATGATTGAACTAAGCCGCACACAAGATGAAGAAGTGGGGGATGGCACAACATCTGTCATTGTTCTTGGTATGTTCTGTGCATATTGTTCATGTCTCCTCAATGATGTGCTTTGATCACATTTACCTCACTCTATTAGCAGACTAGCTTAATCATTAGATTATTTGGATTTAGTAGAGAATTATTGTAGTCAATGTATCATACAATTTTTTTTAGTTCATTTTCAATAAATGCAACCACTCTGTCAATATAGGAAGTTTTGCTATCTAGATTATCTGTCGTGCTTGTTAATTTACAGGATTGGATACGAACTATACCTTTGGTATTTACACTTATGTGTTTTTTTTTTTGTAATTTTATTTCTTATCTTTGATTTGTGACAATAAGGATGCTTCCTTTTGAATCTCGAGAAGATATCTCACTGATTGTTTGATTGAAAATTTCTTGAAGCTGGTGAAATGCTTCATGTTGCGCAAGCTTTCATTGAAAAAAACTATCATCCTACAATTATCTGTCGAGGTAATTTCTGTACATCTAGACCTTTCTCTTAATTTGTGCCATTTAAATTCTTCCTTTAACACCATTAAATGCCCCTCACAGCTTATAATAAAGCTCTCGAGGATGCAATATCAGTTATTGACAAGATTGCAATGCCCATTGATGTGAATGATCGTAAGTTCTACACATCTTATATCTCAGTATTGTGCAGTAGTTGTTTTGATACCTTGGAGCTCATGAAAATATGATCATGCGAGCTTCTTCTTCTATCTCTAACTTTGTTCCTTTGTTTTCTTTCAAACACTCTTTGCATTTCTGATGGGTAGTAGTGTATTGAACTAGTATTTCAATTAACTTCCTTTCTTGTGAATATCCTTTGGCAGGTGCCACAACGCTGGGTCTGGTAAAAAGTTGTATAGGTACAAAATTTACCGGACAATTTGGTGACCTAATTGCTGTGAGTATTTTCCTCATAATTACAAATTTTTGCTTTTCTTTCTAGATGTCTTCATACGCTTTATATGCACAACAAGCATATGCAAGCAATATTTCTAATCAAGGTTCGTAATCTTGGTACCAGACCCCGTATTGGTACCATGTTATTGTAGTGTCGGTAACCCTGTATGGGGCTCAATTAAACATACTGAAACTCTGTACGTTCCTGTATTGGTTTGTTGCAAGTATGGTATGCCCAATGTATTGCTTCTAATCCATCTTTTTTGTTGTTTCATGTTGCTTTTTTGTAGGCTTTATGAGAGGAACTTATTGTCTTTCTTACTAGTAATTTCTAGTAATTTCTGTAATTTGAATTTGCTATATATTAATTGGTCCTAATGATCTTGGTAAAATTTGTAATATAGAATGCTTAATGCTGCAGTTCTCGAAAAATATTTAATGCTTTTGTTGTCTCCTTTGTCATCTGTTGCACACCCTAAATTTTGGACATCGGAATCTCGTATCATCTCTTTCTTTCTTTCTTTCTTTATTTATTTTTTTCTTTTGATCAGGCTTTTTTCATACGGATAACTGAAGAATTCATATCTAGCTATTAAAGTTTCTTATCACATACCCAGCTTATAAAATTATCATCTTTGCTGTAAGGTTTCAGCTGTATTAGTTGTCTGATTATTTTACATTTTTGAATAAATTATGGATGTAAATATGTACAAATATTTACAGGCATTCTTGAACCATAAGGTCTCTTAAGATAATTCATGATTCATATTCAACCTGACCTGTTTGTACCTTCCCTGTTTGTTTGACTGTCTTTATAAGACCCTTCTGTAATTTGTAAAAGGCACTGAGTTCCAAATTTTTTTTTTTCACACTGAATATGGATAGTGGTCATGTTTGATTCATATCCATAATGATACTTATAAATTTTAATCTCAAAACCTTTCGTTTTAATCCTTGCATTAGTGTTAGTCAAAAGGAAGTGTCTAGTATAATAATGCATCTATTGCATATTTATCTGCTTACTCTATTTATATTGTATGACATGAAGGATTTTGTTTGAAATAGCACGTCTCTTTCTATAGGTATTTATCTATCCAGGGACATCAACTGGTTTTTATTGGTAACAAAGATAATGCAGGGAAAATTTTACATTTTGCAGATTTTTGTAACTGCTTAAATTGTATTTCATAAAATTTGAAGTTGACCATATCGCAATAAAACTATCAGATTGATTTGAGTTTCTGAACAACTCTTATAGCGTTCTCTTTGATTTGTCCATTATTATTTTCCAAGTGATGTATGGTTTGTTAAACCCTTTTGAGATTGATGTTTAATAGTTTTGCATCGTATCATATCTAGGATCTTGCCATTGATTCTACCACAACAGTTGGTGTGGACCTTGGCCAAGGTGTGCGTGAGGTGGACATCAAAAAGTATATAAAAATTGAGAAGGTTCCTGGTGGCCAGTTGGAGGACTCTAAGGTTCTTAAAGGAGTTATGATTAACAAAGATGTTGTTGCCCCTGGAAAAATGAGAAGGAAAATATTGAACCCGCGTATCATTCTCCTTGACTGCCCCCTTGAGTATAAGAAAGGAGAAAATCAAACTAATGCTGAGTTGGTAAAAGAAGAAGATTGGTAAGAACTTTTTTGTTCTTTTATGTCATCTATTGCACAAACAAGCTAGTGCATCCATATTCATGCTTTTGTAGAAGATGCAAACTGCAAAGACCATGTTTTAACTTTAGTCATTTGTTATAATTATATTTTCCTTTTTTGTTACTCATTTACTTAAGATGGAAAATTTTCTCTGAGTCTACAACTGATTTATCTTGGAAATCCAGCTGTCATAAAATCTAATCATGAAGTTAAGTTTATTCTTTTGGCTGGGAAATGTTATAAATATTTGTAGAACCGGTAGTGATGTTGTCATTGAGGCTATTTGATGATTAAATAAGTGAGCTCTGAAGGACTAAGAAGCTCTTTGGTGAGCTTCAATCTTTGCAAAAAGAAAACGAAATGCATTTTCTTTTGAAAAGAACTCAAATGGCATAATTAGTTAATTAATTGAAGCATAATAATCCACATTTCTACAGCAATATGCTTGCACAAACTTAAGTAATTTGCTGGAAGATGATGGAAATTCAAGATAACTCTCCCTTATTAGAAACACAATAAGCATCCAAAGAAAATTTAGTTGAACTTTTCTAAATCATATTATGTTATATTAGCATGTAATTGCTGTTACTGGGATGTGTTAACATCAAGTGATGGCTTCAGTTTTGGCTAATTTACCTGATATTGTTCAGAATAGAGTGCCTTTAAGCTTTGTTAAGATGTGTCTAAACAATTTTGGAACTTCATTTAAGTTAGCGCCCATTTGGATGATGGGGCTGAAAATTCTATGGGATTTGCAGGTTGGGCCAGGACAACCACCAAAATCATAGGATTACAGGCATTTTTTTCCCTTCCCTATGGGATTCGGGCCGTCCCACTCCAAAGCTATTCCTGGGTATTTATGAATATAGGCCTAGCTCAGCTTGTGATCCTATGATTTTGCTAGTTGTACTGGCCCAACCCACGAATCCCATAGAATTTTCAGCCCAATCATCCAAACAGGCCCTTATTAACGCAATCAACTTGTCATAGCTAATACCAATTCGTAGGTTTTTCCTTGAGGACTTAGGTAGATTTGGTTCCATAATGCTCAATCTAGTTGTTGTAATTTGGGTAGGCTTAGTTGGATTCAAATTGAATTTGTTCAATAAAACTATACAGCCTATTGTAAGTGTCAATAAATTATATAGTTGGTAGATGAACCTTTTGCAAGATGTACAAGTTCTGTTCTCTTTGAGAATCTAAAAGTCCCAATAAGCTGAATTTTAATGTCCAAATTTGTTTGCAAAAGTTTTGAATAAATTATATAGATAACTTGGTGTAATTATTCAGGAATTTTAGTATCTTTCTTAAAGATAATCTCGACTTTGTACTTGCCACCTTGGTGGACTTACTTTTTTTTTCATTTTGTAGATAACATATGTCAAATGTTCTTAATCGGTTCTCATTTGTCTTGTCCATAATTCCATTGATAGCTTAACATTGTTATGAAGGCAAAAATATTCTTTAGGACATCATATTATCAAGAACATTCTTTATTGATATCCGAGCATCTTAGAAGAAATTGGTTTGCACAATTAATCTGTAGTGCTCTGCTAAAAGTTTGGCGCTAAGAAGTGTCTTGTTGTCAGGGAAGTTTTGCTGAAGATGGAAGAGGAATATATAGAGAATCTCTGTATGCAGGTACTGAAGTTCAAACCTGACTTGGTTATAACGGAAAAAGGGCTCAGCGATCTTGCATGCCATTATTTAAGCAAGGCTGGTGTCAGTGCTATCCGAAGATTGAGGAAGACAGACAACAATAGGATTGCTAAGGCTTGTGGAGCAGTGATTGTAAATAGGCCAGAGGAGCTTCAAGAATCTGATGTTGGAACAGGAGCTGGGCTATTTGAGGTCAAGAAATTTGGTGATGAGTTCTTTGCATTTGTTGTGGACTGCAAAGATCCAAAAGCATGTACTGTTCTTTTAAGAGGTGCAAGTAAGGATCTCTTAAACGAGGTTGAGAGAAACTTGCAGGTATTGGTTTGTGCCAGTACATGTTCATCTAAACTAGGGACTTGATGTACCTTTGACTAACTTTGCTTTCATAGGATGCCATGTCGGTAGCACGGAACATATTGAAAAACCCAAAACTCCTTCCTGGAGGTGGTGCCACGGAGTTAACAGTATCTGCAGCATTGAAACAGAAGAGTTCATCAATTGAAGGTATTGAAAAGGTAAGATTTGTTTCTTGCTTATTACTTGATGTGTTATCCTAGGCTGAGCTTCAATGAATGTTGTTACTTGTATGCACTTGTAGTCCTTTGTGTGATAATGTGCTCTACATTTGTCTGATTGTGTAACAGTGGCCCTATGAAGCTGCTGCTGTAGCTTTTGAGGCTATCCCACGAACCTTGGCTCAAAATTGTGGGGTGAATGTTATTCGGACAATGACTGCTCTCCAAGGAAAGGTGAAAGGCAGAACCTGACCCTCTTTTGTTTTTATTTTGCATTTGCCTTTTAGTAAACCTAGTTATGATTTTTGGTCAGACTGTACTAAACCACACTTGGACTACGCCACTCACAAAAGCCTGAACTGTATCCTAATATGCATGAACTGCACTAACCATAGAGATTATCTTATGCTAGTGGTCTTACACTTTCATGTAGATTATCTTATGCTGGAATAATGTATTCCCTGATTTGTTTCTTGTTTATAAGATCACCTTTCATGCGTAATTACTTCTATCCCATGTGCCACACCCTACATTTCAACAAGACTCGCTACTACTTAAGCAAAAGCCTTATTTAAAAATAGTTGCATTGTTACTACATCGTACAAGGCACGCTCCTGTGTAGGAGTGAGTGGGTTCATGCAGGTAAGCAGACAGGCATAGGTATGGGCAGTGGTACATCACCCAACCTTGGCAGACTGACTGAACTTGAAATGCGTCACCCACTCATGCAAAGGAGGAATGCCATTATGAGAGGATTATGGTAGTTATTGATAGTTTAAAGCTTAACAAAACAATGGGTTCCTAATTACCATTTATGTGTTTCTTTGCTGCAGCATGCTAATGAAGAAAATGCATGGGTTGGCATTGATGGAAACACGGGTGCCATTGTTGATATGAAAGAGACAAAGGTATGGGCTTCAGGCTCCCCCTTGGACCATTCCCTAACCTCTCTCTCTCTCTCTCTCTCTCACCTATTTTCCTTTCTCAGATATGGGACTCTTACAATGTTAAGGCACAAACATTTAAGACAGCTATTGAGGCTGCTTGCATGATTTTGAGGATTGATGATATTGTGAGTGGGATAAAGAAAAAGCAGGCTCCTGGAGCTGGCCCAACCCCATCAAAACCTAAGATAGAGGAAGAAGGAGATGCAGACAACGAGCAGATACTTCCGGAGTAGAATATGAAATTTGTTTATTTGCTCACTGGAGTGTTTGAATACCTGGGTGTGCGTGCTTGTTCTCTCATCAGCAGAGAAGTTTTATCAGGGATCCAATGGAGCATTCAGTCAGGTGCCATTTTGTTGACAAATTTGTTTTCTTAGGTCAGTTTCACTCCTTGAGGACTACCAAGATTGTCATGTGTTGTTATTTTGGAACCAATGACAGTTCATCTCATCATGGTTTGTTTACCACAGCTGGTTTGTTCGCCCATCTGTTGGAAACCCCAGCAAGGAGCGTGTTGCGATGCGAGGGCAGCATAAGAACATGTGGTTCTGTGTTTTGTTTTCAATTCACCTGTGTAGAATGAGACTTCAAAAATTATTCAACTGCCATCAACTGAGTTTTAGTTGCGGAAGTGTTTTAGTTTTAACAATGCTTACCTGAAATTGTGTGAAACATTTTGGTTTCTGGCAGGTATGTGTGAGCCAGGTATTTAGTTGAAATCATATGGGTAATGGAAGTCTTTCATAAAAGAAATGATTTCGGTTTTGGTTTGCTGCATGCTGGGTTGTGTTTGTTGATTCAGTAAATAGCCTCCTGCTCCAGCAAGGAACCATCCAAGCAAATTAGAGATTCACCAGGAAGCTGATGGATCATGTGATCAAAATTGATGGTGCAGATTCGAAGCTGAGGTGACGAGAAAAGTAAGTTGATAGGAAGGTTTTGGTACCATCATTGGAAGCTCTAGAGACGCTTACCTGAATTCACTGCTGTTCTATCGATTTCAATGGAGGGTTATGTTTGGAAAGGATGAAAGTAACAAAAATTAACCATCTTCACTTAGATGGTAGGCTACAACAACCAATAAATCACATTGGACTCTGTCTGCCTTTTTATGCACTTGAATATCTTGATCGAAGTGAGAGTTGGGAAGGCGTCGCGGAGTCTGGATTCAGAAAGCCTTATTTTGTGGATGCCGTGTGATTTATTTGCCGTTGATTGCACGCAAGCGTTGTATAGGTTCCCATTCGCCACAATCATATAAAAGACGGGTTTCTGTTCCACGACTCTTGAGATTGTAGGATGAATGGCCTCTCTCTTATACCTTATACTTGTTTTCTGAGGAGTGCAGAAATTCTGGGGTCTCAACAGCATCTCGATTTTTTTTTTTAATTGTGCATAAACATTTTATGGCAAGCCTCACTGATTTGAGACCAGCTAAATTAACCAACTTCATTTGTTAATGATGATCCAACACCGAGTGCGGCGTAGGCGCCTAGGGATTCTCTCTTATATCTCAGACCAGATCCTCCAGCAGGTAAATTCGAAACATTCTCTGAAGCCACTTCAGCTGCAGTGTTAGAAGCTAACCCACTGGGTGTTTGTACTCTTGATTAGTAAATTAGTTTGCTAATGGAGCTAATGGAAAAGCTAGGTGTTCATGTATATACTCACCATGAAATGTATTTCTATCGCCGGCTACAATAACTTCCACATTAGTTAAAACAAATATGTCGGAGAAAAAAATGAACCTGATATCTGTAGTGATATAATTCCATTACCAATTCACCACTGATCACCTGGGAGGCTGCTCCAACAGCACATGAAATACTCCCGAGTTGCACCTCAAACACTACT
Source organism: Phoenix dactylifera (assembly GCF_009389715.1). Lineage (NCBI taxonomy): Eukaryota > Viridiplantae > Streptophyta > Magnoliopsida > Arecales > Arecaceae > Phoenix > Phoenix dactylifera. The sequence goes on from NC_052395.1 coordinate 14,688,661, forward strand.
GTGCATTTGCACTGCAGGTCGTAGAGCATGTTTGAGAACATATTTTTGATATATTAAGAAACAACACTGCACCCTAGCATGATATCTTCAACGACCATACACAAACAAAATATTTAAGCCTACATTTTGGTCCTTGTTCCTCCCATTCCCCCCTTTGCCTTGGGTTTCTACATGCCTTTTAATGATGCGTCGACTATTTTACTTATGAGACTTCCATTGCCCAAAGGAGTGTACCAAATCAAACAGCAGTTACCACATCTAAATGATGTTTCAGTTCAATTTGCAAAAGGAAAAGAAAGAGCTGCCATTCCTGCTACAAGAATCAGCTTGAAATGATCATCCCTTGGGTAAGATGGATACAGCCAGATCTTTTGCCACACATTATAAGTCAGGTCTTCATGGGATTAATTTGAGAAGCAGTAACGTAAGGACTCCTGTGTTCTCAACAAGTGGCTGCTTATGGAGGTACCTTGCTGCTCAGGACCTTGAGAAGAACTCGTGTGATATATAGTATTTATCCAAAACAACATTATGGAGTGGATGGATGGGCTCCAACAGGTTAGAGTAAGGACCCAAAATTGCTGTGGGCAATGGACATGCACCAGCATCCTTTGACCAGCTATACTGGCTAACAGAGAGCCCACTGAGACAGTAACACGTGTGATAAAAGTCTCGCTGCTTCCCAGGTTTGTCCTTGAACCCTCCTTCCAGTACCTACAGTTGCCAATATGTTAATGAGAGTCTATCATTGGAAGAACATCACAAAGCTAGAAAGATTTCTTAATATTGCATGCACACCGGGCAACTTGAATTACATAAATCTTAATATAAACATTACAATATAGATTGTATTGGTGTTAAACAGGACAGTATTGCATATTCAGAAATGTTCTGCTGCCATAACCAATTAATATGGATAATTGTTAACATGAGACAGAACCCATCTGTTTAATTCTGGGTCCGCCGTTTCACCATGACAACCATGCTAACCAACACAAGAGTTTTGAAGTTTTCTCTTTGATAATATATATTCTCAATAAATTTTCAGATCAAATGAGTTTTTCTAGAGATTTCAGTCGTTTCAGCAATTTTGTTTCTTCATAAATTTCTTAAAGAAAAAAGAAAAAGGAATGAGAAGAAAAATAGAATGAAAAAGCAAGCATCGCCTAGAGTATATTGACTTGTTTGACAAATGCGAGTGAATCATTTTGGTGATTTCATAGCGAAATAAAGAAACAGCAAAAAAATTGACCAAAATTTTAAAAGGATTATGCTTCAAATTATTATAGAGACCTATATCATGCTATAGTTTGATGAATATCTCATGAAATATTTTTTTAAATGCCCACGAGATTTGACCTTTCATTTAAGTAAAACGATGTTAAAGATCTATTTTTCCACCAAATACTACAATGCTTCGAAATCTTGCTAAACTAGCAAAATCCAAGTTTAATTATGATAAATTCTTCTGTGAGACCAAGGAAATGAAAGTATGGCCTTCCAACCAAAAAATAAAAAAAATAACAAATTGTTTTGAACCCAACCCATCAAATGAGTTACAACTTTCAGTTTTAGTTTCAGGGTTCAGCTGAAATTTAAACTATGGTTTGTTATTATAGCCTTTTAAACTGGATTAAAACATTTTATTCCTGAATCTAACCCCTAAATCCATGATCCTGTAAGTTTTTTCTAATTATTTTTACTCTGGTTGTTCATCCTGAATCAACTCAGTCTGCTAAAAAAGTTCAACAGAGCTGTTACTTTGATATCTCCAACAAAGATATACTGCAATTTCCAAATAAACTCTCCAAATCATATTGTGCATAATTTTTTTGGAAACACATTTTCACATTCATTTGAAATGAAGTTTTCTTAGTTGTCTTACATCATTACCTGGGAACAAAGGAGTATATATTGCTGCAAGGCAATGGTATGGAATAGAGGGCCAGATTCGGTATGTCTTTTTATGAAAGAGAAACTGACATCTGAAAGTTTTCCTGTTTCAAAAATATACCATAACTGAGTGCATTCAGCTCAACACAACTGATAATATAATTGTTATTGATAATCTATTATGCCACAAAAGCATGAAGTACAGATCAAGACAGAGTTAGCATCTATTTTACAGTACAGCTTATATGTAGATTTCAGTCATTGATAAATACAAGCAATGCACCCGATACAGAAGGCCATGGGCTCAGTAGGACCTCCAGACAAATATGCATCAACTTGGAAGCCTTACAACTTAAGAGGCCATTATTTATAACTCAGTCATCAGGATTTCCTATAATCAAGATGCATGACCTTTAACAAATTAAACGATTATCAAACCTTGTGCCATCTAGTAACAAAGCCATAATTATTAGAGTTGTCTTATAAACATAATCTAGTTTACATATTTGATGTGACCCAGGGTTGGGTTACAACACTTTGGAACAAAGATGGATAAGTTTCTAGTCCTAGGGATTCACTGTTCCAGATTGTGCAGTGATCAGATTTGAGCTAGGGATTCACGCATTGATTTTGAAGTTTATTAATTACAAATTTGTTTATGGAGGTAAAAAGGTGATCGAACAATATTGGCCAATATGTATATATTGTATTGGCCAATTTCTTGGGATCTATCAATTTATATGCACCAAGATATTAGGGGCCAAGATTTGTCATGTATCAATATCAGGGGGTGCTCGATACCAAATCAAACCAAAATCTCAACCAAGACGAAAACCTTATTCTTTATTCCATTTTTACTCTGTTTAAGCAGGTATCTGATTTTGATTGGTTTGATCTAATGGAATAAGACTCCTCTATTAACCAACCATGTCTTGCACGGAAGATCATGTTGAAAATATTTTAGGAAACAATCTAAAATGCCTTAAACACATAAGATTTGCAAATTTAATTAATTCTTCATTTTTTTGCTTAAATCTATTCTAATTTTCCAATAATTATTATAACAAATAAACATTTTAATGAGTGATCTATAGTACTCATAATCTTACTACCTAACGAGAAAGATCCTCTAATAACCGTAAAGTTGTTTTCTCTAATTTACTGTTTTCCCTTTTTTTTTATGATTATTTCTAATCTTCTAGTTATTTTTATAGAGTTATGAGTTTGAGTTGACTTTTAAAGACTTTCTGCCCCAAATCACCTGGGTATTCATGTTAGTGCTATGTGAGCACCTGGCTACTCACATACCCAACCACCCTTTAGACTGCTGACTTGCCGCGCTCAAATTAGCTTAAAAGCATGCTCTCATGCCTTCATGTGCCCAATACCTTTGTTTCTCTTTTTGTAAAAATTCAGAAAGAAAACAAAAGGAGATTTTAGTATTTGTCCAACCTGTCAGGGACGTACTCTTAATAGTGTGTGTATGATCAGCTACAATATTGAGATTGGAAAATATCTGGCATTTCTGCTTCAGCATCAACCGATTTGAGACTTTTATCCCACTTTTCTCTAATTTTCATCATCCCTTCCATCTAAATGCATTAAGCCTCTTGATCCCGGTACTTATAAACCTAAATTATCAACCCGTTTTGTCTTTAAATTATCAACTTTTTTCCCTTCAAATGTCTCCTGCCTAACATACAGATCTGGAATAGAAAGTTCTAACATTTTATGGATACATGACCAGAAACCCAACAGGCATTAGTTTCATAGTCAGCTTCTTTTTTAAAATTGATTGTGAATGTCACTCTCCACCTTTTCCATCCAGAACTGGTCAAGGTTTGAAGTACTGTACCAGTACTAGTCTCGGTAACTTATGGCTACAGTATGGACTGGTACAGTAATGTACCTACAGATGCATGGTATACCTCTTGGTGCCTGCACAGCGCAGAAGGTGATGTGTCGTGCCAGTATGGATTGGTACTAAGGGGCATATCGGTGCCAGTACCTTATTGGTGCAATAGTCATTCCAGACCAATATGTACTAGTAATCAAATCCTTGGATCAGCTCAGCATAAACAACTTTGTGATTGAAAATAATGGGGGATAAGTTTTGATGGTTATAATGTGGTATTGTGTTTAGCACATAACATTGTCTATTTTTGCTACATAGCACGACAAAAAGATGAAACATGCAATTTTCCTTAATCGAAAAATAGGGTGTCATAAAGAATCTACTAAAACAATACTAACTGCAGAAGAAAAAAAAAGACACTATATAAGAGTGCCTTTCTTTTCTACAGAATTAGGAAAAGCATCTTCAAATTCAAAATAATAAATCTAAACAACTTTAAATACATTCTCTTTCATACCACTTCCCTGTCCAGCCAAATCAGAAGATTTAATATTGCATGTACTTCCAAGAGATGACTCTCCACTGACAGATGATGGTGTCAATTGTTTGGCAACAATTGGCAATAACCTTTGCATCAAAGCAAGCACACCTCCCTAGAGATATCTTGAAATTTTAGTATATAGATTGGTCAATATACAAACTAATGGGATGGGAAAAATAATTACTTGCCAAAAGGAGTAGCAACCATCAACCAACTTATTTGTTCGGCCCTGAAATCCACACTCTACTCCCTGACGAAATGCCACCCAGTCCTAATCATAATGATACATATCATTAGAAATTTAGAACCATACAAGTTCCCAAGATGGTAAGTTTTTTTGCAATGTAAAAAAGAGGCTAGAAGCATCTCTTAGTAAACGTCAAAGGACTTAATCAGAGCTGAGGAAGGTGTAAGTGAAAATAGGAGAACAATATTAGAACTAGCTTGATTAAAGATTGCTTTGTATGAGTTAGCTAAAAATTTCAATAATTAATAAAGAATACATAAAAGCTAGCTAATTAGTATAGAAGCATATAATTCAATATACAATTTCATGTATCCCAATCAAGGTCTGCAATCTCGACATTGGATATCGTATTAGTACCTTATCAGTTTGGTACGATACGGTCTGTACGATATGCTATACATTCTATACAAAATAGCTCTCTAACTATTTTTCTTAATTTTTATCTTGATACGTCTCAATATAGGTCGGTATGCTTTGGTACAAGTCAATACACATTTCGGTACACCTCGATATGGCTCCGTACAAGTTGGTACACTACGGTATAGAGAGGCACAGCTCGATACGAAGCGGTATGGAGCTTGTATCAACTCGAGGTTGAGTTTCATACCGGTTTCCTCTTAGTACAGTACAATACACCCAGGACCAAGCGATACAGGGCAAGAAGACAGACCATGATCCCAATCATAAGGTTGCCATTCATGGAATAAATATACCACAAGTCTTCTATTCATAACAAAACTCAACTCAACCAAGCCTTAATTCCAAACTAGTTGAGGTTGGTTACATGAATTCTTTTCTTTCATTCCGCTTAGTTTAGGGCTATATTTTCTATTTCATAATAAAAGATGGAAAGAAATTATAAAATTAGTACTCATTTGTAGTTATACTTAAAAACATTTTTTCCTTACATGATATGCCTAGGTATTAATAATGAGCATAAACAATGAAAATCCAGAACAAAATAATCGATGCACTTTTAGAATTTGAATAAAAAAACATCTCTTAAAAGTGACATGTAGAATTTTTGACTGCTGCCAAGATTGTCAGCGCTTTTGGGCAGTCCTAGTCAGCAGGGATCCCTGACAAACTGCCTAGCGAATTAGGCAGCAGTGTTGCATAGACATGAACATATATATATATATATATATATATATATATATATATATATATATATATATATATATATATATATGCATGTACACACATATATGTACACATATGTATATATATATGTTGAACATTAAAACATATTATTTGCTAAGGTCACCTAAAATTCAGTTTCTCGTCCAAAATTCCCAATTTGCTTAAGGATTATAGAAATTTCACATTTTTTAAAGTTATTTTGATACTAAAGTGTCAACATGCATCATTGACCAATCTAATAAGAAGAATAAAACCTCACTTCTAACACTAAAATAGCAAGTTAAAATCATTTTTAGAAGAGAAAATCTCTACCGATTTTCAGAAACTGCAAGTAGGAAAATTAGAATGGATTCTAGGAACTTGAAATGTCCAGGTAACAGAGTTAGGCAATCCATTTTTAAAAGGCAGAAAAATGCATCATGTGCAACTTAGGACATTTCTTACAAGCAAACTTGACAAGTCCAGCCTATCAGCCTCGTTAATCAAAATCATAGTGGCCAGCCCACAAAATGTGTACCTTCAAAAAACAAATGGATTCATTAAGGACTCTGAGAAGAAAGATAGGCATCTTTCTAAAGCACAATTGTGTAGCCAATAATGTCACATAGAGATGGTACAAGAAAGTTTTCAATGAAACATACCCACCATGAGCTTCTGAACCAGGTTCTCCAGAAATACCACCTTCATAGGTTTGACATCTGCAAACCCAAATAATCAGTTCCATATATTTCGTGAAAGAAGTCATATTATTTAATCTGAAAAGCACCTGAGTTATTTGAAACGAAAATATAGACAATGACTTCAGGAAAAACCTCGACTTATAGAGTCGATCACATTTATAACGAATGTGTAAATATCTTCATTGCACATTCCATCACTTTTATGCATCAAATAACCAAGGATATTATTTAATCTGACAGAAAGCTGCTCTTAAGAAAATAACATCCAGTTTTTTCGCTTGCTGAGATGTAAAATGCTAGATCCCTGAATGCTAATGGCATGTCCAAACTAACAAACTAAAGCATTATACTTCAAAAAACAGTCAAAACAAAGGTCACCGTAAACAAGACAGTTGAGCTGAGCCTGTGCTGCTTATCAGTCTATACAGTATACACATTATACCGTAAGTGATGCCCTAGATCATGCCTTCCTTGTAGTAGGATACACTGCTCACAATTTACAGATCCATCATCCATGTGTTCGGGTGAACCACATGTTGGTGTGGTGGATTTACCATACGAGGGGAAGCTGAATCATGGGGTGTAGATCCATATGAGGTGGAAGTCTTCTCTCACTTATTCCTCTTCTTATTAGTGAATGACTGATATTACATTTCTAGCCCCTGTCCATACACCGATCAATCATACCCATCAAGACACTCTTAAACAAAAAACAAACCTCTACACCAGTAGTGCTTTAGGGATATCAACCTTCCATTTCATGAATTTCCAGGCAATCCCACTGGATTGTCAAGGCTTACCAAACCAGTCCAACTTGTTTGTTGTTCTTGGGATATTCAAAAAGGGTTATAACTAAACCCCTGCCATCTTATTCAAGTAACCTCATGGCTGTTCTAACCAATAGCCATTTACGAGCATTTGCTGTGCAGGTGGGTACAAATTACCAGATATCATCCAAATTAATTTACTTTATACTTTCCTATAGGGTTTTACATGTCCATTCTTATGTAGTGATACTTTATACCATAGAGCAGAGAGCAAGTCCAAAAGATGGACTCAGTATTACATTTGGTTTTGGCAACGTAAGGCTCATAAAAGCAGCAATATCTTTTCACGTATCATTGTTAGCACATTCTTGAATTTAGAACATGCTGCCTCTAAACAGAATAACAGGGATAGGGTCCAGGACAAACACATTCATGCATTCAAGGCTTCCAATCCAAGTACTCTATGTGGTGCACATGTGATATATACAACCTCACACTTCAAACTTCAAAGTGTCCCTTCACTCAAGCTTTTCTCAAACGACATTCCAGCACCCAAACTCAAATTTTCTTTCATATGGGCAACTTTAATTTAAAGGGAAAAACTGTCCTTGAAACCCAGATAGCACTCAAAACCTATCATGCATCAGTGCTGGAAGCTCAGAAAAGAAATGCGTATGGACCTCAATTTGAAAGCAGAACTTGAGATCCAAAAACCAAATTCATGTATTCAACCAATGTATACACTGGAGAATCAGAACTTATGGTTCCTGTCCTGCAGTTAATTTCAGTCAGAAATATTAACAGCTCAATAGACGTGAAAAATGCTACTCATGAACAGGAGAGAGTTTTTTCTAAAAGAATTTTTTTAAAAAGTACTTTCTTTCATTTTCTGATAAAACAGTGCCACCAGAGCTAGCTGTTGACATGGAGTGGCAAACGAAGAAGAAATGTTCACTGCAAAGACATACAAGTGTAATGAACAGGACATTCAGAAGAACCAACCTCAAGATGTAATTTCCAACATCTTTTACAAGCTCATAATCCAAAATGTTCAAAATACTTGCAACCTGTTTCACACGAAACGAGAGTTTTAACTTCATATATAGGAGTAAGTTATCAGAAGGAAAGACACTTAAATATCCATGAACTGAAACACTTTTTTTTTGTTTAATATAACATACTTGTGCTCAATTGGAACCATGAAAAGATGTAGCCTGAATATCTATTCATTCCTATAACCCGTGGTTCCCTACATCATTCATTGCTTGTTTGACATGTTTAATGATTTTCACCTTTCATGCATTCCAAGAAATTCCTTTAAAAAATCCTCATGTTTTAGTGTAAAAGAGGATATTAATATTATTCTCATAAACCTCAGATCAGAGTCAATCTCAAGTATCAATGTTCAAACAAGATTTTAACAACAGAAACCCTTAACATCTAATAATTGTGAATAAACCCTTTAATGAGTTGCATCTCCACCTACATTTCTTCCACACATGCTGAACTCTTGTTAGAATTTACAAATTTAACTGTAAACAAGCAGCATTAATAAACTGCTAAATAATTTTTGCAATCAAGTCAAAGAACACCAAGAATTAGAAAATGGCAAAAGAATCAAAATAACATTCAAAAGAGAACAAGCTCACTCTGTTAAGTTTCAAGCTATATCTCTTATCATCAAGCTCATTCATAATGTCTCTTCTTATTGATTGTCATAATTCTTAAACCTGTGTCCATTTTACATGCACTTGTCACTTCATACACATTGCAGTATCTCGAAGTGGACATTAAGTTACTAATGCAGTGACAGCTGTCAGAGCATCATATATAATGATAAAATGTGGTGTACAGCTCATTACTTATTCTTTCTATTCCAAGTGGCAAGAAAACTTATTTAAGAAACTCATGCTAGGGCTGTCAAGTTATTTGGTGCATGAACCTGTGCTTATTTGCCACTTCAGTGCATGTATCTTAGGAATGCCATCATAAATCCTTGCCCATTCTAACCTAACTATAGTAGTTAGGATTCATTCCATTATTTGGCTTTCTATTAAATTACTACTAGACTACCAAACAGCAACACTTCTTTTATCTGCATCGTAAATTGATATAATTCATAAAAAACAAAGAAAATTCATTGGTTAACTTAAAACCCACAAAGGACTTTTTATGTGGGCACTGAAAAATGCCCTTTATGGTGCTGGGAAATCAGCAAATATATAATTAATCCCAATGGTTAATTTAAAAAACCATGCAATTTTATTAGTTGTGTTATAGAAGTTAAAATACTAGCAAGTTGGTCACTTCCCCTTAATTAAGTCTATGCACCATGTTAGTATTGAATTTAAATAAAATGTAGGTGTTCTCTGACTTCATTTTGGCTAATAAGCAATCGTTTGTAGCTGAAAGCAATAAAATTTTTACTTTACATGGATACATGCATGCAAGCACCCATAACAAGATATTGAAATCTATATGCAGACATCACAGTTCTTAAATCTTGTTCAATTCACAAATAGTCACATCCTTAAGATTCCTTTTATTGTTTCTAAAATTGCCAAAGATAAAACCGATAAATCTGACATGGAAAAAAAACAAATGGGAAGGGGGTTACAATCAACTTACTGATATTGCAGTGTAGCAAGCACGGACATCAATTTCGCCTGCATCATGCATTCTAATGAAAAGAAGATGAATGTGTATTACATGAAAAGTTGGATACATAGTATAAAAAGTCGTTACACATTATGTGGTAAAGGGTCATTAATGGAAGTGTCTATTAACCAACAATTATAAAGTTACATAAAGAATAAACTTTGTAATGGTGAACAGAGGAGACAAAAGATAAAAAAATGAAACCATTCAAAAAAAAAATCACCAAGCCTAACATTTTGGTAACTTGATTCATTCATTTAAAAGTAATCAGAGAGAGAGGTACTCTTTAACACTGCTCTAGCCGGGAAAATAAATTGATGCAAGGAAGTACAATATCCTGTATTAGTAAATAGAATAATGAACAAAAGTTCATGATGTTTCTCATTTGGTAACTTGATTCATCATTTAAAAGTAATCAGAGAGAGAGGTACTCTTTAACACTGCTCTAGCCGGGAAAATAAATTGATGCAAGGAAGTACAATATCCTGTATTAGTAAATAGAATAATGAACAAAAGTTCATGATGTTTCTCATTAAAAAATTAGCATTCTTATGTGCTGCTTAAGACTGTCAATAACTTTTTATTATGGAGCTTATATGTGTGCCATAACACATGCTACCTTTAGTGCAGCCTCTCAAAGGTGTAACTTCCTCGTGACAAAAATATTATGGGTTAATATCCTAATGAGAAATCAAATTCCCCTACTCTGTTTTATGTCATCAAAGCAAAAGAATGTCATCTTACACCAGATCAATAATTTCAAACCCTATTATGTGAGGCCACCATTTCCTATAAACAACAATAATAGCTTCTTAATCTTTTATCAAAATAATCCCAAATTGTAAAGAGAATGTATTTCAAGGTGATTTGATAAAAAAATATCTTTAATTCACTTTCCATCGAATTCAAGGCATAATTGTACAGTGAACAGTGCTGGGTGAGTAAAAATGATGGACTGTTGAAAAATAATCAAGAACCTTGAAAGTCAAAATACTCAAAACTCAACTTCAAAATGAAAAACTATGTCAGCACAAAAAATTAGTTGAGCTCGAGTTTAATGGTGATTGTTCCTTGAATAGACATTCCAGCCACTGTTTGTAGGTAGAAAAGATAGCAGCAGTAACCCTAAATCTAAAGATTAAAAATAAGATTGGCTATTTTCAGTGCAGAAAGACAGGAGTGGCAACATAATTTGTAATCTCTGGTGCCCTTCACAAAGATAGCCAAAGCCCTGTCACATAACTAATTTTCAGGGGCTCCAACAAGCTTAAATACTTGGCAGTCCAAACTCTAAATAGTACAATGATAGCATAGCAAAGTGCATATCAGCAATGGACAAGCCAATGTGGTAAAGCTCAAAATAAATCATGACAAGCCCTAGAAAGTGATCTGTAGAACCATGAAACCATGACACCTATGGTATAGTATTGGAATGTCAAAGATATTCAAAATAAAAAATCAAAGCAACTAGATACATCTCCTTCTCATGTAGCAGGTCAATGCAACAGAATGATAGCAAAATATTGGCATGCCCGATACACTGATGTGGTTCCTAATAATAAGTAAATTACGGCACATGGGAAATGTGACACCCCACGGTGGAGGTTCATTCATCCTTAATAATGATCTTCCTGTACTAATCTGCCTGCAACTTTTTTATATGAAACGGATGCCTAAACCACTCAGCGAAACTGTAATTTCCAACAAACCAAATACATTTTGCTATGTCAAATTTCCAACAAACCAAATACATTTTGCAACGTCAAATTACTAAACTCACTAAAATCTCATTAATGAAATATTAAGATACGTCCAGATATAGTTCAAAATGCAAAATTATTAGCATAAGAGCAGACCATACCTAAAGGCACCTGAAGAGTCTTTCATCCGCAGCAAAAACTTGTATATATTATCTCTGCAAATTGAAGAATAATTAGATGTTATCCAAATAGCATGTGATACACTAGCAACAATGAGATGTTGATAGAAAAGGAAATTATGACCTATTTATTGATGATAGGGCGTTCTCGCTTCCCAATGTAACAAGTGTGTTTACTGCAGCATAAGTTGTTGCAAGATGAGGCAGCTACAAGAGGAATGCATGTCAGTCAATGATCGGAAAAGATTGAAAAGGAGGGGAGAAGACAGGAAAGAAATAGACCAATGCACACCTTTGAATATGTATACCATCAGATACATATGTGATTGCATACACATAATACTATATGGACACATGTAAATGCATGTTTAGAAAAAAAAAAAGGAGATTTATCAATATAAACAAATCAAAAGGGTTTGGAGAGAGAGATATTTGGGAAGAGATACGATCGGTTAGAAAAAAATATTACAGAGGTAGTTAAGCAACCGGGTATTATCTTTACAACAGGATTTTCCTTCCAAAATTGCCCATACTCATGGTTAACATATAATAAGGTTTTTCATGAGAACTAACTAATTTCCATCCAAGGGTAGCCCAATATCTCTTTTTACGATTGCAAAAAAATTAAAGCTTTGACAAAACTAGATGCCACCAAAGGTCCTGAATGGTAGATGCTTCTCATAGATTTTCCTTTACACTTCAAGAGGCCATCCTCCTGACTCCCTTCTCCCTTACAAAGAATTTGATTATAAGCTACCATATTTGTTATTCGGTCCATTTCAATCATGATTTTTACCATACACTCATCCAATACTTGATAAATGTCACATGGAGCTACTCTGGTGCTGGGTCCCAAACCTTGCTTAGCTTCCTTGCACATCTTTGATGCCAACAATACTCTATGTTGTGCTTCCTTGCAGACCATAAGGAAGTCCAATTGAATACAAATCAATATGACATGTAGCATATGTCTTATTTTCATGATACATCAAGGCAATATGAAATATTATGTTCAACTGTTCAGTGCCTAATTCTATAGGATATATAGACTGCCAATCAAGCCATTTATGTCAAAGAAGCATAAAAGCAATGGATTGATATTTGTAATGGTAACTAAACTTAATGGTAACAAGATCAAACATATTGTCATAGTGTCCAACAGTTTGCCTGTTCTCATCAATGCTTTTCTGCTCAATGACATTTTAAACACCTTTCACCTCCTCATTAGACGCTTCATCATGATCAGATGAATCCTCAAAATCTTCTCAACTTTCCACATCTCACATGGCAAAACCTTTAAATTATTAAAGATTTCTGCGTAGATATGATGGATCAAACGATGTTTTAACTTTATACAATTTGGTATGAAGTAGTAACTAACAAATTCTTCTCTCCAGCACAAAGAATTTGTTGTCTATCTAGAAGATGATGAGCGATTGTTTAGAATTAAGTTTGTCAACATCTTGAGTGAAGGCTTAAATTTACAAAAAACATAAAAAATTCTTGTTAAAACACAGCAATTACTTGAAAAAATTTACCTGCCCTGGTCCACCACCGTATCCACCATCTTCATCCTGTAAATTTACAAAGGCAACAATTTCCGTCATTAGTACCAGTAAGTCATACACAATAAAGGATTGGCAGCAAGAGATCATAAGCAGAAATAGAAAGTAATAATCTGAAGAGATCTTAGCTTTTTGGACAAAGTTATAATATGCTTTTTAAAACTTGAAGCATTGTACTTAACAATTGCATCAGAACTAATTTAAATTGATTCAGCTCCTGAATAAAATTCATCATCACGAATCCATATCTAGTAGATATTAATAACAAAGCAAATAATTGACATCCTCACCAGCATGGTGGCAGCAATTAGATGATATGGAGTAGAATAACAAGGGAAAGACCACTTTCCAAGGTGTAGGGAACCAAAGTTGTCAAAGGCCCAAAGCACGCTAAAGGCACCAAGATCTCTTGGAGCCTAGGCACAAGGCACAATGCAATGCACTTGCCTTGATAAAGTAGGTGCAAAAATATCAACATAGATTTAAATAATAATGAAAAAATGATTTAAAGCATATTTAACAAGAAATTATTAATTTATAAACATAAATACAAATAGAAGAAACATTAGAATTAAGATTCATACACATGCACTAAGGACGTGGCACGTAAAATATCAAAAATTTGAATATAATAAGATAATGAGCAACAATAAAGACGGACTGAAGCAGTCCGCTGTTTGGCAGCTTCAGAGAAGAAAAAAAGGACTGAGTCCCATGTTTTGGCAGCAGCAAAGAAGAAAAAATAAAGGAAAAAAGGAACTGAGTCCCCTGTTTGGAGGGAAAAAAAGGCACTCAGTCCCCTGTTTGGCACCAGTAAAGAAGCAAAATAAGGGAATATAAGTCCCCTGTTTGCCACAGTTTGCCATCACAAATCAGCAGCTGTTGCTGAGAATAAGAAGAAGATAGGTCAGAGGAGCATAAGAAGAGGACTGTCGGCAGAGAAGAAGAAGAAGAAGAAGAGAAAATCAGAAGATAAATAATAAAAGAAGAAGAAGAAGCTGGCAGCAAAGAAGACGACGAGCTGGAGCACCAGCAGCAGCACTGGCAGCGAACAAGAGGAGGAGGAGGAGAAGGAGTAGAGTGAAGAAATCAGTTGGAGCAGAAGTCAAAGCCCTAGATGCACGGGAGGGGAAGAAGGGTTGCTGGTTCCTCTCCCAATCGGGCCTTCAGATCCCTAATCCACTCTCCCCTCCCCTTTTTGGCTGATTGTCACCATCAAATGGTTAAAAGAGCCCGTGACTGAGATTAGTAGATGAAAAGACGTGTTTTTCTTGTGCTTGGGCTAGGCGAGGCACTTAGGCTGGGCTTCGAACAAGTGGAAAGATAAAGGGAGCACTCCTGCTGATGAGTAGCAAGCTAGTGTTTCCAGAAGACAATAGGCCACTGCATTAAGATTTTGTTCTTTTCAAACTCTTCCATCCATCAGCTTCAAGTATCTCTAATGCTTCTTCCAATCCATTCAAGAAGAAATATTCAAGGCAAGCACTACATTATTCATTGAGGCTATTAACATTCATTTCTTAATAAAATTACTTACTATGGACCAAAAAGATCTTCAATGAATCTTGTCCTCTTCCAACAATAATACAGATTTTAGTTTAGTTAGCATGTTCACAAAGAGGATATCTCCTCTTCACCAATTCACTGAAAACAAGGTTTTCATTGCTCCCTGAGTTGATGTATCAAGCTAGTGCCAATATTACAGACTACTCTAATGGGAATACTTCATTGTGCTTCCAATCATAATCCTTTGTTGCCTAATTTGATGCACTTGACAAATGAAGCTTCCAATTCACTATCACCTCTTTGTTAAAAAAAAGGGCAGCTAGTGAACAAGGTTCCTGTCATTGCAAAGTCTAGAGAGAGTCAAATGTACGCAGCCTTACCCATGTGTCGAAGCCTATTATTGTGTTTCTAACCCATGACACCCAGGTCAAAATGGAGCAATCTTGCCATGGCTCCAAAGCTCAACCTCTACTATCATGTCTCAGCTACCTGCTCAAATTCTTTCTCAACCATCTACTAATCCTCTAACTGTATCAATCACAATAGTTGCTGCTTGTTGTGTGGGAGTAGTGCTAGCGAAATCTCAAGCTTCCCTACATCAAAACCATTTGAGTCTACACTTTTGCTTCTCATTCAACCGAAAACACATTCACTAACAAATCTTGTTCGTCATTAATGTGGTTTAGACTGAACTTAGCTGTTTCTTGCAGTACTTTCATAAGGTAGAGCAACTCTAAAACTTGCCAATTAGTATAGCAGCCAGATAAGTTGATCCCTATGGCAATAACATGAAATAGCCACACTTATCTTCCATGGAAACTTTCAAATCATCCATGACCTTGCTGCAAGAACACCTTCAGATTAATATAAAGCTCAAAAAACTTATATCCCTTGGTGTTGTTAATAGAACTATCATAAATGTTAACCATGGATAGTCTATAGAAAGAAAATGTCCATCATCGATGCCCTCCAAGGAGGCTAATTATCCTAGTCTGCATATTCCATCAGTTTTCTACTTTCATACATGCAGGTTAAACATCCTTTCACATAGTTAATGGCTAGTGAAGAAACTGTAACAACATTCAATCAAGAAAGACCTCCACTTTTCTCTTCATAACAAGATCAGCTTGCTCCACTTTAAACCACATTTTGAGGAAGAATAGGAATAGCACACTTTTTGAGGACCATGTGGAGGTCTCTAAGAAGGTAGTGATTTTGGTGATAATTCATAGCAAGGTACCATATTATGAAGATAAAACAAAATCTTTTACTAAACATTAGTAAACTCTTGCTAGCATCTTGGTCCTGATAATCAAAACAAAATGCACTTGTTGAGCATCTTGTGTAGAAATGATTTATATAAAAGAATATAAGTAATGCTTGAAGTAATGATACAGTCTTCTCAACCCTAACAACAAAATTCTGTCAATTATTTGAAAATTCATAATTTCTGATCTTCCGAACCATTCTGCAACTAATTCATAAATTCTGTATCTACTTTGAATGATCCATGGAATTTGAGATTCATTCATGAATTATGAATTATTTGATGGTAACTTATAAAGACCAGAAGCACTAGATCCGGCTCAAATTTTTACTCGTGAGAGGGTTGAAAGCATTGTGGTTCGTGGGTTGACTTTCCCTTGCATAAAAAATGTTGTTTTTTCCCCAAAATAGTAGTTTTTCCCCCTCAGGGGGAAACCAATAAAGGTTCTTTCTTTGGAAAAATCTTAAGGGTTGGGACTCGAGCAAATTCCATCCCTCTCGTTCTCTTAGTTCTCTTCTCACATATCCGTTCTCCTCTTCACATCCTCTCATACGGTCATTCACTCTCCTCTTCTTCTCTCCTAGACGTCAATTTAGTTATATATGTATATACATATAAGTATAAGAGTAAATTACAAAAACCACCATGAGATTAGGGGTAAATTATACTTACATCCAAAAGTATAAAAAACCTACACTTACCCTCCTGAGGTTTATTTTTATTCAATATTTCAACCCATAACTTAACCGAATATTAGTCAAACCATTAACTTTTAATGGGACTCAAATGCCACATTAGGAAAAAAAATTTAAAAAAATGACCGAAATAACCTTCCAAAAACCTCCCTAAGATTTATGTTTATTACACTTACCCCCAATATTTTGTAAAAATCTACACTTACATCCATTTTAAATTGAAAACATTAGTAAAACCATTTATCTATTGTAAAAAGTCAAAATTATCTCTATAAGAAAATAAGGCTCCTCTTTCACTTTTACAACTCTTGGAACTGTTCAAAATATTACATCTTCAAGAGTCTTCTTTTCTTCAAGATTAAGTAGCTAGGATTCTTTCCCGCTTCACCACCCCACCACGAGCGTCCCTTTCCAATGAGCGACCAACAACAAGCTTCATTTCCAACCGACATCCGACGACGATTATCCTTCTCGAACAGCCTCCATCCTTCCTAATCAAGTTTTGTTCTCGCTTTTCCGCCCATCACATCATAGATTGGGAATACCGGAGTATTGTTTGCTGATTTTGAGTTTTACTTGTCCAATATTGTAGACATGATTTCTTAACATTGTCGCTATGAATGAGGATTCCTATTTTTACATATGAAGCTATAATAGCTCTAGTAGCCTATCATTAAAAGATTCAAATCAGTACATGCGTGAGAACCCTTCTTTCCGGAGGGTGTTTCAGTTGTAGTTCGATAGCCTGGCTTGGACCATGGATAGACTGGCTCAGGCGATAAAACTCTTGATGTTAGTTTCCTATAGCAAAAAATTTTAGAGGCATCCACCCGCTTAAGAGATCTAGATTGCTTTTCCTTGGCAAATGGCTCTTTTCTGATAATTCATTTATCAAGATCATGCTCAGACCCATGGCGTCTCATAGATGTTCTCTTTCTTAGGTGGATGTTATATCACTTAAGGCTAGTTTGGTCATTTTTAAAATTTTTTCTGACGTGTCATTTAGCCCCATTTAAGTTAATAGTTTGGCTAACATTCTATTAATTTATGGGTTAAAGTGTTGGATAAAAATAAACCTCAAGAAGATAGGCGTAGATTTTTCAAACTATTGGATGCAAGTATAATTTACCCCTAATCTTAGGGTCTTTTTGTAATTTACTCATCACATAGGGGCAATTTTGACTTTTCATATGAGGTAAATGAATACACTAACGCCGTTAATTTAACTAGGTGTAAGTGTAGGTTTTACAAACTAGTGGGTATAAGTATAATAAACATAAACCTCAAGAAGATTTTTGTAATTTACTCTAAGTATAATAATATATGCTGAATGTTTTCCCAATTTTCCAGATTTTTTCTGAATTCCGAACTTCTTAGCCTCTACGAATTATTCCCAAACAACAAAACTGTGATTACGCTCTCAACAATAAGCAATTTGAAAAATACAGGCTACTGTAATTAGCCTTTCCTCCTTCAAAAACATGATATATATTTTATTGTAATCTCTAAATAGAATGGCAATAAAGCTTATATTTCATCCTCAGTTTAACTAAAGAAGTCAAAGTGCCTATTTTGCTAATAAAATCTTCAATAACATGATGATCAATGAAAACATCAGATATAAATCAGTCAATAAAATATTACCAACCTAACACAGTTATATATATCAATAAGGAAAGTTTGAGCAGAACTATAGACCTCACAACGGGATAAAAAATCCACCACATCGTTCTCCAGTTCAGTGTCGAGTGGCTCTCCTAATAAAGCAATTGAGTGAAGAATCCAGTAGCATAGCCAAGGTCGGCTGCACTCGGGAAATCAATCCACAATAAGCAATAAAAGACTCAGAAAACTATAAATGTAATTCAAACGGTAAAATGAATATGAAACATGATTTGTTTAACGAAGAGAGCACCATTGAAATACAGTCTTACTTGGCATCTAGCACGTGATAGCTCGGTCCAAGTTGTTTCAGTCCTCTTGTGAGAAACTCCACATGCTTATCACACCATAGCTCTGACCTACAAAAATCCTCCTCTGATTTATTTCAAAATGTTGAGACAATTTATTTGGCAAGTTGATGATCTACAAGTTGAGCATATTAAAATAAAATAAATAACATTCTAAAACAAATAAAAGAATAAATTTGAATTATACATTCAAACTTTTGAACTTGAGAGATCACCTTTTTGTATGCGATTCAGAACTCCATTCCAAAAATTTGCAAAACTAAGGATTTTCTGACATTAGGATCTTACCATCTAGAATGAAGCAACCAGCAATCCAAAGATAACTCTTTTCTAGTGAGTGGTAGAGATGTCATCATCTTTTCACTTATTTGGGTCAAAGTTTGAACCTTGCTATGTTTGGAGTTCAATTAATCTTGAATTAAGCTTGTTCTTTGTGCTGCTACTCGTTTAATTTAACTAGTCTCAACGAAATCTGACGGACTTGAGTTCAGAAAGATCGTTTTGTTACTATATGGAGGAGGATTACAAATATATCAAAATTTGGGCTTTTAAACACTATAAAAAAACTCAAATTTCTATATTGTTTAGAATTCGGAAAAAAAAACTTATTTTTTCTCCTATGAACTCTAGGGTCGGTTCAAAGAAACATTAAAAGTGATTCCGGCTCCCGATGGAGGTGGCCATGGTAATCAGCCAACACCGAGGGAGTGTTTATTTGCCTGGCAAAACAACAAACGATTTGTAGGCAATAAAAAGGAGTAAAATTTACGGCCGAGTTCGAGGAGGGCTAACATGAGGGACCGAGCGTGGGCGGAGACGCCATTGAGGAGGCGGTAGATCTCGGCCACCTTCTCCTCCACCTTGAGCTGCTCCAGCTGCGTGACGGTGAGCCTCGGTTGCGAGTCGAGATTGGGATTGGGAATGGGATTGGTGCTGGGAGGAGAAGAAAAAGAAGTAGAGAAGGAAGGGGAGGACTCCATGGCTACGGACTGGAGTGGCGACCGGGCCACTTTCCTCTTATTTATCGCCGCCTTTTCCTTTTTTTTGCTCGGTTTCTTGCTTGCCTGGGTCCGTGCTGCGTCGTCCCTGGACCGCCGTACATCTGATGAGCCAAAAAGAAGCGAGTCGGTCGGTGGGACGGTTTGACCGTGGTTGAACCGTTTGGATGAACGGTTCAAGCTTCTCTCTCTATATTTTGGATTTTAACTTCCGAAGAGGTCCAACATCTGGCTTTGATGCACTGCTTCCCTACCTCCTTATTGGGTGATTTAGCTATAAACGTGGGATGTAAAATTCACTACATTTTTTGTGCATCGTTCTTTTATTGTTAGTGATAGAGGGAAAAATGGGTCATCCAGCCCACAACTGAAAAGCTGCCCAGTTTCGGCCCAATAAACATTAACAATAATCGGATGAATCTTCACCTCGACTCAAGGCTAGCTCGTTCTCGAAACTTCGCCGAAAGCTTCACCAACTCCGGACATTCGCCGACTCCTCCGACCAAGTTTGGGATGCCTCCAGACAAACGCCGACCCGTCTCGACCAAGTTCGGGACGCCAAACCCCCAGCAACACGCTCCGATCCTCGAGTTCGGGGTGCGCCTCCGAGCACACCTCAGAACCCACGAAACCGAGCTACTCCCAGTATCCACCAAACTGACCTCGTCAAACACATGATACGACTACTTAACGAACTCGGCCTCGACAGTGACAGCATCCGTGCACGGGCCTATGCCTACCTATATGGTCGTACTCCACCACACTACCGTGTCATGTCTTCATAACCGGCCAACAGCAGTCAGACGGCACCCTGCCTACTCCGGCCATGCCCTGCTATGACTGTCAACATCCTACCATTCTCAAGAACGGATTGTACCGCACGTTACTAGCCAACCTGAGCTGCGCGCCATCCGGCTCAGAGCCATGCCCCCTCATGATGGGGACTGACAGTATCTTTGTCACATGAGCTACGCCACCGAGGCTATAAATAGCTCGATCAGGTAATTTCTAAGGGACCTTTGGCTGGACCAAATTTACTCACTCTAACTTGATTCTTAGAGGGCCCTCACCGGAAACACCGGTGAGGCTTTGTGCAGGTCCGTGGCCGTCGCGCAGGAGGTGGTTCCCATCATCCCTTTTCCATACCGGCGGTTCCCTCGGCTCCACCGGTGTGGTTACCCTCGGGCTAGATTTGAACCACAACAGTTAGCATATAGAAGAGAAAATAGCTAACGCTGCAAATTAATATAATAGGTTGCACGATGAGTTTATATAGTTTTATATATTGATGTTTCATAGATCTATGTGTATCATTCTCTTGATTAGTTTCTCCTTGTTGCACATCAATACTAAGGCTATTATGTCATAAAAAGAAAAGACAATACTAAGGCTACTTATATTAGCTCATATTTCACTGTTACAAGCACAAATATCTGAATACCATGTCTTCTGAACTTTTCATTTTTCTTTATCTTAGTACTATTTTCCAAGAAATATAAGTCAGCCTTAATCCACCCTCCCTCCCTTCTCTCTCTCTCACACGCACATGCACACATGCTTAGGCATGCATATCCTATGAAACCTATGTACTTCCTCAAGCATAAATATTAGCTTCAGAAATTGGGTAAGTATGTGCCCTATTTAACTACGTTCTGAATCACATACCAATCTTATTAATGAATTTGTCAAGTTTCTAGGACACGTTTAGATTTTAACAGGTTTCAGCAAAAAGCTCTATATTTTCATTGTTCCTACAAATCATGTTGTTGGTTGGACCTCTCCACTGCATGAATTTGCATCTGCATAACCACTGTAGCTAGGTATCTTTTTATTATTATGTCATAACCAATTGGTTCTTAAGACTATTTCTTGATATATTTTGGACTATGATTTTTCCCGAGTCCAGCGGTCTTGTTGAAGTTGGACAGCACCCTAAATCCTAATTCTTTAGGAATGCGAAGATCAACATGGATTAGGACCAAAGGTGGAATGTTAGGCATCATCAAGGGAATTTTAACAGCAGGAGTTGATCAAGTCTTGCAGACACATGATGCAACCCTTGGCTACTATTTTGTCGAGCTTTGATTGTGTTATTCTTTAACTTTGTCATTGGATGCCCAATATGAGCAATGCCTTTCTGGCTTTTGGAAAACTTTTGGCAATATAATTATATGCCAATGCTTTTGATCAACTTGTGAAAGCCTTTATCTCTTTTACCTTTTTTTCTTCTTTTAAGGGGAGGCAAAGCCAACCAATTCATTGAGAAGGTGAACTGGATACAAGAGTTGCCACCAAAGAGGCAGCAAAGGAACAACAAGACCAAGTTCAGATTACAACACTCGAACCTTTATCTCTATTATATATCTACATGATTGTGCTTAAATGTTTTCACAGTTTTTGGATGCCCATAGCCATGGACCGATGGAAGGAGAAACTAACAAGCACATCTTATTCTCAGAAGAAAAGGAGAAGCTTCCACTGAGCTTGGCAGTCCAGAAAAATAGGGATAAATCATCCATTTCAGAAGATCATTTTCTTATTCTTGTTTAGAGTCGAAGTCCCTCCTAATGGTAGAACATTTCCTCTTTGTTGTATTAGTTCCTGTCAACTCCCTGTTTTGAAGCTGTGAAAGTATTACTAGACGGATAAGCCATCCAGGAATACAATCAAGTCTGTTTGGATTGAAAAACTATGTTTAAGCATGAGTAGAACTTCTCCTAGAATAATCATTTAAAGCTAAAAAAAGAGGATTATTTGAGAAGCCATCGAGATCATTTATAGCTCATCAATTGATAAGTCATCTGTGATCATTTAAACTCATGCTTGAACATAGTGAACTGAAACCCGATCACTAGCACCAGCATGTGTAACTGTGTAAGCTGTGTATGAGCGGCAAAAAAATGGTGGATAGCCCACTATTCCTTCCCTTATTCTGCTCAACGGCCTTTCGAACTGAAGGAATAGGATTATTCTATCCTTATCATGCCCAAGGTACATCCCCATTGCTTGCATCACAAGTCGATTATATGTGAAAGGGTGGAATAGGATTATTCTTTCTCATAATATAGCCTCATTACCGCATTACCCATTCACTGGAACATATTAAAAAGTGAGGACGCAATCTTGTCTTTGAATAAAATCCAAATTATCTCGAAATGCAGCATGCGTTAAATTAAATACATCCTGTTCCATCTCCTTATCCCCTCCCAACTTCGGCGTCCAGACACACGCCGAAGGACCCTTATCTCAAAGAATAAGCCCATTCCTTCTACAGCAAGAGAGTTTTTCTTATTTCCTTCAAATTTATTCCGCAACCAAATACAACCATAACATATTGCACTCATAATATCTCACCAACTTAATATGACTCCACTGGGAAATTATTCCATTGGCTGGTTAATTGAAAAATTCCATCTCTTTCTCTTAGAACCTTATAAATAACTCCTGCTGACGACCACATGTAATTCTTATTTTCAAGGTTCATTTAATCTGCAGTTTGTGAAGCAGGAGACTGGTGAATTTTGTTCTCTCTGGTTTGACAGAAACGATCAGTAACAAATTAAATTGCTTACTGTGGGATACAGCAGCAACACCTACAAGGAATTTTTTGTTGGAAAAAAAAGGTGGTGGTGATGCATGTTATAGGAAAATGGAATCCAAATTCCTGCTCTCCTCCCAGGAGAGATCCAATTTGAAGTAGTCTGCTATGTCTATCCAATTTGAGATACTTGTTCCCTTCTTACCCTTTAAGAATTCCATCATTTTCAACAAGAAAGAAAAATTCCATCAAGGGAGAACTAGCCGCCCTTAGTTTTGATCTGATTTGCATGACAATCGACAAATCTGGAGCTTTGACGTTGCATCGCTCTCATCTCATCAAATACTTTCCTCCTCGCGTCATGTCATAACTCATATCCTTCCAACCACTGCATAACGTGGCCAGCGAGAAGATAATATCCACTGTAATAAAAAAATGATGCGATATTATTAATGCGATCCAGGATGGAACCGTGCATTCATATGTAATTCTTCTATTCATGATGTTTGGCCTTTTATTAATAAATTTAAAAATTCAATATAGAGTATGACCGGGATCAAATCGATTTTTATGGTGGAAAAATCGCACCTCGCTCAATTTCTACTAATATCCCCTCACCGAAGTAGCGGGGGGTGTGTAACTTGTGGGCCCGTGAGCCGATCAGAGGATGCGGTTAGGTGCCAATTTAGGTGGTGTGCACTGCTGATTCTTGAAATAAAAAAACAAATGCTACTGGGCTCGTTTGGTAAAGACGATTTCTAAAAATATTTTATTGAAAAAAATAATTAAGAAAAAAAATAAATTTTATCATATTTTATTGGTGAAAAAAATTAAAAATAGTATCGAAAAATACTACTAATCTGTTTGAAGTAATTTTATATAGAAATATCTCCAACTGTCCAAAAATACTTTTATTTAAACAATTCAAATAATATTTTTTAAAATTTTTAAGTATTTATATGATTTAATAAATATTTTTAAGTTAATTATATATTAGAAAATATATTATATTATTATAAATAATTTTAGTGTGTTTTGGTATACAAATAAATATATCAATTACTAATAAATCGTATGTCAGATTTCACGATAATTAATGAATTAATTATTTTATTAATAATTAATATTTATTACTAAATATATTAATATATTAAATGTATTATTAGTTACAAAAATTATTAATCATAAATATTTTAATATAATATTAATAGAATTAATATACTACTAATATAATATAAGTGAAGGTATTTTTATCATGAAGTGATATTTTTTTTGGATTACTTCTATTTGGAAATCCAGCATAGAAAAATAAATAACTTTCTTTGATGATATTTGTTTCACTTTCTTTTTTTTTAAAAAAATAGATATGGATCCATTATTTGTTTTACCATTTGTTTGGGCTATTTTTTATACCAAATATGGTAGTTCGATATAAAATTGGTACCGGTTTACCTACAACCAAATGGACTAAAGAAATCTCTCATCTGAGTCAACACCGACGCTTTGACGTTTTAACCAGCCAAGAAATCCAGCGTAGCGTGCAAGTCCAAAATTCTCAATGAACTACTAAATACATATCAATCAATGTGTCTTCCTGATTAAGAAACTCCAATCACACGGCTACCAATTTCTCCTCCTATATCTGCATCTACGACTCTTCTTCTCCTCCTTCGTTCTGTTCTGTGCCATTCTTGCATTCTTTTCTTTCTTTCTTTTTTTCTGAGTGTCAGAGGAAGCGATCAAATACTTCCCAAATCCTTGCATAATTTTCTTTCATGGAGGATGCCACCACCTTTCATATCGTTATGCTTCCATGGCTCGCCTTCGGCCACCTCCACCCCTTCCTCGAGCTCTCCAAATCCTTGGCCAAGCGCGGCCACAAAATTTCCTTCATCTCCACCCTGCGAAACCTCCGCCGCCTCCCCGACGTCCCTCCCCACCTCTCCCCTCTCATCCGCTTCGTCCCCCTTCCCCTCCCCCACGTCGACGGCCTCCCCGCCGGCGCCGAGGCCACCTGCGACCTCCCTCAAAGCAGCACCCAGGATCTCAAGAAGGCCTTCGATGGCCTCGAACAACCCTTCGTCCAATTCATCCACCAATCCTCCCCCAGGGCTGATTGGATCATCCATGACTTCGCGGCCTACTGGGCGTCGAAAGCCGGCGTTCCGTGCATCTTCTATAGCACCTTCCCAGCTTCCACCTTGGCCTTCTTTGGCCGTCCATCAGATATCGGGACGGGCGGAGGATCGTTGAAGGACCTGACGATACCGCCCAAACGAGTGCCCTTCCCGACCACGGTGGCCTATCGCTACCACGAGGCCATCAGGCTTGCCCTCGACTCGCTGCAGCCCAATGCCTCTGGGGTACCCGACTGGCTGCGCACAAAGCTCTCTCTCGAGAACTCCAAGCTTGTAGCCCAGAGGAGCTGCACGGACTTTGAAGCCGATTGGTTTCAGGTATTAATCGGCCTCCACGACAAGCCGGTCGTGCCGGTCGGCCTACTACCACCCCTGCCGGAAAGCAGTGAGAGAAGGCACGGACAGGTCTTTAATTTTCTCGACACCCAGACTCCTGGTTCCGTCATATATGTGGCTTTGGGTAGCGAAGCCACCATTAGCAGGGAACAAATGCATGAGCTAGCCTTAGGACTAGAGATATCTGGGCTGCCGTTCCTATGGGCTCTGAGGAAGTCGACGACTGTCGAGACTGGCGACGCTGTTGACTTGCTGCCTGAGGGGTTCGAGGGTCGGACCGAAGGCCGAGGGCTGGTGGCTGTGGGATGGGCGCCTCAGGTGGAGGTCCTGGCCCACGAGGCCGTCGGCGGCTTCTTGACGCACTGCGGGTGGAGCTCGCTTATAGAGGGGCTGCAATTCGGGCGGCCGCTAGTGATGCTGCCGGTTTTCTCCGACCAGGGGCTGAATGCTCGAGCCATGGGGGAGAAGAAGCTGGGGTTGGAGGTAGAACGAGACGAACGAAATGGCTTCTTTGGCAGGGAGGCAGTGGCCAGGGCTGTGAAGGTGGTGATGGTGGGGGAGGAGGGAGAGGTGATAAGGGCCAAGGCTAAAGAGATGAGAGGCATTTTTAGCGACAAGAAACGGCAGGAGAGGTATGTAGATGGCT
This sequence comes from Phoenix dactylifera, assembly GCF_009389715.1. Taxonomy (NCBI): domain Eukaryota; kingdom Viridiplantae; phylum Streptophyta; class Magnoliopsida; order Arecales; family Arecaceae; genus Phoenix; species Phoenix dactylifera. Next base: position 14,714,983 of record NC_052395.1, read on the forward strand.
TTGTGAAGTGCCTAGCTGATTATAGATTGGAATCCTTGTAATATACACGATTTTAGATCAAGTGTTTGAACTATAGTTTTTGACCTCACGTGTGGTCGTATACATTTCTAGATTGTTGGTCGTATACATTTCTAGATTGTTGGTGATCAAGGTAATGGTTCATATTTAGAACCAGCTAGCTATGTCTGTCTCTGTCACTTGCATTTTATTATATATATTTCCCTTTTTTATCTTTTATATATCCTTCAAATCATTCTATTTTTGCATGAATGTCTCTCTTCTTGCTAGATTTTTGACTGATCGCGTTGACGAATAATCATTTTGAGTATGAATTGACATTATACATTCCCTTACATTTATACTCTTGGAGAAAATTAAAATTGAGGGCACGATTAGATGATTGGGCTGAAAATCTTATGCCATTCATAGATAGGATCAATACAGATAGCAAAATCCTCAGATTATAGGCCGGGCCTATATTCATAAATATCTAAAAGTAGCTATAGAGTAAGTTGGCTCGAATTCTATATAAAAAAAAATTATGGATATTTATGAAAAAAATCTGCTGAGGTCTTTTTTTTTTCTTGCTATGAAATTCAAACCGGCCCACTCCAAAGCTATGTCTCGATATTTATAAGTATAGGCCTAGCTGGTTGTACTGGCTCAACTTATGAATCCTATAGAATTTTCAGCTCAATCATCCAAATACATCCTAAGTTTGTATTGAAAATAATCATATTCTCACATATAATTTCTAAGATATAATACAAGAAGGCAATGAAGTGATTTTACTAAAATGGTTATTCATTCGACATCGGCCAAAAATTTAACATGACAAGTATTTCGGCAAAAAAAAGATAGTTTGACAGATATATAGATAATAATTTTTAGAGAATATATAACAAGCTATATCTGCAATGTATCCATGCAAAACAAATGAAGAATATTTTGCAAGGTTATATATATATATATATATATATATGAACGTATCGGTGCATTGATAAAGCCAGAAGCTGATAGCTGGCCATCTAGGCCAGATGGAAATCATTTAGTCTCATTGTGGCAGGCCCTTGGAACAGCTGGCAACCAGTAGTCAGAGCTGCCATATGAATGTGGCAGCTGATGTCAAGAAAGTTTCTTTGCTCTGCTTATATAATCCCGCATTACTTTCCTCGAACAGGGATGCCTCACCAAAATATTGGTGATTTGGGTCTCCATAGGCTTGATCAAAGAGCCTTTCTTGAATGCTAGTCAGAAGTTTAAATTGATTGGCTTTGGCCAACATGCATGACCTGATATCACAGAGTTTTCATGCCTCAATCCTTGGCTTTGACAATCCTTTCCTTGGCCACCAATTATCTAAATGGCTCTTCTCTGACAAATTTACGTAAATATTGATCTAAGTATGATGCTTAAATCCATGAAGTAGGGATGATAAAATACAGATTGTGTTGATCGAGAAGGATCCCTGGAAACCAATTTTGCTATACAACAGAGGTTTCCAGCAATCATAGTTCTCCGTTCGCTGCTTAAAAATATGATAAATGAAATTGAAAGAAGAGAAACCTAAAAATCTTTTCATCAACTTAAATAATCTGATAAAGACTTGCAAGAGATCATTTGGTTGATGGATTTACTTGAAGTGGAGGGCCTCCAGGCCTTACTGTCCTCTCCACCATTGTCGCAGAATAACCAAGAGCAGGAACTCAGGAGGCTTTATATTCTGATGACCCTTCAGCCACTCAGGAGGTTCCATGAAGTTGCTGGCGAGTAGATATAATTATGTTTTATATCTTGCGCCACGTTCCTTGGTCTAAGAACAAAAGGCTTAACTTGGGTGGTGCAACCCAAAGTATTTGCACAGGTAATTATAATCCCTTGCTCTCGAAAACAGAGAGCTATATCATCGATGATACAAAATAATGGAGACATTTCCTTTTGATAAATAGTCGGAAACAAATATGGTTTCATCCTTCCAAAATTTTTTCCTGGAAAAAAGTTAGTTGTTCCAAAATAAATACAATGTAATGGATGCAGTCGGCCGGAGTCTCGTCCCCTTTTCTCTCTCCGGTGGGACAGAGGGGCGGCTCTCGCCTCTTCCCTTCGGTGAAGAGAAGAAGGCAGACGGATGAAAAACAAGAAGAAGACGAAGAAGAAAAAAAGAAGAAAGAAAGAAAAGAAAGAGTGGGGACTCACCCATGTGCGGCCGCGAGCGTCGCCGGCGCCGCTGGCCCCCGCCGCGGGCAGCCCGGCCGTGAGCTTCGCCGGCATCACGGGGAGCGGCCGCCGCCGTCGCGGTAGCCGCCGGACTCGGCTCGGCCACGGGCGTCCTACGGGAGCCGCCGGCCTCAGTCGGCCCCTCCCACGCGATCCGACAGGGGGATCTTCCCCCTTCCTTGGGCTAGCGGGAGGAGAAGAGGAAATGAGGAGAAGAAAGAATTAAAAAAAAAAAAGAAGAAGCTTCGGGAAGAAGAGAGGAAGAAGAGAAGAAGAAAGGAAAAGAAGAAGAGAATAAGCAAAAAAAAAAGAAAAAAAAAGAAAAGAAGAAGAAAAAGAAAAGAAGAAGGGGAGAAGAAGAAAAAGAAGAGAAAGGAGAAGAAGAAAGGAGTAAAAAAAAAAAGGAAAAGAAGAAAAGAAAAGAAAAATAAATAAATAAAAATAATATATATATATATATATATAAAATAGGATAAGTGAATAAAATAATAATTACAAGAGAGATCACGTTGTAGTAGTATCTCTTCTCTCTCTACTTAATAAGTAGGTTTTAGTCTGAATTACCTAATCGGAACTTGAGATCTATTCAAGACCATTTCAGAGTTTTAATTTAATAAATAATAAATAATACATTGTTTGATAGGTACAAAAAATTTATCGGATGAGATTAAGATTCTGTGAGCGAACCAAGGTAAGTAACCTGCCACAAATCTTATTGATTTTGAATTATTGAAATTATTTTAGACATAAAATTATAAATTGTATGATTGATTATGCATTTTCTGATAAATTATGATTAAGCATAAGGTAGTAAATGCTTCATGATTTTAAATAAATGACATCCTGTGTACATATGAATTATGATGATGTTGAAAATTGCATAAAGCTGATGTTTGTATCATGATTATGCATAACGATGTCATTATTTATTTTCCAACCTATTTATGATGTATAGTTTATAAAAAGTATGAAATGATTTATGAACTTTCAGTCGCTATGTACGGTTAAGGCTACAAATGGGTCGGATCGACCCCACCCCCCCGACCCGCGACCCGCGTAGACCCGACTCAAATTTTAGGACCCACGGGTCCGAGTCGGGTCCGAAAATTGGATCCGAATTATTTTTTGGATCGGGTCTGGATTTACCGAACGGACCTGATCCAACCCGAATGGATCCCGAGAGAGAGAGAGAGAGAGAGAGAGAGAGAGAGAGAGAGAGGATACTAGGTTCGCAGAATCCAAAGGAACCCCAGCCCGTCAGGATTCTCATTTCTCTGGCGATCTATTACACTGTTGATACCTCTGGTGTCTCGGTGGCTGGCTTTTTTTCTTTTTCCTTCTGTTTTTGGTTTTTGTTTCTTTTAACTTTTGAAGGGAGAAAGTGAGGGAACACTGAACTGAATATGGGTCATGTGCCAGTTTTCTGCAATGGAATTGGATTTTGGAACAAGGCCTGGGATTTTTTTTGCCCTCGTGAGAGGGGAGCTGGGAGACACCAAGTTCCGTCCAAACAGTCATATAGATAAAAAATAGTGTGATATGAAATTTGGCTTGTAGACCGGCTTAGTTAGTAAGTCACGTGTCATCTGCTCTGACTGGAGGCCAATTGCAAGTCTTCCAAGTCATGGGTCACCCAGCACCTCATAATTATGATATGACCAAATTAGATTTGCCCAAATACTTTCCCAAAAGCCCAAAAAAAATTGGATCCGAATCCAACCCAACCCGAACCCGACTCAGACCCGATCCGGTTGAATCTGGGTCCAAAATTAGGACCCGAACAAAAAGTCGGGTCGGGGTCAGTCCTGAGTGACCCCGATCCGACCCGACCCATTTGCACCCCTATGTATGGCCCTCGCTAGCGGGTATAATAACTCAGCATATGGCCCTTGCCAGCAGGTATAATAGCTCGACATACGACCCTTGCCCGCGGGTATAATAGCTCGATATATGGCCCTGCCAATGGGTATAATAGTTGGCAAAGATTACAGCCCTGTCACGAGTTATAATCACCCATAGCTGCACTACCATCTGAGAGTATGATTTTTAAAACATGGAATAATGACAAAGCATGCATAGCTTTATGACCTGTTTTAGTATATGAGTTATGAAATGCTTATTTAGAAATATCTGTTATTTTGCTTAAAGTAATGCATTGGCATGTAAAATATTATGCTTGATCCGATAAGATGGTGCATGGTTACTTACTGAGCCGCAAAGCTTCTATGCCTCTTTTTGTTTTTTGTTTTTTTTAATTTCAAATAAGTAAGGTTGGCAGGAGCGAAAAAGAGGTTTGAAGCATAGATACAACTATACAAGATTTTATAGGTGTAGCTATATGAATAAGTTTGGGTTGTAATCTTGCAAACTCAAATATTTAATTTAGATACTCTGTACCTGCTTCATATGTTAGATGTATGCCCTAGAAGCCAATCTGGCTGACATATTATTAATTCTAGGGACATAATTTTATACTTAACTATTTATTATTGAATAAATAAAAGGCATCTTTTCATTCATATTATTTATGTGTCTATGAATCGTCCAAAAAATTAATAAGATGATAATGCATATTCTCAAGAGTTGAGAATTTGAGCCATGTATCATTGGTGATTAATTTCTAAATGCTCCTGATCAATGGATCATCACGAGGACGGTGATCGATCCGATCAGTGCACAGATCACTTTCCTTCTGGATGGACGAGACTTGAGTCCACAGTGTAGGGACACTGAAGTGATAGTGCAGGTGCTTGTTAGAGAACAAGGGTACTGAGCGTGACCAATACAAGAAGTCACTTGGATGTCTATCCACTCGTCAGTGACTTGCTTGATGTTGCAGTAGTGTGACTGGTCCTTTGACCTGCGGTGCTTCGGCTACTCACAGTGAGGTTATTGTAGTTTGACTGCACACATACATGGTCTCTAGCCATATGGGTCCATGCAGTGTAGATTGGCTGCAGTAAGTTCACTGTAGGAGTAGGGTATGCACCTATAAGGAATCTATCGACCTTGATAGATAAGGAGAGATCCTATGTGATTTATAAGACTGAGTTCGTAAGACCTCGGCCGGGGCAGTATGCACAGTGGAGAAAGAGTTTTCCGCTCTCGAACTTAAGTCGAATAAATCTTCACATATGACAGACGATGGGGTTTGACGAGTTGTCCATGACCTCCGTCCTGTAGGGATCCACGATAGTAGGACTGTATCACATGATAACTGCACCTAGAGGTTCATCATTCCATTCTGCTGGGTAGCCACTACATGCTGCTAGATGTCACTGGTGGATGGTGGGACTCACAGGGATTATCTCGATGATCGATAAACCCTAATGAGTAGAGTTGGAATCGTTCCAATCCATTGAAAAGAGTTTTCAATGATATTATGATAGAGATCATAATATATCTCACTACCAGTCAGAGTAGAACCTATGGGGTCACACACACTAGAAGTATTGACCGATCCGATGGTTGAATCGTGATTAGGAATCACAAGTAATCAATTCGATTGATATTCAGTTGAAGAAGGAACAAAGGAAATTAATTAATTGGACTTGAAACAAGAGTCCTACTTCGAGTAGGATTCCTAGAGTCCTAATTGGATTAGGACTGGGAATCCTAGTTGGAGTAGGACTGGGATTCCTACAATCCTAATGAGATTAGGATTTTTGAATTAAAATTGGATTCCTACTTGGAGTAGGATTCCTAGAGTCCTAATCAGATTAGGACTTTGGATTCAAATTAGAGTCCTAATTGGATTAGGACTAAAATTAAATAAGTCCTAATTGGATTAGGACTTCTTAAGTCCTAATTAATTATTAATCTAATGAATAATGATGACTCCTAATTTGATTGGGATTGAATGGTTCAATTAAGTCATGATTCAAACGAATCCTAATTGGATTAGAATTTGAAGGGAAACAAGTGCACCCAATCCTCTTTGGAAGAGGATTGAATCACCTTGAGTTAGGACCCACGCCCCACTTGATTAGATCAAGTGGGGGCGTGCGTGATGAGGGGTTAGGAAGAGGGCTTGGCCGAAATCTAAGAGAAAAGAAGAGGGGCGTGCGCCCCTCCTCTTGGTTCTTAAAAGGGAATATAATGAAGCTCCTAAAAGGTAGGAGCTTCATATGACTTTATAAGGACCAAAAGGCCAAACCCTAGGTGGGATTCCTCTTTTCCTCCTCCTTGTGCCGTGGCCCCTTCCTCCTCTTGGTCTTCAGCCGCAAGCAAGGGAGAGGGAGTCCAAGGTGTTGGCGGCCTCATCCTCTTCCCTTCCTTCTTCCAACGCAGGGAAGAAAAGAAAGGCTGCAGGGGCTTCGTTCCTCTTCCTCTTCTTCATCCTTCTTCTTCCTCCTCTCAAGCATATTTAAGAGTTGAAAGAAAGAGAGGAGATCAGCCATCAAAAGTTATCTCTGCAAGGGAGCTAGCACCCCGGTGAGATAGAGAGCTTGGATCGGATCCTGCTTCGTGTGGATACCCGTAGAGGCCGGGCATTTGAACGGCTTCAAGCGAACCTTCATCCAAAAACCACGATCATCAGTTTGCGGTGATCATCTACCCGCACAAGGTGAAGATCTGATCTTCTAATTAGATTAAAAGTTTTTAATCCTTACCCATCTACGAACTGTTCGTGAAACAACGTTCATGAGATGAACGTCGATCCCGCACATGCCGATTCCGCTGCCATCTGAATTTTTTTGAAATATCAGCGGCATGGGCGGGTTCCCAACAGTGGTATCAGAGCCTAGGCTTCGTAGATTAAGATAAGAATTAATTATCTAAAGGCTTATTAGATCTGAAAATTAAATGATCATGCATGCTGAAAATTTCTGCATGCAGATTTTTCAGGGGTGCTGATTTTTGCATGCTGCTTTTTATGTGATAAGATGATGATTCTAATTGCATTGTTAATGAGATTACAAAGTTTAGAATCATGATTAGCATGATCAGCAACCTATGTCATGATATAATCAGTTAGTTTTCAGATCTGAAAATTATAATTGTTGCATATGGTGATGATCATAGGATTCAAACCTTTTTGGTATCAAATATAATGACCTGCGATGTGATCTGTGATGTCATGTAATTTTTCAGATGCTTGCATGCATCTTATTTGATGTTTTGAGAGGCCTGCGTGCCTCCTAAAAGAGAGATGTAATTTATTTTTATTTTATTTTATATTTGGTTGTATTTCTGTGATGTGATGTACGTCAACGATCAAGTCAAAGATGATGCATGAGATGAGCAGGGGTCTAAGCGGTTGATGGCGATTGGATCAAGAGTTGGTCAAGGATCGAATCAAGGAGGCTTGGAACCAATTCAAGAGTTGAAGACCAGTTGATCGATTGACGTGCATGTGCTTGTAATACGACCTAACTAAAATCCATGATCATCACCTATTTAAAGTTTAGCTTTAATTATTGCTGCGATTATAACTGCCTGCAATGTGCCGTTTGCATGTGATGTGAATGAGAGTCGGGTAGATAGGTTTACATGTGATGTAGCAAACCCAATTGAGACCTAAACTAAAACCTCCTCAATCAAGTCGAGAGTGAACCGACATGAGCAAGTCATATTAGATTAATTGATCTAATTGGTGTCTAGGAAAGCATGAAAGGTGGTTACTTAATTAGGACCTTACTCTCTGAGTAAGGGGAGCCTCCCACCTGCTTACCTGGCCAATTGTTCGATTACCTCTTATGAAGAGCTCAAGTTGCAAACACTAAGACCTGATTAACCAATATTAAGTCAATAGGTCTTCCACTGTAGTAGAGCTGCTAAGGTCTTTCTGATGTTGATTTGTCTCGGCTGGACACAGTGGGCAAGTTGCATCGGGGGGCTGGACCTCTCTATAGACATGAGATGTTGTAGGGTAAAGGTGGGGTTGGGCACCAATAACTGTTAGGTGAGGACCCAATGACGACTTTATTCCTACGGTTATACGGTGGGTCTGACTTAACTAAGAAATGGGACCAATAACTATTAGGTGAGGTTTTCATGGCTTAGAGACCAAGTTGCACTGCAACATGCTTGAGAAGCATTGTGCAAGAGTTGTACATTCATCAATCTATGTGTCACCAATAACTGTTAGGTGAGGTGGCATGTAAATCGGTGGAATCGCAGTACCCACTAGAAACCCTAGTCGTGTAGGATTTCCGTTTTCCTACCAGAGAAGTGTGAGGAATTTGAGAAAATAGTGGGAGTTACATTTGTTCTAAAAGACCTTAGAACAGATTAATGATCAAGTACAAAAGTCTAATTAGAATCTTTACTCTCTGCAGATACAATGTCAGCTTCAAACCCTTTGACCCGTATTCTTGAGAACAACCGACTGACCGGAACCAATTACAAGGACTGGCTTAGAAACCTCAAAATTATTTTGGACTGTGAGAAAATAGGCTACATACTCGATTCAGATAGCCCCGCACTACCAACACGTCCTACTGATGTTCAACGTCAGATGCATCAAAAGTAGATGGATGATGACATTAGAGTTAAATGCTATATGATGGCATCCATGTCAAATGAACTCCAATGCCAGCATGAAAATATGAAGACTGCTAGGGACATACTGGCACACCTGCAAGAGTTGTATGGTGAGCAGAGTCGCACAGCTCGTTTTGAAGTGTCCAAGAGGCTCTTCAAGACAAAGATGCGCGAAGGGCAGTCTGTCCATGATCACGGTCTGACTATGATCAAGGACCTAGAGGAGCTTGAGAAGCTCGGAATGAACATGCACAAGGAATTACAAGTGGATTTGATCCTACAGTCACTTCCTGATTCATTTGGTCAGTTTATAGTAAACTACCACATGAATAAAATTGAATGCACTAAGACTGAACTGATAAACATGTTGGTAACTGCTGAGGGAGCCTTGAAAGGTTCAAGGGGCAATGTCCTTACTGCTGAGTTGACTTCTAGTTCCAAAAGAAAGTCTACTTGGAAGAAAAAGAAGCCTGCTAAGAAGCAGAAGAAAGACAAGAAGCCAAAGAGGGAAGTTCAAAAGAAAAAGGCTAATGACAAAGAAAAATGTTTCCACTGCAATGTCGACGGCCACTGGAAGAGAAACTGTCCTTCATACCTCGAGAGCCTGAAGAACAAGAAAGGTGACACACCTTCAGAAGGTATAGACTTGCTCAGAATTGAAACTAATCTAACGGTTTCTTCTACTTCTAGTTGGGTTATAGATTTTGGTTCTAGTGCTCATCTATGCACTACCATGTAGGGTCTAAAGAAAAGTAGAAGGCTGGCGGAAGGTGCAGTAACCCTTCAGGTTGGCAACGGGGCAAAAGTTGCTGCTGTGGCTGTGGGCACCTACCATCTGCGACTACCGTCTGGTTTTAGTTTATTACTTAGAGACTGCTATTATGTACCTGTTGCTAGCAGAAATTTGATTTCTGTTTCATGTCTAGCACAAGAAGGTCATGTTTTTACTTTTGACAAAGACTGCTGTTCTATTTATTTCAAAAATAAAATAGTTGCACGTGGTTTTATGATCGACAGTCTCTATCATTTACATATGGATGTATCTGTGAATGTTACCGAGCAGAAAGTGAATGCCAAAGGATCCAAGAGATCCAGGGATGAGATAAACCAAAGATATTTGTGGCACCTCAGGCTTGGCCATATTGGAGAGGACAGAATGAACAAAATGGATAAAGATGGGCTTTTAGGCTCATTGACTTCCGAGTCATATCCAGTTTGCGAGTCCTGTCTTCAAGAAAAAATGGCTAGATTGCCCTTTGTAGGACATGGGGAGAGGACCACTGAAATACTTACCCTAGTACATACAGATGTATGTGGCCCATTCGATGTGCTAGCCAGGGAACGTTATTCATACTTCATTACCTTTATCGATGATTATTCATGGTATGGGTATGTGTATCTTATGAGACACAAGTCTGAATCTTTTGAAAAGTTCAAAGAGTTCAGAAATGAAGTAGAGAAACAAACTGGAAAACCCCTTAAGGCTCTTCGATCAGATCGAGGAGGAGAATACCTTAGTGGAGAATTCCGGGACTATCTCAAGAAAAATGGCATAGTCTCACAGTGGACACCTCCGGGTACACCTCAACTCAATGGGGTGTCAGAGAGGAGGAATCGGACCCTATTGGATATGGTCAGGTCCATGATGAGCTTCACTGATTTACCTATGTTCCTTTGGGGAGATGCCTTACTCACAGCGATTTATTTATTGAATAGAGTTCCCTCTAAATCAGTTCCTACCACACCGTATGAGATATGGCATGGTAAGAAACCAAGTCTTGGTCATCTCAAGATTTGGGATGTCCGGCCCACGTCAAAAGACTACAGGCGGACAAGTTAGAGGCTAGGACCATAAGTGCTCGTTTTATAGGATATCCTAAAGAGTCATTAGGATACAATTTTTACATCTCAGAGGATCACAATGTGTTTGTGAGCCGTCACGCCATCTTCTTGGAAAAACAGTTTATCCTTGATAAAGGCAGTGGGAGGAAAATTGAGCTTGAAGAGAAAGTCTCTAAAAAGCGACGAGTCATGGATCCTATTGAACCCATTCGTACAGAGCCATTACACGATATCCCTCGACCAACTCGTAGATCTAGTAGGGTCTCCCATCCTCCCGATAGATACTTAGGTATACTAGAAGAGGATACCGAGGAAATGTTCCTAGTGGGAGATAGGGATCACATACAGGATCCCAAAACCTACAACGAGGCGATATCTGATATCGATTCCGAGAAATGGCTGGAAGCCATGAAGTCAGAGTTAGATTCCATGCATTCCAACCAAGTCTGGACCTTAGTAGATCCACCAGAAGGTATTGTACCTATTGGATGCAAATGGATCTACAAAAGAAAAATAGGTTCGGATGGAGAGGTAGAGACCTATAAGGCAAGGCTTGTGGCGAAAGGGTATAGTCAGCGCGAAGGCATTGACTATCAGGAGACCTTTTCACCTGTAGCCATGCTAAAATTCATCCGAATATTGCTTGCCATTGCAGCATTTCATGATTATGAAATCTGGCAGATGGATGTGAAAACTGCTTTCCTGAATGGATATCTTGATGAAGATATCTATATGGAGCAGCCTTTGGGTTTCACTTCCAATGATGGAGATCACAAGGTCTGCAAGCTGCAAAGGTCCATCTATGGACTAAAGCAAGCATCTCAGAGTTGGAACACTCGTTTCGATGACGCAATCAAAACGTTTGATTTCATCAAAAACGAAGAGGAACCGTGTGTTTACAAAAAGGTTAGTGGGAGTGCTGTCGTTTTTCTCACTGTACGTAGATGACATTCTCCTGATTGGGAATGATATTCCCATGCTAACCTCGGTCAAGGTCTGGTTGTCAAAAGAATTCTCCATGAAAGACCTTGGGGAAGCATCCTATATTTTGGGAATAAAGGTCTATAGAGATAGATCTAAAAGGATGCTTGGCCTATCACAGAAGATGTACATAGAGGAGGTGCTGAAGAGGTTCAGCATGGAAAACTCCAAGAGGGGTCTCTTACCCCTAAGACATGGAATTCATCTCTCCAAGAAGATGTGCCCCAACACATCTGAAGAGATTCAACGCATGAGCAAGATTCCCTATGCATCAGCAATAGGAAGCCTCATGTATGCCATGCTATGTACACGACCTGATATAGCTCTTGCTGTGAGTGTCACAAGCAGATATCAGTCGAATCCAAGTGAAGAACACTGGACAGCTGTGAAGAATATTCTTAAGTACTTGAGAAGAACTAAAGATTTATTCTTGGTTTTTGGAGGATCATCAGAGTTAAAGGTAGAAGGGTACACAGATTCAGACTTCATGACTGATGTCGATGATAGGAAGTCAACATCTGGATATGTGTTCTTGTGCAATGATAGTACGGTGAATTGGAAGAGTTCTAAACAACCGATCATTGCTGATTCTATTATGGAAGCTGAATACATCGCCGCCTCTGAAGCTTCTAAGGAAGGCTTCTGGTTCAAGAAATTCATTGCAGAGTTGGACGTGATGACATCAGATGCCATAACACTCTACTGCGATAATAATGGCGCCATAGCTCTTGCTAAGGAGCCAAGGTCTCATCAGAAGTCCAAGCATATAGAGCGGCGCTTCCATCTCATACGCGACTATGTTGAGAAGAAATATGTAGAGGTGCAGAGAGTAGACTCCGCGGATAACGTGGCAGACCCGTTCACTAAGCAGCTAAGTCAGCAAAAGACTGAAGCCCACCTTGAGAAGATGGGGCTTAGATATATGACTGATTGGCTTTAGTGCAAGTGGGAGATTGTTAGATGTATGCCCTAGAAGCCAATCTGGCTGACACATTATTAATTCTAGGGACATAATTTTGTACTTAACTATTTATTATTGAATAAATAAAAGGCATCTTTTCATTCATATTATTTATGTGTCTATGAATCGTCCAAGAAATTAATAAGATGATGATGCATATTCTCAAGAGTTGAGAATTTGAGCCATGTATCATTGGTGATTAATTTCTAAATGCTCCTGATCAATGAATCATCACGAGGACGGTGATCGATCCGATCAGTGCACAGATCACTTTCCTTCTGGATGGACGAGACTTGAGTCCACAGTGTAGGGACACTGAAGTGATAGTGCAGGTGCTTGTTAGAGAACAAGGGTACTGAGCGTGACCAATACAAGAAGTCACTTGGATGTCTATCCACTCGTCAGTGACTTGCTTGATGTTGCAGTAGTGTGACTGGTCCTTTGACCTGCGGTGCTTCGGCTACTCACAGTGAGGTTATTGTAGTTTGACTGCACACATACATGGTCTCTAGCCATATGGGTCCATGCAGTGTAGATTGGCTGCAGTAAGTTCACTGTGGGAGTAGGGTATGCACCTATAAGGAATCTATCGACCTTGATAGATAAGGAGAGATCCTATGTGATTTATAAGACTGAGTTCGTAAGACCTCGGCCGGGGCAGTATGCACAGTGGAGAAAGAGTTTTCCACTCTCGAACTTAAGTCGAATAAATCTTCACATATGACAGATGATGGGGTTTGACAAGTTGTCCATGACCTCCGTCCTGTAGGGATCTACGATAATAGGACTGTATCACATGATAACTGCACCTAGAGGTTCATCATTCCATTCTGATGGATAGCCACTACATGCTGCTAGGTGTCACTGGTGGATGGTGGGACTCACAGGGATTATCTCGATGATCGATAAACCCTAATGAGTAGAGTTGGAATCGTTCCAATCCATTGAAAGGAGTTTTCAATGATATTATGATAGAGATCATAATATATCTCACTACCAGTCAGAGTAGAACCTATGGGGTCACACACACTAGAAGTATTGACCGATCCGATGGTTGAATCGTGATTAGGAATCACAAGTAATCAATTCGATTGATATTCAGTTGAAGAAGGAACAAAGGGAATTAAATAATTGGACTTGAAACAAGAGTCCTACTTCGAGTAGGATTCCTAGAGTCCTAATTGGATTAGGACTGGGAATCCTAGTTGGAGTAGGACTGGGATTCCTACAATCCTAATGAGATTAGGATTTTTGAATTAAAATTGGATTCCTACTTGGAGTAGGATTCCTAGAGTCCTAATCAGATTAGGACTTTGGATTCAAATTAGAGTCCTAATTGGATTAGGACTAAAATTAAATAAGTCCTAATTGGATTAGGACTTCTTAAGTCCTAATTAATTATTAATCTAATGAATAATGATGACTCCTAATTTGATTGGGATTGAATGGTTCAATTAAGTCATGATTCAAACGAATCCTAATTGGATTAGGATTTGAAGGAAAACAAGTGCACCCAATCCTCTTTGGAAGAGGATTGAATCACCTTGAGTTAGGACCCATGCCCCACTTGATTAGATCAAGTGGGGGCGTGCGTGATGAGGGGTTAGGAAGAGGGCTTGGCCGAAATCCAAGAGAAAAGAAGAGGGGCGTGCGCCCCTCCTCTTGGTTCTTAAAAGGGAATATAATGAAGCTCCTAAAAGGTAGGAGCTTCATATGACTTTATAAGGACCAAAAGGCCAAACCCTAGGTGGGATTCCTCTTTTCCTCCTCCTTGTGCCGTGGCCCCTTCCTCCTCTTGGTCTTCAACCGCAAGCAAGGGAGAGGGAGTCCAAGGTGTTGGCGGCCTCATCCTCTTCCCTTCCTTCTTCCAACGCAGGGAAGAAAAGAAAGGCTGCAGGGGCTTCGTTCCTCTTCCTCTTCTTCATCCTTCTTCTTCCTCCTCTCAAGCACATTCAAGAGTTGAAAGAAAGAGAGGAGATCAGCCATCAAAAGTTATCTCTGCAAGGGAGCTAGCACCCCGGTGAGATAGAGAGCTTGGATCGGATCCTGCTTCGTGTGGATACCCGTAGAGGCCGGGCATTTGAACGGCTTCAAGCGAACCTTCATCCAAAAACCACGATCATCAGTTTGCGGTGATCATCTACCCGCACAAGGTGAAGATCTGATCTTCTAATTAGATTAAAAGTATTTAATCCTTACCCATCTACGAACGGTTCGTGAAACAACGTTCATGAGATGAACGTCGATCCCGCACATGCCGATTCCGCTGCCATCTGATTTTTTTTGAAATATCAGCGGCATGGGCGGGTTCCCAACATCATATTGAAATAAAATTGATGAAATTTTATCTTACTACTTATAAGAATTGTTGTTATCACGGACTTCGTGTTATTGTGGGCAACACCTTAAAGTAGCACGGTTGTGTCATGGGCTGGATTTGTGGTGCGACAAATTATGTCCGGACTCGGGTCATGACAATATGTGCTTCACAAATGTAGCAAGCGGCAGCAGCAAGTGCATATGATCTAAGGGGATTTTATAGGAGAACCATTCAGCGAACGTTGTTTAAATTTGAACAGTAGGCTATAGAAAGTGGATGAAAGCATGTTAGATAAGTGCAAGGGAGATGAGAACATGCACTACAATGATTTGGAATGTTTCTTAAACTAATATGTGGTGAAAGAACAACGGAGATGGCACATCTCTTCCTTTTTTTTTTTGAGTAATGGTGGAGGAAATAAGGCAGTTCCTGTTAGCCTAGATGCACAAATATAATTGATAAATGAAATATTTCTAATATTTAAAAATAGTAAATAAAAAGAATAAACTAGCAAATAATTAACTTGACAATATAATAATAAAATGAAGAAAGAGAGAGAAGATGGCCTGTGGATCGAAGCACGCTGATGCGTTGTCCCAGAAAAGTTTATGCCCCCACGCACGGGTCTGCTGGCACAGATTTCTTAGAGATACGACGACCCAATACAGAACCACGTCTTCCCCGTCAGTGCGCCTCTAGGAAAGAAAGAATAACACGTTAACGCTTGCAGATACCTCAAAAGAAACTTAGAAAAATTATAAGGAGAAAAAAAATTTTCTTTATTTTTTTTCTTCCCAATGATCCCTAGAGTCCTTTTTATCTAGACTCTTTGAATATGAAGAAGAGAAAATTTTTGATTGTCTTTGAAATGATCCCTAGAGCCCTTTATATAGGCTCAGGCATGTCAAAAGAAGAAGATTCCCCTCCTGTGGATTGATGACATGTCTTCTTGTGTTTCTTTGATTCTTCGGCTTATTGCATCTTGGCCGTTCATGCTTCCTTCCTTCTTCGAGGGGCCTTTCCATTCTTGCTCTTGCGCTGGATGCATGACACTTGTCATGGTTTGTTTTCTTTGGAAATTTTTTCATGTTTGCTCCCTTGCTTGTGCACGGATGCTTGCCACTTGGCCGTTGACTAATTTAATTTTCAAAATTTTAAAATATTTAATTTAATTCAACAATCCTCCACATAAATTAAATATTTAAAAAATTTAAAATCAAAATAAAATTAAAAAAATCAAAATAAAGTGCTGAGTATCTTATATTATGTAATAGGTGTAGGTACCTTTCGGTTTGAACCTTCACTTAGTGACAATTGATTACCTCTGTGGAGCTAAGGTGGACTATGCCTTGAATCTTGGTTCATGGCTCAGATTTCATCAAGAGCACATATAATATAGCGCGAACATGCTCGAAGCGAATTCAACCCACTTTCCACAGTCGCGGCCTCACGACTACACGCATATATGTGAATCCTAAAAAAGGGTACGAGCAAGTAGGTACCCTGCCTCATGAGTCTCGGATTCATTAAGAGTAAAAACTCAACCTAACCCTAGCTTTTTACGAGCACTGTTGCCCTAGGGATGGGAAAAACAAATAGTGCTTCTCATTAGTCACCTATCTAGCTTGTTTGTACCCATTGAACCTTTTCAGGTTGGGTTATCACCGTGGTAACTTTACTTATGGGCTTAGCCCCATCCCCCTCGACAACTCTAGAACCACTGTTCTAGACAATCCTTTGGTAAGCTGATTAGCTAGATTCCTTTCGGATCTTACAAAATTTAGTGCAATCAAGTTATTCTTTAATTTGTATCTCAATGATTTGTGACGCGCTTTCAAGTGCCTATTCATTTTCACATTTGCATTTTCTTGATTGCATTTATCTATAGCAGATCTGCAGTCACAATGAATAGATATAGAAGGTAATGGTGAAGTCTCAAGAGGCAAATCTATCAGTAGATCTCTAAGCCACTCGGCCTCAATGCTAGTGGTATATAAAGCAATCATTTCAGATTTCATGGTACTTCTAGCCACTATAGTTTGTTTGGTAGACTTCCATGATACAGTTGCACCTCCTAAAATGAAGACAAAACCAGTGGTGGATTTGGTGTCAACTGTATCACTGATCCAGTTGGCATCACTATAGCCTTGTAAACAGCAGGATAACCATAATAGTGTAATCCCAGAGGTATGGTACCCTTAAGGTATCTAAGAATTCTTTCTAGAGCAGTCCAATGATCATTATTAGGATTGTGAGTATATCTACTCAGTCGGTTCACAGAGTATGCTATATTAGGTCTGGTATAATTTGCAAAAAATCCTAAAGAACCTATGATCTGGGCATACAAGCTTTGATTGACTGGATCACCTAAGTTCTTATTTAGATGAAGAGATGGATTATAGGGAGTAGATACAGAATGACAATCAGAGTAGTGAAACTTTTTAAGAATCTTCTCCACATAGTGGCTTTGGGACAAAGTTATTCCATCTTCATTCCTCATGATTTTAGTATTAAGGATTATGTCTGCTTCTCCTAAATCTTTCATGTCAAATTTTAGAGATAAAAATTATTTTACTTCATTAATAATTTCTAAGTCTGTTCCAAAAATTAGGATATCATCTACATATAGACATAAGATTATAATTTTGTTATTCTTCTTTTTATAATATACATATTCATCTGTGTTATTAATTTTAAATCCATTTGTTAGAATTATTTCATCAAATTTAACGTGCCATTATTTGGGACAATAAAACCTACATAAATAGATCTAATCAACATACATACCTTTTTCTCTTGACCTGGGACAATAAAACCTTCCGGTTGGTTCATGTAGATCTCTTCATCTAGGTCCCCATTCAAGAAAGCGGGTTTAACATCCATTTGATGTATAACCAGCTTATGAATGGAAGCCAATGCAACAAGAATCCTAATGGTAGTGATTCTAGCTACAGGGGCATAAACATCAAAGAAGTCAATCCCAGATTTTTGAGTAAAACTTTTGGCTACTAACCTAGCCTGATATTTGTCTACAGTTCTATCTGGCCTAAGTTTCTTCTTAAAGATCCATTTACACCCTATAGGTTTACTTCCTGGGGGTAGGTCCGCCAATTCTCAAGTGTGGTTTTGGATTATGGATTGCATTTCATTATCTATTGCTTCTTTCCAGAAGGAGGCATATAGAGATTTCAAGGCATCCTCTAAAGAAGTAGGAGAGTCTTCTATTAGGAATGTGTAGTAGTCTTCTCCAAAGTTCTTTTCAACTCTAGTTCTTTTACTTCTTCTAGGTTCAGTTTCTTCTTCTTCTTCTCTAAATCTGGTTCTGCTAGAGCTAGTCCATAAATTATTATTGGTATTTATTTGATCATTTATCCTTGTTTTAAAAGGAAATATACTTTCAAAGTAGATTGCATCTCATGCTTCCATTATGGTGTTGTTATTAATTTCATTTATTTGAGAGTTAAACACTAAAAATCTATTAGCATTACTCTCAATTGCATTTCTTATAAATATTGCATCTACTGTTTTGGGTCTAATTTTGTTTCTTTTATTTTCTAGAATTTTTACTTTAGCTAAGCACCCCCACGCTTTTAAGTATTTTAAGTTAGGTTTTCTATGTTTCATGATTTTATATGGAGTTTTATCATTATGTTTGAATGAAATTCTATTCAAGATATAAGATATAGTTACTAGTGCTTCCTTCCAAAGATTTTTTGGTGCTCCTGAACTAATTAACATAAAGTTAACCATATCCATTAAGGTTTTATTCTTTCTCTCAGCTACTCCATAAGATTGGGGTGAATAAGGAGTTGTCAATTCATGAATTATCCCATGTTCTTCACAGAACTGGGTCAGCTCAAATGAGGTATATTCACCTCCTCTATCAGACCTTAAGATTTTAATCTTTTTATCTAGTTGGTTTTCAGCCTCTGCTTTATAGACTTTGAATTTATTTAAGACCTCATTTTTAGCTTTGATAAGATAGAGGTGACAATATCTAGAAAGGACATCTATGAAAGTTACAAATTATTTGTTTCCACCCTGTGAGGTTCTCCCTGAGTCGCATACATCACTATATATGAGTTCAAGGAGATCAGAATCTCTACTTACAGCGTGAAAGGGTCTTTTAGGTAATTTGGCCTCTACACATATCTCACATTTATCATTATTCTTGAGTTCTGATTTTGGGATTAAATTCAAGTGCATTAATTTTTTAATTGAACTATAGTTTACATGTCTCAGCCTACTATGCTAGACAATAGAAGAGTCAATATGAAGAATAATAGAATTTTCATTCATAGATGAAATAATTACATTGAGTTTAAACAATCCATCACAAAGAAAACCTTTTCTGATGAAAGAGACACCATGGGTTACTACAACTTTATTTGATTCAAAAACAATTCGGTATCCTTGCTGGACAAGCAAGGATCCACTAACTAGATTTCTACGGATGTCTGGAACGTGGTGCACGCCTTGCAAAGTAAGGATCTTTCCAGAGGTAAGTGTCAGATCCACTCGTCCCACTCTAAGCACACGCGCTAAAACATTATTACCCATGGTCACAGTTCCTCTACATGAGATCTGATAAGATGAAAACCACGAGCGATCAGAACAAACATGTATACTAGCTCCGGTATCAATCCACCAGTCAAGTGCTAATTGTGTCATGTTAACTTCAGGTATGAAGGAAACAGACCTGATAGCAGTCTTAGAGGAGTCAGCCCCACAGGTCACCATGTTGGCCTGGGCGCCAGAAGTGGCAGGACCCTTACTTCTAGGTTGACGAGGAGTAGTGATCTTGTAGAAGCATTGGTGGGCCATATGGTTGGTTCAACCACAGACAAAACAGCAACGAACAGATTCTCCTTCTTTCTCTTTCTTCTGGTTCTGAGAGAAGTTGGGTTTTCTGTTGTTGGGCTGAAAGGAGTTCCTATGGTTGAATGATTTCTTCTTGAAGGACTTGTTGTGGTGGGGTCGGAACGAACGATTTTGATTTTTGGATTTGGGCTTGGATTCAACATTGTTGACTTTGGGCAAATGATTGAAGGAGTGGAATTTTTCTCTAAGGCGATGTTGTTCTTCAATCCTAATAGAATTTAGGACTTGGGTTAGAGATAGATCACCTTGGATGTGGCTCAAAGTCTTGGCAAAGTCTGACCAGATAGAGGGAAGTTTGTCTACAATACAGGCAATTTGGAAAGACTTATCTAAGTGGGTTCCATTTGTCTGGAGTAGAAGAATCAATGTTTCATATTTATGAATTTGATCATTCATAGGTTTGAAAGCAACAAATTTAAACTTGCTAAAGTCAGAAGCTTTGAATCTCTTTACCCCGGCATCATCAAGTCTATATTTTTTTTTAAGGGTATCCCAGAGATCCTTGGCACTCTTAGCTATATAATAAATATCATAAAGCCTATCAGAAAGAGCTCCTAGGATTCTATGAAGACAGTGGTAGTTGGTTTTTTCTGAAGTCTTACTGGAGCAGGCAGCATCAAAAGGAGCAAGGTTTGGGTTGTTGCGAGTGGAAGGTTGTGAAGTAGATGGGTTAGACCCACCAATGGCGGAGATCAAGCCTAGGATGGTGAGCCAGAACCGCATTTGATTCTGCCACCTTCTAAAGTTTTGACCATTAAACTTTTCAGGTTTAATACTAAAATTTTCAGATGTGTAGGAAGCCATTAATTTGTAGCTTAACACAGTTTTGACATCTGTGGAAATGAGAAGGTTTATGTCAAATTATTGCACTGATATTTAATTTAAACTTTAGATGTCTAGTTGAAAAATCCAAAGAATAACAGCTAGATCAGCTCTAGATCGGTGGTGAAGCACTTGGTTCACTTAAGTATCAGCCTTTCTTAGGCACGTATGCCTTTTTGACAAGTTTTTCTTAGGCACCATTATTCAATAGATAATTTTACTAGATATCGTTCAATTTTATCCTAAGTACAATATTAAACTAGCTCCTATGAATTAACCAATTTCCGAATTTCCGTTTGAATGGAATCTGGAAATTACTCCGTAAGGAGTCCAAATGGAGGTATTAATAAACCTCTTGGAGGTTAGGCAATCTAATATTTTGCTTAAAAAATTAAGTATTAAAGTAAAGCTAGCATAAATGTGTAGCAGCTAAAATATAACAATTTAAAATTATGCAGCAAAATATATAATAAATGTAGCAATTTAAAATCTAGTGCTAACAGTACATAAACTTTCCTGGATTGTTAGCCTAGATGCTCAAATATAATTGATAAATGAAATATTTCTAATATTCAAAAACAGTAAATAAAAAAAATAAACTAGCAAAAAATTAACTTGATAATATAATAATAAAATGAAGAAAGATAGAGAAGATGGCCTGTGGATCGAAGCACGCTGATGCGTTGTCCCAGGAAAGTTTATGCCCCCCACGCACGGGTCTGCTGGCACAGATCTCCTAGAGATACGACGATCCAATACAAAACCACGTCTTCCCCGTCAGTGCGCCTCCAGGGAAGAAAGAAGAGCACGTTCACGCTTGCAGATACCTCAAAAGAAATTTAGAAAAATTATGAGGAGAAGAAAAAATTTTTTTATTTCTTTTCTCCCCAATTATCCCTAGAGCCCTTTTTATCTAGATTCTTCGAATAGGAAGAAGAGAAAATTTTTGATTGTCTTTGAAATGATCCCTAGAGCCCTTTATATAGGCTCAGGCATGTCAAAAGAAGAAAATTCTCCTTCCGCGGATTGATGACGTGTCTTCTTGTGCTTCTTTGATTCTTCGGCTTATTGCATCTTGGCCGTTCATGCTTTCTTCCTTCTTCGAGGGGCCTTTTTATTCTTGCTCTTGCGTCGGATGCATGGCACTTGTTATGGTTTGCTTTCTTTGGGAATTTTTTCATGTTTGCTCCCTTACTTGTGCACGGATGTTTGCCACTTGGCCGTTGACTAATTTAGTTTTCAAAATTTTAAAATATTTAATTTAATTCAACAATTCCCCCCGTTATTAATCAACAAGGAAGATGCATGCATAGAACAATATTTACAGAAGTTTTGAAGAATTTACAAATACGAGAAGATGGAGGCCACAAGGGAGCAAAAACAAATCATTCAGACCCAACTGTCATCAGTGGTGACATAGAGTTTCTCCTAAGGAAGATTCTCGCTTTCTGCTCGTACCAAATGTGCCGACATGAAGCCATTGAAGGAGCTGATTCCAAGCTTTTCTCATCGAAGTCTGAATCTTTCTTCGTCTCCATGAGGTCCAAAGTTTTATGGAAGTTTGAGGGTCAGCCTTCCAAATTAAGAAACGACATGAAAGCAGAACCAGATACCTCTAGTGAAAAGGACATGAGATGAAAAGATGAGAAGCCGGTTCTAAACGAGCTCCAAACAAACAGAACTAATTACTGTGAAAACCAGCCCATAAGATAGTGAGCTAATGGGCCAAGCCCAACATGGCCGGCCCATCTGGAGACCCAGAGGTGGTGATCGCCAGCTGAGGCGGTTACAACCGCCTGACAGCCATGATCACCACCATTCTTCTCCCCCACACCAGGGCTATAAGAACCTAGGAGTCTTCTTAGAGATGCTTCATCCCTCACCCTCTCACTACCTCTCATTGCCTTCTCCTTTTGTCCAAAGGAGCTGGATCGGGAGCGACGGAGGAGGAGACAACCCAGCTCGTCACCGCAATTGAGCCGCCGGAGGAGATACAGTATTTGCCGGAAAGGCCGCACAGCCTCGGAGCTAGGTAAGCCCATAAACTAGTGCAGCTATGAAATAATCAAAATGGAAATAAGGGAAGAAGGGTAGGACAAAGATGTAGTGGAGGGAGGGGAAAGATCTCACCTGTGAGCGGCCGTGATCCCACATTGGCTCGGTCGATCGAAGGCCATGGTCGGCCATGCCGAAGAGCCCTTTCTCTTCAACTCGATTTTGGCTTTCCCTTCCATCAAAACCTTAGATCTAAAAATCCTATTCATGGAAGGGTCCTCAGCTCGAGTGAAACCCAGTTCCCATCCGTGGGAACCGGCTTGATCTCAGCCGGAGGAGATCGGAGAGGATCTCTATCCTCCGGCCGTGGACGTCGCCGGTTCGGGGCACTGCGAGCGTCGTCGGGTCGACCACAGGCATCGGCCGCGAGGCCAGCCGTGCGCCATGCGGGCGCCGCTAGCTTGGCCGCAGACCGGCGTGCACCACCGGCTTCTCCTTGTCCATGGGGAAGGGAAACCCCCCCTTCACTAGAGAGGGATAAGAAATGGAAGACGAAGAGGAAGGGAGGTCGGCCGCTGCAGGCTGAGTCGCGAGCAGCGTTGGCCGGCCGCCGGCACCGTCGACCTCGGACCCGGCTCCTCCCGAGCGCCCCTTCCGAGCTCGCCTCTTAGTTTATGGGAGAAGAGGAGGCGGAGGAGGTCGGGAAAGAAAGAAGAAGGGAGGAGAAGAAAGAAAAGAAAAGGAAGAAAGAAAAGCAGGGAAAGGAAGGTTCGGGAAGGAAGAAGAGGAAAGAAAAGAAAAAAAAGAAAAAAAAAAGAAGAAGAAAAGAAGGAAAAGAAAAGAAGAAAAAATAAAATAAAATAAAATAAAATAAATGTTGTGGGCCGCAATGGGCCTAATTCCGGGGTGGGCTTCAAGTAGATTTGGATTTAGAAGCCTGAAGCCGGGCTGGGCCCTGGTCCGAGCCCAGTGTTCTTAAAACCAAAACTAACTGGGCCTGAAGAGCCCAAATTTTAATATAGGGACTATATTGAATATAGTTTGAGGCTAGGTTCTCTTTAAATTAATTAGAACTGATAATATATAATTATAAATTAATCAATAGTATTTTTGGGCCTGAATACAAGTGGGCCCAGTAATTAAATCAGGCCAAGGGCCTTATTTAGAACCCAATTAAACATCAGGCCTGAATGCAAATGGGCCCAGACCTGAACCAGAGGGCAATTTGGTCTAAACCTGAAGTGGAATTGGCTCAGACCTGAATCAGAGGTTGAATCAGATCTGAACCAGAAGCTGAATCAGACCTGAGCCAGAAATTAAATCAAATCCGAACTAGGAAGTAAATTAGACCAGAACCAGAAATTGAATTGGGCCATGGGCCTGAACCAGAAATTGAACTAGGCTATGGACCCGAAAATGAAATTGAGTCCTATGGATGGGCTGTAAATGACTTTAAGATTATAAATAAATAGAAATTAAATGTGCCAGTGACATGTAATTTAATAATCTTGTTAGGTATTGGAGAATTAGCATTTGGCGAGCAAATTAAGGTAAGTAACCTGTCTTAATCTTATTATGGATCATGTATCACGTTTTATAAGATGAAAAAGTATTATTTATGCAATTGGAATTATGTATAAGAATTGTGGAAAAAGTACCTGATATAATCTTATGTTTTATCAAATACTTGTGATTACTTGATTATGAAATTATATATGATTAGTTATGTTTTCACAAAATTAAGATCAAGCATGTGTTAGCAAATGATTACATGATTTTGGATACATAGCATTCCATCATTATTATTATTATTATATTATGTACACATGATTATGATGATGTAGAAAGATGCATGGAAAAAAATAAAGTTTTCAGCATGATCATGAGTTTGATTTAGCATGATGCCATTATTCACTTTCTAAGGTATCTATGAGAAAAGATTTATGAAAAGCATGATATGTTTTAAGAACTCTGATGCCATTATTCACTTTCTAAGGTATCTATGAGAAAAGATTTATGAAAAGCATGATATGTTTTAAGAACTCTCAGATCGCTATGTATGACCCCCGCCAGTGGGTAACAGTAACTAGGCATATGACCCCCGCCAGTGGGTAACAGTAACTAGGCATATGACCCCCGCCAGTGGGTAAAAGTAACTTGGCTTTACGACCCCCGCCAGTGGGTAATAGTAACTGGAAGATGACCTTGCAGTGGTAAAGGCCTTGCCTTGGGAATAAGAGCGGCCATAGCTACACTACCATCTAAGAGTATGAATTTCAAAGTATGGAATAAATGGCAAAAGTTTTATGATGCATAAATGGCAAAAGTTTTATGATGCATAAATGGCAAAAGTTTTATGATGCATAAATGGCAAAAGTTTTATGATGCATAAATGGCAAAAGTTTTATGTTGCATAAATGGCAAAAGTTTTATGTTGCATAAATGGCAAAAGTTTTATGATGCATAATCATATTTATGAAGTTGCATGAATGGACAGACATAGTTTTATAACTAGTTTGATTATGGCAAAGATTTGATTATATGAAATGTTTACTTTATTATAAGTACAGATTTCAAAGCATGAATAATAATAGTACATATTTCAAAGCATGACATTAATGATAAGTATGGATTTCAAAGCAAGAATAATGATGAGTACGGATTTTAAAGCAGGGAATAAAGACAAAAGGTTTACGTCTGGTTTGATTTGGAAAATGCTTTCTTTATTACAACTGTTTGTTCTTCAAATAGTGCATTAGCATATAAAAATATTATGCTTGATCTGATAAGATTATGCATTGTTACTTACTGAGCTTTATAGCTCACACCCATGTATTTATGTTCTTACAGATGAATAGGAGATGCTAGGAACAAGGAGCGTGACAAGCCTCAGGGTTATGGGAATAATAAAATATTAAATGATGATATTGTTTTTAGAAGCTATGTATGGATTTTAATACCTGAACATTTAATGACTTTCATGAATATAGTTGTTTAGTAATTGAAGTTTTAAAGAGGCTGCGTGTTATTGTATGCTTAACTTGGCAATAGCACGGCCGTGTCATGATCCGAATTCGGGGCGTGACAATTACCATCCTCCAAACCTTTTTTGACGAGGACCTCCTCATTATGCACCCTACTTTTGAGAGAGTTTGCGATGAGGTTCTGACTGTACTAAATATTTGGGTGGGGAACGCAGGAGGACCCTTGAATTTGAGCGACAAACAGATGGTCAAAAAATTTAGTTAATTTTGAAAGGAAATGAAAAGGTGACAACAACAGCCTTCTTTTGCAAGAGAATAACTCTTGTTGGTGATTTCATCCACAAAAATTTTGAAATTTAATAGAAGTGGTGGTCTGGTGGAAAGAGATGAGAATAATTTAAAGAAATTGAAAATTGTTGATGGGCATAAGTCATTGTGGACATTTATGTGATGCAAATATTTATCGTTCTTATACTGTAAATGATGTTTATGAAGCTATAGTGGTGACACGTCAAGTGGCTTTCTGGATTATGACATTCAGCTGATATACCATCATTAATTTAAATGACTAGAGGAAGACTACTGGTAGTCTAGCTCTCATTCATTTAAATCAAGATACAATCACATGACGAAAGTTAAAGGGCATGAAAAGGAGGCTTCTTGATCCGACTTTCTGATCCCAGATTTTTCGATAGTTCTAGCTCTTCCTTGAGCATGTGAGGTTCAAAGAACTGCACTCCCTGCATCTAAATGAACTCATCCAAAGGATTTTCCTCGCTCGAATGTTGTTGTAATTGTTATTCTGGATGTACTCTCAATAAACAGAGTCCAGCTTGCATTTACAATTCAGCTACACCAATTATTACACTGATAAGCTGGATGGGGATCTTAGTCCAAAGACGATGTCAAAAATTGTTGGAGAAACATTTTACGCTCGCTAGCTCTGAGGTCCAATAATCTCACATCGGAAAGACTCGTTTCAGAGCCTGGACATATGAGGCGGGTGTCGCCAAATCCTGCAGACACGTTTTGGGAGGAAAACAAAACAGCTGTCCGAAAAGTTTGGCCTAGGGTTCAGAGTAAAGCAAGATTGTTCGGTCATGTGTCGGTTCTTATTATTAGTATTTTAGTGCATCAGACTGATTAGTTTGGGTTTCAGCTTGTTAAGGTTTTCACTGTAAATGTCATAGAAGCTTTAGTTTGACAGTCATAAGCAATCCAACTGGTTACCATGTTTGGCTGTATTCTGACTCATTTCAAATGGCTTTTGAGTTAACATAGAGTACTGTCACTCTTTCACTTCTCTTTTGCTTCTAATGATAACCTTTCTTATCTCCTATTGGAACATCAGTGCTTAATCTTTTCCTAGCTACCTTTGCTTCAAAGTGATATAAGCTACAAATTGCATCCACACTTCTTCCATCAGTAGACTGCATCTCTATTAAACTGTTTTTACTTTAGACAATGTGTTCTTCCGGCTGTTTTGTGGTTAGGTAGTACTCAATTACCTGTCATTACCTCGGATATACATTCGTGCATTATATGACAATTTAGCAAACATGACCACCGAATCAATTTCTCTCCACACTTCATTGTTCAGCCGGGGTCCAAAAGAAGGCGTGGGAAGCCTCTCTTTGCAAGCTCCACTAGCATTCAAATACCCTTCAAGGATGCAAGTTTGGACATTGAAAGAACATTTTTCGCACCGTTAGATCTTGGCACTGCGTCTTGGAATTTCGGCGAATTCCTCATGTCTTTCTTTATCCTCTGAGTCCTGGCTTCTGGCTTCTCACAAAGACAGATTTATATCAACCAAAGCAAAGCATTAAGGCTAAGATGCTCTTCAACCAATACCAAGCAGTACAGTTGAGTGAATGATGAGCTTGAGTGCTACCTGCTGGTGTATCCTTCCATGGCTGAGTTGGCACATGGCCTCACAATAATTAGATATAGAAATAATACCCCCCGTGCATTCTATACTTACTCTGCCTTCCACTTTGGCCCTCTTTCCATTTGGATGCTTCTCACTCCATGTTCTCTGCTGAAATTATTAGGATGATGATGACCTTTTTGACATTAGGGACTGTTTCCTTTCTAACGCTCATCATGATCACTTGTTAGTGTGGGTGGGTAGGCATGCCTCCACAGTTCTCCCACAAGGCCATGAGGACAATGAATGCAACCATATGTGGAATAGGTCCTACTGCAGCTTTTCTCTTGGTTCATGTCAACTAATAGTGCACAAGGTCTGTCTTTTTTGCATCAAAGCAGATAAATATTCTTGTTGGAAGTTAAGCATCTTAGGACCTTGGGTCCTGGAATAGATGAAGTTTAGCAATCCAAGCTCCTAAATCAATAACAGAATGAAAGACGCCCATAACCTGCCCATGGTTCGTTCAAGTTAGGGTAGTGAGGAAAATCTTAAGATTATCCACATGTCAGAGGGGCTTTAGGAATCATCCCCCATGCCTTAACTTTCCACTGGGCATGTTTGGATGAAGCTCTTGGACAGGGGTAAAGGGCATGCGAGGTAAGAAATCTAGAGAGGATTTCGACGTGTTTGAAATGAGAAAAGGTCAATGTTTTACTACTTTAATCAACAAGGAATGTCATAATCCTTTTATTTTTTTTGTTTATACTCAGCTTGCATGCAATATTGGTTCAAGCATCATCATTGTTAGTGAAAGAAGGGTTAGTATCTCATGACATAAATGCCTTCTGTCTGGATCTATGACTAGATTTTATTCGCCAGCTGGAATCCGAGACGCTAAAAGAAAGGTAAGGAAAGCAAAAAGAACAGAGAAAAGTAGTGCTTAGTTCAAAGCCAAAGTGCTAAAGTTGAATTGAAGATATTTAAAGATGACGAAAAATGAGACTAAAGTAGAAAAGCCTGTGATATTGTCAGCAAAAAGAGTTCACATTTACATGTCAAAAGAACCTATATTTATTAATATGCTATTCCCATGAGAGTTTGAGAAAATCAGTGATGAGACAGCAAGACTTTTGCTCTGAGGTCAGTAATAGTGGTTGTGGCTTTCATTGCATTAGATTGGAAGGCGACCGAATGACATAGCCGTTCACAAGTTGCTGCATTTTTGTTTTTTTTCTGAATCTTACGGAGCATGCACGATGATTGGTTTGAAATCAAAGACTAAATACTGTGAGATTCAATAGTTCTACATCGGAAAGACTCGTTTCAGAGTCTAGATATATAAGTCAGGTATCTCCTAATCCTGCAGATGCGTTTTGGGAGGAAAACAAAATCGAGGTGGGATGAAGGACGCTTGCGTGAAGCTTTGGAACCGGACAATATCTGGCAGGAGAACCCCATATTTCCTCCCTCATATGGCTTCCATATGGGCACTAGGTGCCTTACGTGCCCCGCATAGACGGGGGCGTGACAAATACAATATCCATGGAGCCATTCCAGTGCTTTTCCAACCTAGAGAAGCGTTCTTGCAGTTACTTCCCCACTGGTTGTCGCCTTCTGAAAACAGAGGGGGATTTGGAATCCTTATTGTAGACTTGGATATGAATGACAGATTGGCACGAGCAGAAGTTTATGCTGAGATGCAGACAAAGTGGGATTACATATCCAGAAAAACGGTGCATTGAACAAAAGTTTATGTGGAGATTCAGACAAAGTGGGAGCCTGGTAATATGCGCCTGGTTTTTCTGAAAGACCTGTCATGATGACCAACTCAGTGAGCACCTAAACATTTTCTTTTCCATCTCCACCTTTATCCTGTCCAATTCAGGACTCACCCTCCAAACCAAGAGTTTTCTAGATCTTCCTCCCTACAGACACTATTCAGGCTGGATAACCTGAGTTGCTGGCATCTCTTTGAAAGTTGGGTTGGAGAAATTCTGTTCTCTCTTGGTAGATATCTAATTCACCAGTCCAATTATAAATGCTATGTTTTGGATGCACGCATAAGAACTTTTATGTTTGACTCAACTTGGCAATTCCTTTTGGTTACCAAACACAACCCAACACCCTTTTGAAGCATCAAGCATTGGGCTGGCAATCAAGTCGATTTGGAATACATTTGATCTAGAGTTCCAACCCAACCTCGATCGATTCCTACTCCAAATTTCAGATCCGAATCAGACCGATCGTGCGACAGGTCACTAAGTGGGTCTTATCTGCTCGAAGCTCGAGTATTAGCTTGGGACTCATTCTAAAACATTTCTTTTGCATTACTCGCCTGTTAGGTTTAAATTGGGTCAAGCATGGGTTGGATCTAATCAGATGAAATAGCTTTACAAGCAATGTGGATGACAGATCCGCTTATGTGCTGAAATTTTGTTGCGCACCAAGTAACCATCTCAATTACTAAATCTAGACTTATTCTAACCCTGTACCTCCATCAGCCCCTTGTCGCAAGGCGCGTCTCTATCCTCAACAGGTTGGTTCATGAAGCTGATCATCATGAATCCACATCTAACAGTAATTTTATCATACTTTTGTCATTGCAAACAGATATAATCCTTTCCAAAGACAATAACATCCTGCCAATCATTGAGCCAGCCTTCAGTCTTGACTGACAACAGTTTAGTCACTAATCACGTGATGTTGTCCATGAGAAAATAGTAAAGTGGCATCAAATAGCTTGATGGTTATATAAATTTTTTTAAACTACGTATGTCGATAAATATGTGTGCTCGACTAGTAGGTCAAAGTTCTTCGGTTGAATGGCTAAGAAGAAAATGAATTGGGGGGGGGGGAAGAAGAAAAGGAACTCTAAATTATGATAGCCTTGCATGCATAGAGATTTTCTCCTTCCAGCTCAATCGAGAGCTACAATCATAGATCTTCTGCGACCTCCGATATTATGCTGATAGCACCTAGGCATGCACGAGAATAGTAGCCTCAATTGCGCCCTCATGAAGAACTACATAGGCGAAGGGATCTTGAAATTTTTGTCAGTAAGATATCCTTCATTAGGGGTTATGTATGTACAACAAATATTCACAGAATCAAAGAAATGCAAACTTGTCCACCTTAAGCAGAGATCATTCTTACTCTGCTTTGGTTATCTGAAGCAAGCATGCCTAGGGCTCTGTTCTGATAAACATCCGGGAATTCTTATCAGTTGGTCTCTGGAATATCTCTTTCTAATTAATCCCTTGTTTTATTGTTGTTTGCTAACTTCACCTAGTTTCAGATCATTTTCATCCATTACATCATTTAATTATTCAAATCAGAATGCCATTTATTAATGCAAGCGCATTTCGTTGCGTTAGTTTGTCCATGCGTTGATTTATAGTAAATTGAACTTTTCATATAACAGTACTTAAGCAAAACCTAAAACTGCATCGAACAATTGGTAAGAACTCATATCAACAGATTGTAAAGATCAGTGAAGAGTTGCCATCTACCAGAATCATAATGCTGAATTATTTCAGTTTGATGAACTTGCAATGCCAAATGATGACCAAAAAGGCAACTGCAATCAGAAATTGACTTCGGCTAGAAGTTATCGCACTTAGGCAACATAACTTGATACTCAACCAATGTTCCAGATTCCTAAGTACCTATTGCAATTATGAATAGCATCACAAATTTAAAATTGTTTCGTTTAAGGTAATGCATGTAGTGGTGATAATGTCAGACTGATTAGCATCAAGGGATTTGCTCTTTTCGGGAGCTTTTTTTTTTTTACAGAAAACTTGTATGGTTTGGAACCTATGTATAGCTTCATTTGATGAGCTCATTATGCTTCTAAGTTCAATGGTCTCGATACTATTGCATTTATTTTTACTACTAACCTATGCACACTTCTCGAATCATGTTAAATAACTCTTCAAGAAATACTTTTTCCTTCCATTTGCAGCATTTTATGCAGTGACAAACACACAGGATCGATCAGCAATTCGCAGAAGGCAAGAACAGCTCGACGAATCGTGTTATCTCACTAAATAAACCACAGACTTCAGGACACACGGACATGTGTTAGGTAGGATGTGCCTATAAAATGTTGTTTAGACTTAACCTAGACATTATAGAATCATTTAACACCAGGCTGAATCCAGACACCACATGTATCATAAATTGATTAAGGTCTTAGAAGTCTCTCTTGTCAGTCTGGGATAAAAGTTCATCAAGGATAACAAAGAACAAAAGCAATTATCTAGGCCCATCATGCACAGAGAAGTCCATCTACTTAAGGATATTTGGAGTATGATTAGTAGATTTGATGGCTTTCAGACGGCCCATATCTGCTGTGAGACGAACAACGCAGTTGATTAAATGATTTTGTATGAAAAATATTGGATGGGAGACAAGTGAAGCTTCTCTGATATGGTTTTGAAATATTTTATTTTTTAATTTTATTGGATGTATTTGTATGAGATTTTGTATGATTCAACCAAAAAAAATATAAAACAAAAGCAATGCTGAGACATTTTCGTAACCAACATTCAAAAGCCCTATTTTGGGCGGAATTTGCATTCAAAATCAACGGCCACAAACAATGCTACCCGAAACTTGACTCGGAAATCGGAGGATCAAAAGTCCCCATTATTCCCATATCTTTTCTTCTTTCCCTTCCTCATTGGGACCCACCCAGTCCATCATCAATCAGCGACCGTCCAGGTCATGTCACCCTGGAAGATCCAATGGCACACCTCGATCTTCCCTGGCCCAGATCCGAGTGCCACGAACGCCCCATGTCCCGCACTCCAATCCGACGTGTCCAGGTGACAGATGGCAACACCGTGATTGATCTTCTTCTTGGTTTGGACGGACAGGATCTCCGCGTCGTATACTCTCACCTTGGGCACCGAGTGGCAGTAGTACACCAGAAATGGGAACAGGCTCTGATGGCACGACACGGACTTGGTAATCTTACCACCATTCACCCCCCGCGTATCTCCCACGAGAATGTTACCTTTGGATCCATCGGTGCTCTCGGTGCTCCGCACGACGACGTTGTTTCCGAGTACGCTCACCGCGAAGTCGATCACGTCCTCCGCCGACGTCGCGCACCGCTTCGTTTCGCCGCGGCTCGGTGGCCGCTCGCACTCCGCCACCGTGTCCTCCACCGCCTTCCCCAGGGCCGTGTCCGCCGGGATTTTGAACACCTGCTGGACCTCGGCGGCGGAGAACGGGATCCTCCCGGCGATCGAACGCGGGAGGAACGACCTCGCCGGCATCTTGTCCCTGATGTCGGGCATCGGCATCACCGTCCCCTTTTTGAGCTCGCTTTCACGGAAGAACTTCCCCGGCTCCACCACCCATCGGCTCGTCGGCCTCCTACGCGCCGCCAACGTTGCGTCGGCGGCGGCTGTGGCAGCGGAGGAGGACGGGAGCGAGGAGGAGTTCCGGTACCTCTTAAAGCTGATGCCGGTCTTGGCGTAGCCCTTGAAGGTGGCGTTATCACCGGAGTAGGATGCGAACCTGATCTTGTGGTTGGTGGACCCCTCCCCGTAGCCCTTGAAGGAGTCGCTGCCTTGGTTGAAGGAGTTCCCGTAGTTCTTGAAATCGGCGGAGCCGGCGTTCCCCCCTTTGGTGTAGGAGGTGAAGCTGTCGTCGCCGACATTGGCTTGGTCGCGGTAGTTAGAGAATTTCTCCGATCCGGCGTTGCCGCTGGAACCGTACGACCGGAAAGTGGTCTCCGGCACGTTACCATTTTCGCCGTAATTGGTGAAGGTATCGTTGGCGCCATTGCCGTCCTCGCCATAGTTGTTGAAATCGGAGTTTATGACGTTGGAGTTGTTGCCGTAGCTGATGAAGGTGAGGGGGATGCCGTTGCCGTGCTTGCCGTAGCCGGCGAAGGACTGATCGCCGGCGTTGGTGTCGTCGGAGTAGCTGGAGAACCTCTGAACACGGCCGTTGGCGTCGGCGTCGTAATTGGTGAACTTGAGGTTAGGGACATTGACTTCGCTGGCGTAGGAGGAGAAATCGCCGGCCCCGCCAGTGGCGGCGGAGGCGTAGCTGGTGAAATTGGCGGTGACGACGTTGCCGTCGGGCTGGTAGACGGCGAAGGAGTCGTCGTGGCCGGCGGAGTCGCGGCTGTAGCGGCGGAAGGTGTCGATTGGGAGGTTCTCAGAGGCGGAATAGTTCTTGAAAGAGTCTGCGCCGCCAGCGCGGTCGGTGCCGTAGTTGGTGAAGTTGGAGTCGGAGTAGGCGGCGAAGCCGGAGTCGGACGGGTGGGAGGCGGTGGAGGAGGAGAGGGAGGGGGAGCAGAGGAGGCGGGCGGCGGCGCAGAGGGCGGGGAGTCGGGGGGAGAGGGCGCTGCCGCCGCCGCTGGAGGCGGCCAGGGAGGAGAAGGAGGCGGTGTCGAGGGCGGAGAGGGGGGAGAGCTTGGAGACGAGGAAGTCCGGGTGGGGGCGGCCGTTGGGGACCTTGCGGTTCCAGTACCGGATGAGGGCGGCCTTGGCGGTGAACGGATTCGGGGCGGCGGTTTTGAGGGACGTGGAGTTGTCCGCCTCCGCCGCGTGGGAGAATAGATGGAGCAAGAGGAGGAGGAAGAGAACGAGGAAGTGGGGAGGAGTGGCCATCGGAGAGTGGAGGAGGGAGGGAGGGTTTGTGTTTGGCGAGTGGTATCGGTGGTGTTGGGAAAGCAGTGGAGAGTGGGGAAAAATAAATAGATGGGGGGAATGGAGATCCCTTTTTTTTCTGGCCAGTTTTATTTTAGTTAATATTGGATTAAATAAATTATTAATATTTGTTACTTCCGATTGTGATGTTTGGTTATCATTAGGAGTTAATTTGTCTGTGGAATACGATTATGCTAATTTAGTATTAGCGAGTCAATGTCACAAAGGATGTGTAATTATTAACGGAAAAGTTTCGGATCTCAATTTGGATAATTATGATCACATTATCTTGAGATACAGTTCAGCAAGTGGATGCAAAAATTTATCGGGCATAATTTTTTTTATATATTGGATGGTCACTCTAAAAGAAGAGAATGTTTGTAGATATAAACTTATTGCTCTTCTTTCTATATCTAGAGAGGCAAATGGAGCCACAGATTGGGTGATTTCTTATGTGGCCAGTCACTCTGGATGCATCCCATAGATTGGAGATGGCGAGTTACCTAGAGCGTTCTGAACCTTTTATTTTCTGACCTTATTAAATATATCCGTACTAGATATGTATAAATCATCTGTCTTAGTAAAAAAATAGATAATTGCAAAAAACTAAAAGAATGCAAATGATGAAAAAAAGAGGAAGAGCGGCAAAATAGAGGGAGAAAGAGTAGCCCAAAGAATAGAGATTCTGTATTAGCTCTAAACACCTCTAAAATAGGATAAATTACCCTCTGGCTTCACCCTCTTCATATTATAGCATAGCTCTACCAAAACCTCTTGTCAAGAATTTTGGAGTGAAATATGAGTAACTGATCATCTTGACTCATGGCTGAGAGGGTAGTAGTAGGAGGCTATTTATTGACGCTCCAAAGGTGGATAAGGATAGCTTATTCAAGTTCAAGAACTAAAAATCTTGTATATAAATGCGGCAAAAGGGCGTTCTGATGGTAGAAACTTGTTGTAAGAATGATTTGATGACAAAATCTTATCATGATGATTTAGGTAGTAGAAATTTATCATCGGAATATCAGCAAATAATTAGTCTGTTCTACAATATTTTAGACAGTTTTGAGGTTGCTAAAACTCAAAATTTGAATATGATAACAAAACTATTGTTGGAGCATCCGACGATCGAAGGGCTAGAGGTGTTGGAGCATCCTATGATAACAAGACTCTATTGTGGTGGCTTGAAGATGGAGACAACAAGAGATGCCGGTAGCTAGGGGTGTTTGAAGGAGAGGAGAGAGAAAGAAAGGTAAGGTCTCCGTACAAAGTCGTCTTATGGAAGAATTAATGGAAGCTCCATCAAGGTCTAGTCCATACTATAGAAGTCCTACTTTGAGATAAGGAAACCCATGAATATGGCAAATTCTAGCCATACGATTTATCATAGTAGACCCGCTATAACATTTTTATCAATATTTGAGATTAGAGAGCTTGGAACTTTAAAGTGGGGTTAGGTTTGGATTTCAGGGGAACGAATGATTGATCTTCTTTTGGATTGCATAAATTTCAAATCACTCTAATCTTTTTCTTCAATCCATTTGCATAGATTTTAAAGCAGCAATCGCATGATCTTATAGTTGACATTATGAAAAAAAAAAGAACATCATTCTTACACACCAAAGATACAATCCAAACCTTTGTGGTGGGAGCAGAGGTATTGCTTGCTCCATGCTGTTTTTTCCTGATAATGGAAGAAGCTAAGAAAACACCGGAACACGCTTTTTCAATGCCAATCTAGCTATTGGACGTGTAGTGCTCTCTCTCTCTCTCTCTGCGCCTAACTCGTTGATGCACTTATTTTATTGCTTGTAATATCTCGTTTCCTTTTCATGCCTTCCATGTAAATGATAATCCTAGCATTGAGACCCACGTAAGTGCCCGAATGAGTCCATTATTCACCGACTTGGCATGAACGGCAATTATCTTCATTAGTGCGATTTGTACCTCTCTAAAAAAATGACGATATACTTAAAATTCTAAAGTTCCTGTCATCAATCTCCAGGATGTTGACCGTTATAAATATAGGGGTTCGCCGCCCAAGGCAAGTAAAAGCCTTCAATCCTCATTATTGATTGCTTTAATTGACGTGGTTTCACCGTATGTATTCATCCAAGCGACGCATGAAGTCCATCAATCACCAAAAACTAGATCGATTGACAAGACTGATTTAACTTCCCGGTCTGTAGAAGCTCAATTAAATGAAGCCGGTCACTTTAATTCACATTCCTTCTGAAGAACAATAATAGCCTTTACATTGGTTCTATTTTTGTGGAATGATATGTATGGGCTATGGACTAATATATTCCGAGCACCAGAAACTTTTTTTCTACTATTTTTAAAGACAATGTACTAAATAATAATCGATCTCATTTTTCATTATACTCATAATGTTTTAATAACTGAATTATATCGTAAACTTTACTTCCACTTTTTATCTTAGTAGCAGCAAATATATTATTCTAGTATACAAATTTAGTATAAATATATTAAAAAAATTAAATAATAATAAATTTTGAAATATTTTAGATTTTTTTTTCAATCTATAATTTACTTTTGAAATAACTGGCTGCGTACAAGATCATCCAAACTATCCCATTTTGATATTTTGATAACTCAGGAGTTACTGTGGAGAGTTGACCTAATTACTTTACTACGAAAGCCAAAAAAAAAAATTCACTCTGAGACAAAACAAGCACATTTATTCGTCTCAGAAAAGCAATTAAGAGCCATGCTATCCACCTACCGAAGGGCCAGCATTTAGAAACAGATCGTAATCATATATCAGCCGCATTTATTTCCTCCGAGGAAGTGGAGGGACAGCAGCAGAAAACAGAGGAAAATGTTCACCATGTAGCTTCCCAAAGGATAAGCAATGGGTTAATGCGAAAATCAGACTTGAACACGGAGTTTGAAAAAACTTCTAATTCGTATAGCTTCATAGACGCCAGGTATTACCGGAGCTCAGAGAGATACTTGAGTCGGACTTATAAATGAAAAGGATATGAGTAAAACCAACCGAGATGCCCAACATACGATCATTTCTGTCCGCATCGAACTTTCTCCTAACGAAGTAAGGGCCCAATGAAAACTACCACGCGGAGATGGGCTCGTCCCTTCATCCTCTTTCCCTTTTCTTTAAACAGCAAAAAAAAAAAAAAAATGGGCTGCTAGAGGGGTACTCCCGGCATGGCGTTTGCCGAGTACTTTTTGTTTAATTTCGACCACCGCTTTCCTTGCTTTCCCTTGGGGGAGACTTGCTCGGAGTTCGTTCCGGAATCTCTTCCAGGAGCGACCTGCGGCTTTCCCTGGAGATCTGACAAAATTTAGAAGCCTCCTCGTATTAAAGTCCTGGTCTTGTAATCCAAATGTCAGCCACCGTCTCCAAGGCTTCGAAGTGGGAACTCTGGTTGAGGTGTTTGGACTTTGGACTTGCACAGGGAGAATCCTCGCTGAAATCACTAAGTTTGTCGCTCCGAGGCTCGAGCTACGTGGACCTGATGGATCAGATCAGCTAGCGTGCATTATATTCTTTATTTTTTTCTGATAAACAGATGACTCATACACGAATACATTAAAAAATAATAATAAATTTTAGAGCGCTCTAAAGAGCTCTTTCACATCGATTCAAAAAAAAAAAATAATAATTTAGTACATATGAAACCATTCAATCCGCAGCTTTATTGGCTTTTCTATAGACATGGCCTGAAATGCAACATCTTCATCCACTATAGCCTAAATATTCTGGAGCAGTGGATGACAGCCCGTATGCTATCGGTGCACTCCTGGATCCAGTCAATCACTGCAGTCGAGTTATTTTTGAGCAAAATTATGTTGGCCTGTAGTATGCATCGAGCTTAATATAGATCAACTCAAGCTGCTCTTTGCTCAAAGTTTGTTTTGAATTTTCTTCCAGAGGTGATGTGTTGTTTTAGAGGGAGATCCGACAAAATCTAGAAGTCTCGTAGTATTAAAGGCCTGGTCTTGTAATCCAAATGTTAGTCATCGTCTCCAAGGCTTCGAAGTGGGGAATATAGTTGAGGTGTTTAGACTTTGGACTTGCACAAGGAGAATCCTCGCTGAAATCATGAAGTTTGTCGCTCCGAGACTCGAGCCACGCGGACCGAATGGATCGGATCATTTACCGTGCACTTTTGCTTTAGATTTTCTAATGCATTATATACTATGATTAAATAGTCAGCTATGGTGTTCTTTTTGGGTGCATTAAAAAAAAAACTTCATGATTAAATAGTCTCGCCATGGTGTTTAAGACTTCTATAGAACGTTTATGTAGCGATAATAGTGGACTGCTGCGGCAGTTGGATTCTAATTTTGTACATGTTTTATTTTCTGATTCCCACATTTATATTTATATTAAATTGGCATAATATATCTGGTCTTAAATACCAACTTACAAAAAGAAAAGAAATGAAAAGTTGGATTGGTCCTGGTCCTAATCTTGCAAGTTCCAACGATGGAGGCAAGAGTTGGTTTAAAATTCGATCATAATACTTAATTTCCATCAAGTTGTTCTAATTTAGAGAAAAGTCCATGGTTGTTTCCCATCCGAGACCATATCCTAATAGTACCAGACACGGTGGCATGATGTAATTATGCAAGATAACTGGTCATGGATCTGGCTCTAGTCCATAGTATCGATAGTTAATTTGCAGTGCCTGAGAATCAAAAATCTGAATTCATTTTTTACTGCATTGATTGTTTCTAAATGAATAGTATCATAGTCTATAGTAATCTAATAATGAAACTGTCCAAGAATGTGGAGGCTGGAAAGGTTGAAGATTTGGACTAGCGAAGCCAAAACCTAAGAGATGGCTGAGCAGAAGGAATTTATATTTATCTGTTTCGCTGAATCATGCATTCAAGATGAAAAATTTTAGATTCACAGCAAAAGCATGCCATTGAAGTACAAAGCCAGATTTATAGTCTATCATAGATCATATCATGAATCATTGAAAACCTTTGGTTTTCTAGCAATCAAGTCACTATACATAGCATCTCAACAATTTAATGCCATACAAGCTATAATATTCGGCCCAATCCTAACTGGGCCAATACTTTTGGCCCCAATATATGAGTATTTGGGCCAGGTCACTAAATGGGCCAACTTGGGCCCATAGTTGACAGCCCATTTGAGGGCTACCACCTCATGCCACAGGATGAAGTGACGGGCCCAACTAGCCAGTAGAGAGAAGGCCAGCTATTAGGCTCCCGTTCAAGGAAGAAGGGGAGAGTGACACCTCAACCCTCTTCTCCTGCTTTAAGTCTGGGTATTTAAGTACCCAGTAAACCTACTGTTCTTAAACCCTTCTTACTGAACCCTCTTCTTTCTCAGAAACTCCTGGAGCCTTGAGCTAAAGAAGCTGAACCTTTGGAGCCCTGAGGAGTTGGGAGGAGGGATTGCTGATCACTGTTTCTTCCTCTCTCCTAGTAATTTCACTTAATGTATTGCACGGGGGATGGCTATAGTGATCAACAATCCCTTCTCCCAACTCCTTAGGGCTCCAAAGGTTCAGCTCCTTTAGCTCAAGGCTCCAGGGGTTTCTGAGGAAGAAGAGGGTTCAATAATAAGGGTTTAAGAACAGTAGGTTTACTGAGTACTTAAATACCCGGACTTAAGCATGAGAAGAGGGTTGAGGTGTCACCCTCCCCCTCTTCTTTGAACGGGAGCTCAATAGCTAGCCTTCTTCCTACTGACCAGCTGGGGCCCGTCACTTCATCTTGTAGCATGGGCTGCCAACTATGGACCCAAGTTGGTTCATTTAGTGACATGGCCCAAATACTCATATATTATGCCTAAAAGTATTATGCCTAGTTAGGATTGGGCCCGGATATTACACAAACTATTCAGATAAGCTAGTATGAAACATATAACACACAAAGTTTTACAATGGTCAAATTGAAAGACCCCATGGCCACAAAGATAGTGACCCTCCTCTCATCTGTTTTGTGGGTCCGCGTGTTTTGGCGACGCCACTTCCTTTAGCGTTGTTGCCTGCTGTTATCCAGGGAAAGAAGAATCCCAAAAGGTCGAAAACGCGTTGAAAAGGAGCTATATATATATACACACACACACATTGCAGAGCCTCACCCACCGCACTCTTGTCACCACATTTTCCAGCTTGCAGCCAATAATATGAATCGGCCTACTAGAAGCCATAGGGCATCAAAGCCCCATGTGCCCTTGGTTTGTAGTTTCCTGTTGAGCAAGATGGGGGGGTGAATGAAGACCACATACATTACCGATTTATGTTCGAGATATATGTTAGATTGGATGTATTTATTCAAGCGCTCGGTAAAGCAGTTTGTTTAACAAAAAAAAAGAAGAAAAGGAATCATACATTTTGTATTGGTGATTCATGCAAAAAGGCACTTGTAGTTTGATTCGTTCATGCATCATGGTTTAGGCAATCACAATGATAGTAGTTCCATGAATTTAATTAGTTACACTATTAAATAATGATGCTGCATATACATTATGATCATTACATGAAAATATATAATAGTAATAAAAGCTTATATGGCATTGTCATTGTCACAAAAGTTAATTAATATCATTTTTTTTTGTTGATTTTTCAGACATGTTTTTTTTATGCTAAGATAAAATTATTTTAATTAGATAAGTTAAATATATGATATCGATACTTTAATTATTTTGCTGCTATTGCTGTCATATGCTGTTTTTTTTTTTTTTTTGAAGAAAAATGGAGGAAGTGAAGTGCTTCATCCAATTAGATTAATATAAACAGAAGATATGGACTACCTCACATGCTGTTATAAAGCCAATATGGCTGTTACGGCGCAGTCTTGGATATTTTAGCCACATAATGATCTATTAATAATAGTAGCCCATAATAGTTGATCATGGCCATCATATAGTCATAGTAATGTTAGTATAACAATGATGTGCATGGGAACAAAGAAAGAAGAGAATAAGAGGATAATTAAGAGTACTAAACGTATAGCTAGGAATTGGTATGATTATGGCTAGGAATTTTGCATCAGAAAGAACATATGCATTTCTATGAACCCTAGGCGACGATTTCTCTACAGAAGAGGTATAAGTTGGTGAAGAGGCCATTCGCTTTCTTTATTAGCCATCTATGGATGCATC
Source organism: Phoenix dactylifera (assembly GCF_009389715.1). Taxonomy (NCBI): domain Eukaryota; kingdom Viridiplantae; phylum Streptophyta; class Magnoliopsida; order Arecales; family Arecaceae; genus Phoenix; species Phoenix dactylifera. The sequence goes on from NC_052395.1 coordinate 14,756,148, forward strand.
ATTTAAACCGCGTATCTGTGTCTATAATGGAGCATGGGTACAAAAACACGAGTGAACTCATGCTATCTTTGTGTCTCCCAGCCCGTTAACTAGGTGCTAGATTTATTTTCCATAAAATCATGTGGGCAACCAAGAAAAATGCTATCCATTATCTTTTCTTTTTTGAACTGAGTATTGCTTGCCATACTTGGAATGAGCACCAAACTGGGTTTTAGTATGCAATATGCAGGATAGGTGGCTCATGAAGGGTTTTATTGCACATTTTATCCCTAGTGGTTCGCAAAAAATCAAGTCGGAGTAGGCAAAAGGGTATGCAAAGCATTTTCCTTTTTGAATGGAAGTAAATTTCTCATCAAATATAAAACATTTGAAGAAGTATGATCCAACAATTTGTTTTTGTGCGGCATGAATATAATTTCTGAAATGCCTTGCTAAATCCATGGTATTTTGTGTAGTTTGCTGTAAGATTTGATGAAAATATTTCGTGGGTGTTGGATTTTACATGTCATGAACACAATAAAGAAAAAAGATAATGTAAAAAAAATTAATGATATAGAAGGTGAGGATAGATCAAGAAAAGGATTAAGTGATATATCTCATATATGCATCTTAAAATATTAAAGCCTTGGCCACGATCATAATTCAAAATTTAATAGCTAGACGAATATTTTAGTCCATCTCCTAGTTCATAAAACATCAAATTTTGAAGAAAAGATTCCAACACTATCACCTTGCAGGTCTCGGAAAGGTCTCTCGAGTATAAAGCTAAACTTTTATATCGGGCATCTATAAAAAGAGACATCTAATGAGCAACGTTTTTACTAATCAACTTTGTTTCCTATTTAATTAGTTGATGTTTTTACTTGCGTGCATTGTTTCATTAGATTGTCAAGCAGGTTTTTAGGCATATAAACACCATGTTGGTCATGATTTAATTAAAAGAAAATGATTTCGCCACCCAAATGAACAGTGGTGTCTTCTTTTCTTCGTTTGCGTTTTACCAATTAACTCATTAGGTACCTTAATCATTAAACAACTAGTTTTGTGCATTTTATGAAGCTCCCCAAGCATACTCTAGAAAGAAGTCCTTACAGTCCTTGGGCACTAGTCCAAACTCGAATGGAACTTTTCAGTCCTCACGCTAAGAGCACTTGACGACGAATGCCTTCAACTGTACTTCACCTGCAATAATTTACAAATGACTATATACTACGGTCCCTGCATGGCAAGAGGCGGGCCTGATGCAGTATAGGTGCACCAAAGTACTTTCAAATCTCACTCTCAAACATTTATGTTTCTTTTCATAGCTATTATATATGTTAAAGGGATCTACGAGAATTTTTTCATTTAGAGGATGCTCTTTTGGCCTTTGTGTTGTTGTTGTTGTTGTTGGGGGCTCTTTTAGGCTTCAATCAGTACATTTTCTTGATACCATTTGAGTGCATTTCTGGACTTCTGACCATGAAATTTTTTGGTGAACATTGCAAGGATTACGAGAACATTTCTGGACTAAATTGTGCATCATGTTCTACCTATCACTTAAATGCCTTGTCTTTGGGGTTATATGTGGCATGTAGAGACCAACAGTAGAGACCAGAGAGAGCAAAAGGAAACGCACAGGAGGTAGTTTGAGGGATGATGAATTTATAGTAATTTCTAGTACTTAATAAATATATCTTTTCGAAGTTTCGTAGTCCCTGCCGTATATGCCTTATTTTGATGATAAAAACAAGGTATAGGATTCTTTGAGATCACAGCCTAAATTTCTTCTAGCAGAATATATGTTATTGGACAAACTTCATACTTGTTAATCTTTATTAACGATCATCATCGTACAACTTAGTTTTTTCTGGCGTAGATTCAGTTGTTTGAGCTTACATTCTTGATTTGAGAATTTGTCAGCAAATTAGTTTGCAGATCTCACATGGATGTCAGTATTTTGACTATTAATTAGCAAGGATACATGTGACTTAACAGAGCTCATTTGACCAATGCTGCTGTGGAACTTGTCCTCCATTGATTTGTTTATTGATAGATAGGATATTCAAATCCAAATGACTAATAAGAGTAGGTGTGAGATCTAGACAAGAAGTTTAATTTTTTTGGTGGCCCTATTTATCATTGCTACAGAACTATGCTGATTCTTGAGTCAAACAATTTCTTGGTCGTTTCCATTGCTATATGTCTCTTGTGTATGCGTGAGAGAGAGAGAGAGAGAGAGACTTGGGTATATATGTGGTTCAATATTACACGTACATTCCACATGATGCATGCAAAGCCAAATAGAAGGGACCCCGGAATTGAGTGGAGAACAACTCAAGATAGGGATGTGGATTAGTTTAAGTGCAAATTGGAAGAAAAGGAGATTAGTATTAGTTTAGTATCCTCAAAATGACCAACTTAATAGTATTGAACATGTGTACTGCCAAAGTTTAACGTCCCTCTAAGCGGAAAAAAGACAGATTAATCTCCGTCTTATGTAATCTCACTAAATACAAACTTAACGGGCCTGGCTGGATAGACCTGGGCAAGCAGTGCATTACTCTGTCTTCATCATTCTAATACCATTTTCATGCTAACTTTAAGACTCTTTTGAAGACCTACTACTGAAAGCAACCGTAGGAATGTTTGGTTGTTGGATAAAGGAAATCAAAATTGATGAAACATGATCCTTTAATCCATTGTCTGGAGTACAGTCTTGGCTATAACACTAGACATAACTGCCATGTCATATAAAGTTGATATCCTCTAAATATTTAGAGGGAACCTAGAGTTGCATTTAAGCAAGTACAGGTGATGATAAGGTCGATAGCCTGTTAACTGGACTGATCGAACTTAATTCTAAATCTTTGAAAATGAGTTTGATAATTTATTTGGTTGGATTGTGGGTTTGAATTTAAATCCAAAAGAGGCTTGAGCTTAGGCTTATCCAAGACCCAACTTGATTATATGTGTGTGTGAGAGAAAGAGAGTTGACCTTAAAAAAAAAAAGAGAAGCAAAACAATCAAAAACATATATCCTTACAATTAGCTATAGGGCTCTTATGTCTAATTTTAACAATGCTTATTCTTGAGCTAATAGTTTAGATGCAATCAGTAACTTTAAACAATAGTCCAAAGATATGAAACGGCATAGTACTGGATTATAAACCAACATTTGAATTTTTTGGGCCAGTGAACTGGCCACTATGGGGAATGGGTAATAGGGCTATAAATTTGGGTTAGGTTTAACATATGGACTTCATGAATTTAAGTAAAGATGGACATTATAATATCAAGGACATTAGGGGTTGCTTGTCAAACTTTAGCGTCAAGGAGACATTTATCTAAGTTTCAGTCGGAATTCCCAAACATTAGTGCAAAATTAATAAAAAAATAGAGTTTGCATTAGTAGAAAAATACCGCAAGTTATTATTATGAATAGTTGGAGCAACAGCAACAGCAGCAGTAGTGATAGGTACGCCCTTATATTATAGTAGAATTGAGTTTCCAACATGATGTTCTCCTAGAGAGAGTTCAAGGTGCCCCAATTACCTAGATCTAATAGCCTAATAGGTTGGTTGTGCCGATGTGGATATATTGAGTTATAGGGTCGCCCATTGACCTATTGGGCCCATTCATATCATTTGCATGACTTAAGGCTAAGGTGGCGATGGATGGGACTCATCCTCGCATCTTATGTTAACTTGAAGACGCAAAAAAAAAAAAAAAAAATGCTTCGGCGTAATGCAAATATCCTTAAACCAAGCAAAATTACTTCCCAATTCAATGGTCTTACTGTCCCTATTTGGGTACAATAAAAATTTCCCCAACTACTAGTTGAGTTTGTTAATTAAAGTTGTGAGTTTCTCTCTTCCTTGCTATCTCAAACAGTCTCAATCGCTATATCTAGTGGAGATACCAACTATTAGGGGAACACAAATGGCCAACTTGTTCAATGGCCGACGCACCTAAACAAGTCCGAGAGCAAGATGCCAAAAATGGGGGAAAAAAAGGGGGAAGAATAAAGAAACTACGCTGCAACCAAGATCATCAGTATGCGAAAATATCAGTGGAATGTTCCGGGAACGGGCGCCGAAACAGCTCTGCTTCTCTTGGCATTGCATTCAGCTGAAGACAGAAGCAGGAAGGAGTCACAGGTCACACAGCTCACGAAGGACTGGAGGATGTTCTAAAGCCACCATTTGGAGACACCTGGAAAGGAGCGGTGTTTGGTTCCACGAGAATGTCGGGGGGGAGCCTCTAAATTGCCTCAGATTGGTGCGTGTGAACGTACGTTGTTGTTTTTTTCTGCTGTGATCTGTGAAACTTATTGTCCTTGGATAAGAGATGATTTGACCTCTCAAGTTTTGTGTCTTTTTTTTAACGTAATAAGGGACGATAGCGATCCATTTCTGTTTCATTCGAGAAATTTTTGCTTCTATTTTTTTTTTTTGGTTGATTTTGTTGCTGGGAATTGGATCCAGAGGTGGATTTCGGCTGAGGAGGAGGAGCTCCGGTGCTGGAACGGCAGGTGGCGGTGGTCCGTCGGCGGGCGGCATCCTCCGGGAGACCTGCAAGAAGCCGGTGGCCGGGGTTTCCGGCGCCGGCCCTCCGATGCTTAAGTCAGAGGGGGCTAATGTGTAGTGGGAGGGAGGAGATCTTTTTTCTTTCTTCTCTTGGGTTTTTCCAGTGTCCCACCTTTTATAGAGGAGTATTGTATTACCTGTGAAGTGACGGGGCAAGTGGTTCTTTCTTGTCATAATTGAACACGATCGTATGCATTGATTCAGTATTGTGGGAGATTAGACTGGAGTCAGTGAGTTGTCGTGGCTGATCAGACGTGGCGAAATAGTTCAACTGCTTGCCGTGGAGGGATGCGCATTAATTGTCGACGACGGTAGGAGGGCATGGCCGCAGCATGTGGTCAACGAGGTCGGCCTTTTGAGGTCAACTTGGCCTTGTGAGCTCGGCTCGGCCTGCATGTTGAGCTCGGCTCGGTCTTCTGAGCTCGGCTCGGCTTGCATGATAAGCTCGGCTCGGTCTTCTGAGCTTGGCTCGGCCTGCATGTTGAGCTCGGCTCGGTCTTCTGAGCTCGGCTCGGCTTGCATGATAAGCTCGGCTCGGTCTTCTGAGCTTGGCTCGGCCTGCATGATGAGCTCGGCTCCGTCTTCTGAGCTCGGCTCGGCTTTCTGAGCTCGGCCTGCATGATGAGCTCTACTCGGCCTTCTGAGCTCGGCTTGCATGATGAGCTCTGCTCGGCCTTCTGAGCTCGGCTCGCATGATGAGCTCGGCTCGGCCTGCATGATGAGCTCGGCTCGCATGATGAGCTCGGCTCGGCCTTCTGAGCTCGGCTTGGCCTGCATGATGAGCTCAGGCTTGCTGTCAGATTTGGATGCTTTAATTATACTTGTGGGGTGGTCTATGTTTCCCCCCAACAGATTTAATATTTTTTTTTTAAAACAAGTCCATAAGCAAAGGATTATACCACAAGGGTTTTCGAGGCATGCTGAGATCTTAGCCCAAATCATCATTTGTGTTATACAAAAGTATTAGCCTTTATCTTTTAATATTTTTTAATTTTTAAAAAATATTTTTTAGAATATTTATAAATTTTGATTTATTATAGCAATCTGATATCTATGGTCATTCACTATAAAGAATAGGTCATGTATGCTCAAGCAAATAGCTCAACGTATGGTGAATAAAAGACCTACCTAGATGATGGGGATAGAGCTTATTGGTTGCATTATGCTTATTTGAAGCATCTAATGAGTGTTATAGGTATCTTCCTTTTTTTTCTATGCTAATTTTTTAAGAATAATAATTAGGTCGAGGTCCAATTCGATTTATTGAAATTGTAAAGATGAACATTAAACCAAAGTTAATCATTAAAAAGAGCATTAGAAAGCCCACGGAAGAGAAGAAAATATGGACGAATCCAATATAGTTTGTTCTTAGAACAAAATCTAAACCAGTTTCTGAGCAAGAAAAATGTTGTCGAGAAAAAAAAAAAAAAAAAAGCCACAATACGACCTATCTTCATTGTCATATCTAAGGGCAAAACTGTCATCTTATTGTTTTTAATTTTATGCAATTGATGTTGCATGCATTTATTTTTATTTTAATTGCTCAGGGTAACACAATGCTATGGATGTTTACTTGCCATGTAAAAGATGTTTTCATATTCACCTTCTTTCCGTATTATTTTTTCATGTCTCATACTGGCATATCTAATTTTTTCATTGCGAACCATCTATTGACCAAAAAATTACACTTTTGTGATCTTTAGTTTGTAAATGATGCCTCCATAGCAGGACAGGTGAACCGGTAAAAAAGCACGGACCGCTGTGGTTCAGGCATATTCAGTTACCTTCTCGTTCCAAAAATATTTTTTTCAAATATTAGGGAACTACGTTGGCATTTCGATGGCCAATTTCAAGATGGGTGCTGGCCAAAAATTTTCATTGGAGAGCAAAATTGAATTCACTTGATCACTTAATCATATTTGATGGTGCCTTAGTCAAGTTGCTTTGTTGGTTATTGAGTTTTGAATCTTTTGAGGATTTGTGGTATTATTATGTATGCTCGTAGTGCTTATGTTTAGTGTTTTTGAGGGTGAGGTTTCTCTATACATTTTGTCTATACTATTCAGTTGGTCCCAGTGCTTGTCCACATTAAAGCTGCAGAATACCTAGCACAACCATAGGAAAAACCAAAAAGTTGGTAAACTGCTCTTCTTTTTTTTGTATTTAAAAGTTATAATAACATGGCAGAGTTTGTAAATATTATGTTGATAGAGATATTATTAAATTAAGTGTTCCTAATGTAGAAAAAATGCGTTTAACGAGTATACTTCATAGCTTTTGAAACTTAACCTATTTCAATGTATTTTCAAAAATATTTGGAGATTATCAAATAAAAGAATAGATTATTTAGATGGCATGTTTCAAGACAGATCAGCAGCTCTTCATCAACTTGGTATCCATAATTTGCAGCCTAAGGTCTCATAGAAAAGAATATACCAGTCAGATATTGGCCCTTCAATGTTAGATCTCCTGCTTGGTCCTCCAGAATTTGCGGCCTAAAGACCGAGGGTGTTTGTTATTCAGCAAATGAGTTACCGACTCTTTATTCTTTTTTTTTTGGTTGCTGAAAGCGGAAGTATCATACATAACGTGTACAAATACAATACAGAAAATCAAAAAACAGTACATCACGAAGTGCGCTGGGCAACTCCACCTCACCAACCCAGAGGTGGTTCCTCCGAGTGGTCGGCAACAAAAGAGGCCACCCAATCTGCAGCACCATTGGTCTCTCTAAACACGTGCTTCGCCTGGAGCACTATCCCACCACAAATCATAGCCCGAATATCTCTCAGCAGCGGGTAGTAATTCAAACAATAGCAAAGCCTTCGCGGGACAAAGAAAGGCATGAGAGAGAGGTGTGCCTGAGCAAAGCCTCTTGTCTTGCCGAGTTGCAAGGCTGGAGTAAAAGAGGACGCTAATTCTGGATATAGATTTAAGCTTAGCTCTCATTCAAAACATATATTGGTATTAGTTCCATATATAAGGAAAGAAGTTATGACAGCCTAGTACCATGCGTGTGATAATTCAAACAATAGCAACTCTTCATCCATTTGATACGTTAAGTTGGCTACTACAATAGAATGGATATCTTTGGTGCTGAGAAAAAGGTGCAATTTTTTCCACAAAATGATGAGGCTTCTGGAATGAATGATTATGGGTATGCACAGTTTGTAGAGACATAAGAACAGAGAAATGGAGGAGGAGAAACAAGGCCATAAATGATAATTTGGGACCAACTTTTTCAGGCCCATGTTGAAATCTGAGCATGTACTAGGGCTAGAAATAAGCCGAGCCATATCTGCCACGCCCCAAATCTGATCACCTGGGTCAGCCATATGACACAGCTGCATGAGCCCAAGAGTAATACCCTAAAGATCATGCAAGGCCTAAGATGAATAAAAAAAAAATCTAATAACTTAATAATTAATTAATTAATTCAAATAAATAAATTTATTATATCCAAATAATCAAACTAGTTCAATTCAAAATTTTTAAATATTCATCGGTATTGAAAAATAAACTGACTGGCTAATAACTCTGATGCTCGAACTCCATAACCAACCCATCTAGAATTATGCATCCTGCGACCTTGAAAAAAAGGAAAGAGATAGTGTGAGCTTTACAGCCCAGTAAAAATCCCCATACATCCTTGCCAACACAAAAATATAAGTTTAAAAACAGAAAGAAATTATTATATATATCATGAAATCACAAAATGACTATCAATAATACTCGAATAAATAGTATACATATGTACATCAAATATCAATAGAAATCTAGCCACTCGAGTGATATATCATAAGATATCTCATAATTTTTTAATAGTGTTTCCAATGCTTCTTCATTTCATTCCTTTTTAACTTGATTCGGATACAAAATCAATTATCTTTTCGACTTTGGGCCAAATTCCAGTTATATTTTTTGCTCATGACGAAGCTATCAATAGGTGTCACGTTTCCAACCTATGACAAGGCAACTGATAGTATCATATTCCTAGCCTATGATGGGCCTTCAATGGTATCACATTCCAGCCTATGACGGGGCCTTCGATAGTGTCACATTTTTCGGCTTGTGATGAAGCAACCAATGATAACGAGATCAGCCAAAGTTGTTGTTTATTCAATCAAGTTCACATTCACACATGATTTTTTTTATTTCCGGCTTTAGATTAAGCACGGTCACATTTCTCACCCAAGACGGAGCAATCAATATAACATAGTTAGTTCAGAGCACTATGTCCATTAGCTCGGTTACTTATATATGCATTCATTATACTATCAATCATAAGCACATATGATCAAAGCATGATTTAATGCAGAAATTATCATAAAACTATTCTTACTTTTTACTTATCTTGATTATTAGCATATCATACACGTATATATACAAAACATTTATACTCATGCAGGTTGGTGTACAAGTATTCTTATCTCTTTGCTGACTATCCAGAAGACTAAGATGGAGAGAAAAAGGAAGGGGAAGGAAGAGAGAAACAGAAAGCAGAGGCTAGAGAGAGGAGAGAGAAACTAGAAGAACCGTGAGGCTTTCTCTCCCTTCTCGAATGAAGGAGGATGCTCGGTGGCAGCAGCCGCTCGTGGCTGGCGATCCTAGCAGTCGATGGCCATACAGTTCCGGCGGCATGCCATGCCCGATGACGGCCGGCCGAAATGGGAGGAAGGAAATCGAAACGAGGGAGTCCCTATTTATCACCAATCCAGCGACTTGCCGGCCGGATTTAGGGGGAATCGGTAGCCCCGAAAACTGGAGAACGGCGGGAGAAAGCTTACCTTGCCTCCAGCGAGCTACTCTGGTCGGATTGACGGCAAAAACCCCAAGTACCTCCCTCGGATTACTTAGTCTTATGCCTCAATGGAAGAACTCTTAAAGTTGATGTCAAAGGAGAGGGAGAGACGTCCTTTTATAGATAAAAATAGACTCAAAGAAGGTTGGATTTGGTCCCCTTCGACTCCTCCTTCAGGCAGAATCGGAGGGAGGAATCGAAACCGGAGAAGAGAAAGGCTCCCGGAAGTCTTCCTCCCTGCGACATGTGCCAAGCATGTGTTGTGGCCCATTAACCGGCCCAGGCCCAACAATATGAGTCCTTACAGGAGAAGTGGGAAAAAGAAGTCTTGAGGCCATTTCTCCCTCGGTCCTTAGATCTTCTGGAAATAAAGATCCACTTCTCGCCGCTATGAATTCGACCCTGATCGATCCTATAATTTGATCAGGTTGTATCAGGCTCGGTCTCTCTTTTAATTCAGGTTTTGTTTCTGCATATGTTAAAGAAGTTAAATTTTGAAATTAATTTTTGTCATGTCCGACTAAGTAAAGCCTGATTCTTCTTGATCAATGCCTGACATAGAGAATGGTTCAAATCTGAATCTTCCAGACCAACTTGCACCCCAGAGACTGAAAAGTTCTTGGATGTGAGCCCTACTCTTCCCAAAAAATCCATGAGGAATTGAATCTGTATCAACCCTGGAATCAGTGGTGGTATCTGATAACAAGACCTTTCATTTCCCTTCTTGGACTCTCCTCCTTTTGCCTTCTCTAATTGCCCATGCTTGAACAAAAGGAATCAGAGAGAGTTGCTCCTTTTCTTTTTCTTCAGTTTGCAGCACATTGTGGACAACAGTGATGTGGCACAGGAGGTTGGAAAAGGGTGGCGAGGTAGCATTGGAGTCTCTTCTTTCTCTCTCTCTCTCTTCTTTACATTAAAAAAACATTGGAGTCTCTTCTTATCCTTAGAGTGGAATGAAGGTGTTTCTCTTGCATGATTCTTCAACACCAAATTCACACTTTCACTGTTCAAGAGAGCCCTTTTTATACATAACTTACAAAACATAACTTGCCTTCTGAAGAATTTTGACTTTCAGATCTGATTTAAATTTCAACAGTTCTATCAATGGTGGCGCTTGGCCAATGGGCAATGCATCTGCTCAAAATAAGCAATTTCCAAGCTACCACAAAACAGCCAATTTTTTCTGTTTTAATTTAGTATGTATATATATATTAGAAATATGGTCTTCTTTGCCACCTTCAAGACCTTAACCATAAAATCTTAATATATGCAGAGAAGGCTTTCATAGACTTGCAAAAGGAGAAAAATGATTTATTCAATTTAAGAAAGAATTATGGAAACTTATCAACATTCCAAATATGTTGGAAAGAATAATTACACAAACAATTAGTTAAGGAAAAAAACATGATGTTAAGGGCAAAAGGAACTTTGTTCACAATTCACTCATACTCTTCCAGCTAGCTCGACTGTGTTCACTGCTGTAATCCTGGCTTGCACGTCCCCTCCTCTGAAATATTCTAATTTCTTCAGACTGTTGTGCTGAATTGATAATTTCACTTTGACCCGGTCTGACACCATTGCTTATATCAAAGTCAGCTGAATTATCTAGAGCTCTTACCACCTGAGTTAGAAGCGTAGATTAAGCCATATTTTGAAGTATATTGCATCCCCAAATAAGATGGTCCAGGAGAACTTTTTAAACATTACCTGTGTCATTCGAGGCCTCATAGCTGATGAATGACGAATACATGCAGCTGCTGCTTCAATCATACGCAACATCTCGCCTTCATTAAAATTGTTTTCAAGCCTGGGATCAGGTAAATCTCCAAAATCTCCATCTTCGAGTGCTTGAACTAGCAATGGCCAAGCCTGAAGGATCGAATAGACAGTCCAAGTCCACCGTCAGTATCTTTGAGATATTTGCTACATTTTGAGCAGTGATATGATAATAATGTGTTGCACACAGAAATCAGATGCTCATGAAAGTGAGGAACAAGGAAGCAGCTCAATCAAGGCAAGACTTGTGATGCTGCAAAACAATAGTGTAATAACCATAGACCTCACCCAAAATGGTAAGCCAGAAAGTATTATTTGGGTTCCTTGATCCTGTATAAGTATCCAAGATCTACTCAGCGAATAACTGATGTGAGACTAAACACATGCCTGCACCGGTCCCTAATCTACATAGGTTATGGGCTGAGTTTGCTCTAATTCCATTTGTAATAACCTAGGACCTCACCCAAAATGGCTAGTCGGAAGGTATTTTTTAGATTTCTTGGTCCTATATAAGTATCCAAGATCTCTTCAGCGAATAATTGATGTGAGACTAAACACATGCCCGCATGGATCCTCACATACTCCCTTCGTTCAAACTCTAACATTCTCGTCGGGCTAAGGGTTCAAATCTAATCACAAGCACCACGATCGGCCCATGATTAGCCTCCATGAACTCATGCTGTAGTGTCTCCTAATCCATAGGCTATGGGCCGAGTTTGTTTTGATACTATTTGTAACAACCCAGAACCTCAACTAAAATAGCTAGCCGGAAGGTATTTTTTGGTTCCTTGATCCTGTATAAGTACAAGTAAATAAGGGTATCTTAAATTGTTAAGAGGTAAATAAGGGCTTGTTTGTTGTTGTTGCTGCTTTTATGTTTTTGATTCCCTACAAATTAGTGAAATATTGCATGGAGGCTGTTGTTGGAGACAACATGTGCACGGGAACTTCTGCCATTCCTTGCTTTATTTTAAATTTTTTGACAGCAATGACTCTCTCTTTTACATCTTTTTTTTGGTACATAACAGCAATAACTCTTTGCTGGTAGAAGTTCTGAAGTATATTTCACAATCAAGTTAAAAAAAACAAGGTGGTGGTTTCATGATATATATTTGTTCCCTCTAGTTCAATTTTCTTCTTGGATTTTTAAAACAGAAACAGAAAACAAAAACAATACCAAAAGGACCTCAAATACTTTAGTTGTTTGTGAATTAGGATTTTGACACGACTTCATTTTTTGAGGAAACTTGAAAGAACTATCAGAATGAGCCAATAAGGAACCCATACTATAATGAGGCAAATGAAATTCACAACAAGGTCAGAAGCAAATTATCAAGAAATTAGCAATTTATATGCTTACAGGGGGTACTATTATACAAAGATATTGTCACATCAAAACATGAAAGAAAACTGGAGCAGAATAGATTGAAGCGATCCTTCGAGACAAGGTTATACACTCCACAATTTGGATTTAAATCCAAGGAAATTGAGAAGAAACCATTCTATAATAGAGTGTGGGGCTAAGAAATCTCCAATGAAGAGGGGACCGTCGAAAATTCTAGGAGGAACAAAAAAGATGAAGGTGAAACTAAGGAAACATTTATGGAAATAAACAATATATGATCACTAAATAATTTTTAGTATTAGAAGTTTAGGCCTTGTACGGGAAGCAAAAGCAACATAGGGCAATAGAATTAAGTTGATAGGATAAGGCCGTGTTGGTTTCATCCTACTAGAACTAAGAGATACACACCCATTTTCACTTAGCTGACATGCTAACAAGTTTTAAGTTCTGGTAACTTACACTGCCAAGTTCTCCCAAATTACATTCATGTATTGCTACATGCTAGTAATCTGAAGTTTTAGCAGTCTGATCATGTCCGTTAAACTCTCTTGGTGTTCAGCATCATTGTTTCTGTCAAGGAATTAACGCAGCATAATGCTTTCTTAATTTAGTTCGATGCTCTAAAGTTGTCATGACAATCTTTAATTATGTCTTAAATTGGACAGAATAATTGCCAAGTGAGGTAACTTATTTTCTTTGAATCTGTGCATTCCTTGATGTCTGCTATGATAGCGCTGCTGCCTGATAAAAGGGAGCACTGGATGGATGGGAATGCAGATGGGGTGTACTGAACAAAGGGGAAGTGCATATGAAGGGACAAACCAGGACAGAAAAGTACAAAGAGAGAGCAAGAGTAGGAACTGCTGAAAGGAACCCTCAAGTAAGCAAAGAACAAATTTATATCATCAGCTTATAAATCATAAAATGGTTAACAACTATTGCGACCTTACAAATATGAGCTGGCTAAACCCTTGATTTGAAATTGTTTCCTGATTTCATGATGCTAGTCTTGGTGTTTAACAAATTTATTAAATAATGCAAAGCTTCACTTGCGTGAATGATGCGACCAATCATTTCATATTCACAATATCTGACTAGATAATGTTTTATTACTATCAACATGAATTATCTCTACCAAACATGCCACCTGCCCGAGCTAACGATAATATGAATATGGAAATATAACATGAAAAAGATTTTTTTTACTTTTAGAGCTTACCCATTCAACAAGACTCTCATCTCCCAAAGGTTGAGATGTATCAACAGGCTTTCTTGCAGTGATGAGCTCTAAAAGAACAACCCCAAAAGAATAAACATCAGATTTAGCGGTCAACTTGCCAGTTGATGCATACTCTGGAGCCAGATACCTGAAGGGAGGATATTGTATTAGTTTATATTGTCGCATTCAAATGGATCCTCAATGAAATACTCTGATCAACATTTTGTCCAGATATCCCGATTTCCTATGTTTAACATACCCAAAGGTCCCCATTACTCGTGTAGTCACATGAGTCTGAGCATCCATAGCCAACCTCGCAAGTCCAAAATCAGATACCTAGAGTACATGGATTGAAAAAAAAAAAGCTCAACAAAAGGTGATCATGCTGCAGCAGCCATACTATATGTTCAGAGAAAGGAAATTATAGATAACCTGAGCTTCAAAGTTGCTATCAAGTAGAATATTTGAGGACTTTATATCTCTATGAATAATCCGAGGATGACCTGATAAAAGTAATAATAACAAAGAAGTGTAAATTCTGAAATGAAACTTCCTGATTTCACAGTATAGATAAAACTGCCATCATTGGCAAATATAATAAATTAGGACGGAGAAATTTACAATCCTCATGCAGGTATGCTATTCCATGAGCTGCCCCAGCAGCAACCTTAATCCTTGTTGCCCAATCCATAACGGGCCTTCCTTTCCCTGCAAACACAAATTAATGCAAAATGGCACTTAAATCATATGGCCTGAAACCCTGAATGTCTATTAGGAAAAGGTGAAGTTTTGGAGAGAGATCAATAATTTTGTTTATGTAAAGCAATCGACTGCAAAAGAAAAATGTCTTACCATGAAGATGATAATGAAGTGTATTATTAGGTACAAAGTCGTAGACTAGCAACCTGTGATCCTCTGATATACAGTACCCGATGAGCGAAACTAGATTGCGATGATGTACACGGCTAATAATCTCAACTTCAGCTTTAAATTCACGCTCCCCCTGTGAACCTCCAACTTTGAGCTGCTTCACAGCCACTTCTCTTCCATCAGGTAAGCATCCTTTGAATACACAACCAAATCCACCTTCACCCAAAAGATTTTGAGTTGAGAAGCCATTCGTAAATGCCGATAGCTCTTCGAATGAAAACCACAATTTGCCTAACCCTGCGTCCGATGGTGAGTACATGAATGGATAGCTTCCAGAACCGTGTTTCCCAAGAGGATATATCGGCGATCTCACATCTGATGAATCTGACAAGAAAAACGGACTTGATGATTCGAACAAATGAAATCTGAGTATGCAAATTGACATTATTTTTGGTAGTTTAACCGGAGAAAGCTTTGTACAGATTCACCTATCGAATGGCTAATGTCGCAGCGACATGTCTAAATATGACTTGCAGATTATGAAGAAACTATATATTGATGATGGTATAGAATCTGAAGCGAAAAAAACAGTAGTTCGAGGAATTACCTGACAATGGTGAAGGTCGAGCCGGTGAAACCATGTGAAAGCCTCCAGGATACACAGTAAGTACGACCTGATCAGGTTTTCTACGCTTCTTCACAAACCACGCAGCTGCTCCAACAAAAGTAAGCATCACAAGACCTGCTACAGCGATTGCCGCAACAGTTCCGACGCCAGTTGAGTTGGTTTTGGGTGAATGGATATTTCGGAGTCCTAAGTTGTTGCTTTGAGCATGAGGGCGTGAATTTGGGGTACCAGGGCTAATTGGAGTAGCAGGTACAGCCCGTGGATGAGAGGGTGAAGGTGAGGGTGGAGGACTGGTAGGGGTGGTAGGAGAGGGTATATCTGGAGCAGAGGGAGTTGTACTTCCAGACGAATTGCTCGGAGGAGGTGAAGCAGCAGCAGGAGGAGGAGGAGGAGGTGTTGATTGGCTTTTAGGTGGTGGAGCTGCGGGACTGATAGGTGGAATTTGAGGCTCCGAAGGGGGAGGGGGTGATAAAACTGGTGGTGGAGGTGAACTTTTAGGTGGTCTAGCCAATGGCGGTGGCAGGGAAGAATATATTGGCGGTTCGGCTGACGGTGGCGGCGGGGATGGATTCGCAGGTGGTTTATCCAATGGTGATGGTGGTGGTGGTGGTTTAGAATGGGCAGGTGATGGAGAAGGAGGAGTCGGCGAAGGCGATAATGGCGATGGGATATGTATGGAGGGAGGCGGAGGTGATGAGTATGTAGGAGCTGGGGAAGAGGCGTTTGGAGAAGGACTGATGGGAGGTGGTGGAGGTGGCATTGCATGAGGTGGTGGAGAATAGGACACTGGAGGAGGGGGAGTGGCAGATGGTGGGGGCGGCGAGGCTGGAGGTGGTTGAGAAGCTGGCGGCGGTGCGGTTGGAAGAGGCGGCGGTGGCGGCTGAGGGGACGAAAGGGGAGGTGCATTGGAGTCGGCGCCGGGCTGAGCTTGGGGTGGAGAAGTTGGAGGAGGAGAAAGGGAGGATGATGCTGGTGGTGGTGAATCAGCAATAGACAGGAGTGGTGAAGGCGCTAAATTAGAAGGAACAGTGTAAACTGACATGATCACCTATGCTACCTAATTTCAAAGCTCTTCTAACTCCTTACTAGAACCAAAGAAGAGCTTCATAGAACTCAAGAGGGAATGGCTGAGACCTGCATTCTTCTCCAAAAATAAGATTTCTCCAATCTCCCAACTTTAACAGGTTGCAAAAGACTCCAAGAAGGTCTGACTTCTGACCACAAAAAGCAGCAGTGCAGTCATCACCCACATTAGTACATGTATCTCTAATCTTGACGAGAAGCTTTAAAATTCCTCTCTTGGGAGAAGAAGAAAAGTGGAACTTTATGAAGGCTCAAATCTCCAAAAGTTTGAAACGATGCAGTCTTTCACTGAACAGAATCCCAAAATCTCTATCTACTAAAAAGAAAATAACAAAGCCAAGCTCTCCAAGCCAATTATGAACAGACAAACCACTTCAGGACCACAGAAATCTTTATGCTTGCACGGCCACAACAACAAACAACATGCCTAAACTTCAAACCAAGCAGAAATCGGATCATAAAATTGTTGAAATTTGTATTAAATACTACGATGCTTATATCAACAGATGCAGCATTCATGTGACACTACAAACCAACAATAGCCAATAATAATATTAATAATAAAAAAACCAGATTCCCCGAAACTGGACAAGAGACCCACTTTACCCTCTCGTCGTCCTCCATGGTGCTTTCTTTTTTATTTTTCTTTGGTGAATATTTGGTTGGCTGGACCTGCACCGGGTTACATACTCAAAACTATTTTTTATTTTACGCAGAGCATCGTGGTCTCACGATGCTTTGGAAGGTAACATGGCCAAGGCTTTGAGTGATGGTCCGTTCCACTGAACGGAAAATTGAACCAACCGTTGACGTTGTGAGGTCAAAAATTACACACACGGTGTCACAGATGGATACATACATACATACATCCATCCATATATATATATATATATATATATATATATAGAGAGAGAGAGAGAGAGAGAGAGAGATGAGGGATCCATTTTTCTTATACTTCGTATATCGCTTTATAGACACATAAGGTTCTGAGATAAGTATAGACTCATTTGTCTCTCGTAGTATTAACCTATTTCTTGCCCAGTGGTGATTAGTTACTACACCATAAAGCTATTTCTTGCCCGTTTCATCTTTGTCAATGAAATGCGGAGTTATAAAAAACAACACACACACAGTTGAGCCAGTCCCCACCATGGCCTGAACACATTAAATACCAAGAACTTGCGTTTAATAATTGTTTTTTTTTTATTTTTCAGAAGTCTTGATGCATGACTGAGTTTAGGCATGCCAACTCATCTTATTTTTCGAGTTGGTTGGGAAGGGTCTTACCTAATTATGCCAACTATCAGCTCCAAATTCCATCTAAAATTATAATTTAGAAATTAGCAAGATTGATAGATGTACATGGTATGACATTTTGAAATTTTTAATAGGATTTAATATCACAAATCATTTCTGGGAGATGGTGTATGTGTCCATAAAATAAAAAGAGATAGGTGTAGATGCTGATTGTATGCCAAAATAATTTATAAGATGTTTGATGCAACAAGCTACATTGGCATAACAAACAAGCATAGGTTTGTTGTCTGCCAAAATTATTTATGAGATGTTTGTTATAATGATTTCTTGCTTAATTACTCGGCATGCATAAGTTTATCATAACAACCCAAGATATCTTCCAAAATTGATTTAAGGATATTATTTGGATTACTTAACACTTCATTACATTCCTTCGTTTAAGTTCTAACATCCTCGTCTAATTAAAAGTTCAAATTCATTCAAAATTAATCATAAATATTAGAAATCTAATTACAAACCTCATGATCAGCTCGTGGTCATTATAAATAAATTTGTGCTACAGTATTTTTTAGCCCATATAAATCCTGAACACATTCTTATACCAATTTTAGACTTTAGCTCAAAGAATCGTCAAAAAATATTATATAAATTTCTTAAGTTTTATAGATATTGAAGACCCATAAAATATATAGCCGATGTCCATAAAACCAGAGTGCATGGTGAATCGCTTCGGTGCCACTGCCACGTCAGCGTCCGCACAAACGGACACGGTTCCGCAGATTGCGACGTAGGTGGCGGATTTGTTTTTGCTGGGTAGACTTGGGCCCTGTTTGGGGGAGCTGCTGGCAGTAGAGCTGTTGGAAGTAGAGCTGTTGGAAGTAGAGCTGTCTCAAGTAGAGCTGTTATAAAAAGCTGTTTGCTGTTTGGTAACTACATTCGTAAAGTGCTGTGGTACTTTGTTTTGTGTTTGGTAAACAAACTGAGAAAGTACTTTTGTATGACAAAATTACCATAAAGGACATTCCATAGTATTATACAACAGAACATAATAAAACATAACATAAATTAATACATAAATATATGATATAGTATAATATTATTGTAATATAAAATAATATTATGTTAATATAGCATAATAGTAATATAATTATTAGAGTAAATTAATATTTGGAAATATAACATAATATTAAATTATTTAACATAACATATTAATATATTATGATATAATGTAATATATATTATATTTATAGTATAATACAATAATAAAAGTATGAAGTATTATAATTATTAGTATAAATTAATTTCTCATAATATAACATAATATTAAATTATTTAAAATAACATATTAATGTATTATAATGTAATGTAATATAATATAATATTTATAGTATAATACAATAATAAAGGTATAAAATATTATAATTATTATTATAAATTAATTTTCCATAATATAACATAATATTAAATTATTTCAAATAACATATTAATGTATTATAATGTAATGTAATATAATATAATTTTTATAGTATAATACAATAATAAAGGTATAAAATATTATAATTATTAGTATAAATTAATTTTTCATAATATAACATAATATTAAATTATTTAACATAACATATTAATGTATTATGATATAATATAACATGATATTATATTTATAGTATAATACAAAAATAAAGGTATAAAATATTATAATTATTAGTATAAATTAATTTTCCATAATATAACATAATATTAAATTATTTAACATAGCATATTAATGTATTATGATATAATATAATATGATATTATATTTATAGTATAATACAAAAAATAAAGGTATAAAATATTATAATTATTAGTATAAAATAATTTTCCATAATAATTTTTCATAATTTTTTATAAAATAATTTTCCACGGTCCAGGGGCTCTTCTTCGTGGTCCACGCTCGGGGAGGACCTCAGCGTGGGCCGCGAGGTTGATGAAAAAAAAAATAGATTGATTTTGGAAGGTATGGATAAGGATTAAAATTTTTTTTTTCTAAAATGTGGTTCAAGAAATGCATACAAAAATTGAAAAGAAAAATACCTTTTCTTACGGAAGGGAGTCTGACGGCTAGGGTTCTTGGCTCCAGCAGATTTTTAGGTTTATAAAGGGACAAACTATAAAATTATGTTATTTTAATATGGACATTTTTGTCAAAAATACAGCTTTCCGAAAAAGCTGAAACAGCTTCCTCCCAAAAGCTTCAAATTGGAGCTTCCTCCCAAAAGCTGTTTTCAGCTTCCCGCAAAAGCTGAAACAGCTTTTTGAAAAATTTACCAAACACAGTTTTTCATCTAAAAGTACTTTTGGAGGGCCAGAAAGTGCTTTCTGGCCCTCCAAAAGCTCCCCCAAACAGGGCCTTGGTCGGTGGACAGATTGCAACGTCGAGAAGCTTCTTGTCCGCGAGCTTCCATAATATTTCTGCACATGGGCAGCCTCTCTTTGGATGCCGGAAGACATGCTCCATGTCCCGAATTCTTCTCTCTCTCTCTCTCTCTCTCTCTCTCTCTCTCACTCTCACACACACACACACTCTCACTCTAAATTAATTAAGTTGGTGAAAAGCCAAGGCCAATCAATCATTCTCACAAATAAATAAATAATTTAAATAAATAATTTAAATTTTTTTATCTCCTAAATTTTAGTTATTTTAATTAGTTTAAAATATTGACGTCTCTTTTAGAAAATTTGTAACTCTTCAAAAATAAACACCAGTTTTCCAAAAAAATGCAGTATTTTCGAAATATTATATATTTTTCAAACCATTACGTCTCTTCCACCTTTTATCTTTCTATTTTCTATTTTTTTATTTTTTGAATATCTAAATGATTGTGCTCGTTAGAAAAAAATCGGACTAAGCCGAATTCTTATATATTGAAATAAGATCGCTACAATCCTGCACATAGGGTTCGAATCACGTTTTTAGGACAGTATATATCTCATGTCTCGATTCAAATAAATTCTTTTCAATTTTTCTAAATTTATTCTAATAAATTATTTTTATAATATTTTTATAAAATAAAGTATAATAATTTTTAGATAATAATAATTTCAACACTCTCCTCCCCCTTATTTATGTATACATATATTCCCAGCTTCAATAACTATCTTCGGGTTTTATGTGCGCCAGAGAGTACGTGATCAAGGCAGTGTGTAGCTCACTGCTGGTGCTCTTTTGTGTGGTTACGAGAATATTACCGAGTGAGATACTGGTCTCCCACCACCCAAAAGTCAATTCACCATTTCATCAATTAATATGGATTAGATTATTACCGAGCTACCTTTGATTAGCTCTGTTTTATAAACCGGATCTGACTTCCGAGCTGTTTGTCTTATTTGTATTATTTAACCAAATGCCAGGTCAGGGCACGGTCAAGTTGGTGTTCTTTTTTTTTTATTTTAACAACATTTTTAGAATAAATTTATTTATGCATCTAACTCACGACATTGGCCTTCTGAAAATCCTCTATTTACCTTTCGCTGGTTAGGACCGAATAAGAGACAATTTAAGGGTGAATATGTCAACAGAATTTGAGTTGATTGGTTTTCTCTTTCTTTTTTTTTGGTGGTCAGTAGATTATAAGATACAAATCAACGTAAACTGCCCATAACATTCTACAAAAAAATTCTTTTCTTTTGATTTGGCTTAGTTATTTTTTATTAAGAAAATGAAGGAAGACAAAAGGATTTTTTGAGAACTTAAAGATGGCAAGATCACCCAGAGGTATTAAAGAAAAAATAATTATAAGATACAAATAGTGCGAACTACTAATTTCCTTTCCATAAGCAATTTCTAGATTTGAACCTCATCAGTATTCTAACTGGGCTTAGGGATCATGAACCAAAGGCTTTTATGATAATGTTGATGCATGATAGGTACAAACAGAAGTATCAAAAATCTATTGAAAGACATAGAAAATGTTATCGTTTAATATTAATTGTATATTAACCGAGCTTTTTGATGATAGATTATCCGAAGATATTTAAAATAAAATATTGATGAGATATAAATAATAAAACTGCTTATTTCTTTTTATAAGTAGTTTCGATATTTCAGCCTCATAAATACTCTAATTTGGCTTCAGATCATGAATCAAAGGCTTCCAAGATAATATTGAGGTGCAATCAATATAAGCCACTCACTGATTTTATAAGTAGTTAATTTATATGATTGTACCTAAACATTATCTTGCATGCATCAATAATCTTGAATAACACACTAGATGGGCTAGAGGATGATACTACCAAGAAGTAACAAAAATATATTAATGTAAATTGCTTGTTAAATTATAAAAAAAAATTTATATTGAACCTTAATAATAGCGTAACATAGTTTTTAAAGTTCTGGACTACAGGAGTCAATAGACCATTTACCCAATCCGAGATTTAGGGTTTGGATACGAAATATGAGCCCAAAAAGCCATTAGGTTGAGTTAGCCATAAAATTGAATCCAAAAGTTTACCACACATGATTCTAGTCCAGTTTGATCCAACCTGATTACCTAACATGCATTATTTTGCATATAATAGGTGTTATATTTCTCTTCCCACTCGCCATCCTCACTAAAATGTAACTTCTAATCTCCAATGTACACTATCTTATATTTTACAGAATGTATCTTCAAGTGTTTTCGTATTAACATAATCTCAAAACAATGTGTACTTAGACATCCAAACCTATTTGTATTTATTCGATGGATCACATAGATAACTTCAAACTCAATAAATCCCCATGTAAAGAAACCATGACTCAACCTTCAAATAAAAGGTCAAATAATACCACCAATAAACAAAATAATACCAAGTCAGATGCATAGCTTGTAACACATGTATTTATTTCCTACACTCACAAGCAACACAATCATGATTTGTATCACATACTATTGTTACAGAACTTAAAAGCCAAAACTGATGATCCGCTGAGAAATGAAAGCATCAGCCAAGCTTCATTGTCCTCGGTGCAGGTTTTGACTATCCCAAAGATAGCATGCAGCATCCTTTCAGCAGCATGGTCTGAGTGGCACCTGGGCTGGCCGCATACAGCCTTGCAGTTTGCCACACGACCAATCGACTGTATTATTCTTCCATGGTAGATATGCTACCTGAACGAAAACCTTGGAACCTTAGCCTCTTATTTCTCCTCGGTGTCCCTTCAGCTGCCCAACTCTTCCCAACATCTGTTTGAAATTATTTTGCCCGCGAAGTGGAGGATTTAAAGACCATAGATTCAAAGCAAAATGTTAATCGATTCTCAGAAAGAATTATTCTAAGAATTCTCAGAAAGAATTATTCTAAGAATTCTCAGAACGAATTATTCCAAGTCATCAGTAATTACCACACTTAATTACAAAGAAAAGAAAAGGATAAAGAAAAGAAAACCACAACTTAACTTTCAAGTGTATTGTCTTCCATAAGTACCACACTTACAGCTTACTTGTTTGATATCAGAGCATTTTAACTTTCAAATGTATTGTCTTCCATGATTAGAACACTTGAACAGCTTCCTTGTTTGATATCAGAGTCGTCAATTGTGCAAGCCGCAAAGTTATTCTACATAATGCTTCCAGAGGCTTGAAGTTTGCGGCAACTATGGATTTTTCACAGGTCATTTTGGAGACCAACATCACAATATGATTAAGAATGTGTGAGGATAGCACACCACACCTGTAAACTGGACATGTAAACATAGTTAAGAGAGACATTTATGTACAACTTAGTTTTTTTTCAAGATTTATATATCTAGGGTTTGTGGTAAAGTTGCATCAACTCTGGTAACAGGAAATAAACATTAGCAGTACAACTAGTCTGGGCGTGACATCAACAGTACTTAGGAAATATAGCAGCTGTTCACAAGAATATTTGGAACAATCACCGCAACAAACACATATCTGCCAAAACAAAATGAAAACAGCTTTCAAGAAGCAGAACTGTTCGTTCCAATCACTGCAGGGGACATGGGGACTTGTTTTTCAGAGTGTCCAAATTTTTGCAAGTCATTTTCAGTTATTTTTGCCCAATTCACTTTTGCTGGTCTAAATTACATATTTGATTTACCATATACACCACTGATAGCACGGTTATATATATATAGATAGATAAATTAAGTGCGCATTGGATGTAACTACATATATATACTATTAGTTGCATGTAAATACGCACAGATATGCACTCTACATGGAGCAAACTATAGTGCATAGTTCACTTCAAGTAAAAAATTTTAGTCCACTGTGGTCATTGCAGTGCTTCTAATGTCACAATAGACAGAAAAACACATATCGATCCACGAACACATACAAGCATACATGGAAGCATGCGATCTTGCATTCATGCTTCTGTGCATGTGGTCATATTCCAAAGCCTGGAGAATCATTTCCACCTGAATTTAAATGATCACTTGTAGGAGTTTTCACAAATTAAGGATAAAAAGAAGCAGCATTGTAGGAATCAGTAAAACCATTGCATGACATTTCATCTTCAATAAAACTACTACAGTACTACTGCATATGTCAGAGCATTTAAAAGGATGAAACTAACGTGAATAGCTACAAAATCAAATTTAGATAACTAAAAACCACAATAATCTAGCAGCCTGTGTGCTTGCAACTTTTGTCAGTAAAGTTTGATACTCCTATGTTTGAGAGCTAATTTTGTAAGGATGGAAGGTATTCAATAATGGCAACAACCAAACTATATAAAAGTACATTAGAGTGGCATGTTTCATATATAGGTATCTTAACACAGTATAATGCAAAAGGAAAACACACTTAGAAGTAGAGAGAAGATTGAATGAAAAGATTGAAAAGATTGAATGTACACACTTAGAAGTATAATGCAAGGACTATATATATGCACGAAAAGATTGAATGTACACATAACATTCCCTCAAGCTTAAGGTAGAATTGTGAGTTCATTCTGTGAATACATTAGTGGAATCAGTGAGACAAGAAGGCTTAAAGTTAGCAATAAAAATGGTGTTAATTAGAATGGTGATTGCAAGATTGGTGCTACTCAGGTAGTCAGGAGAAGAAATAAGAAGAAAAAATTGAAGGGGTAAAGAATTGAAATCTGCACTGAAATTGTTTCTTTCTTAAATCTCTCCAATTTGAAAGAATCCAACTCAGGATGTGATGTTGCACCAATTCATTGGGATGCAGATCATAAACTATCAAGTAACTCAGCTTACCTTGACATATTGTTGTACAACTTTGCAATGTGTGGACATATCTTTTATGTACCTTTCTATGTATAATCTATCAATGGAAACATAAAATATAAGTCTCCTGAAGCCAAGGGTTCAAACTCTGTTGGTGGCTCAAAATAAAAGATCTCTTCAAAACAAACGCAGGATTCTACGAGTTTATTGATGACTAAATCAAATGACCAAGTGCTATCTTGATGAGCCAATCTTGTAGGACCTTCATGTAAAATCCCTTTTTAAGAAAAGATCAAATCATAGAATTTTAGCAGAGAGATAAACAGATTGATCTACCTAACACTTATATTTATTCTGATAAAAGAGCACTTATATCCTCCAAATTTTTATGTACCATTTAAAGCCACGACTTGGAGAACATAATAAGGTTCAAGAACAAGAATAACAATCAGAGATTTTCGATGTTCTCTCCTTACGGTTCCCTTGTGCTCACGTCTCTCTTCATCTCCCTTAACAGTCATAACCGTAAGATTTAACCAATCAACGTTTGCAATGTGAATCTAGTAAATATCAAGAAAACATATTTATGTTAAAAGATTATGTCATGCAAGAATTAGGAAGCAGACAATAAGTCATGCTAAAATAAAATGAATAATTTGCAGATAAGCATTCAGATCTATCAGTTTCAAAGACAAGATAAATTCCTTCCACAAAAAAATTCCTATTGTGTTAAAACAAAATGTAGAGGTTTAGAACAATGCAAGAACCAATATTTTTAAAATCGTTCGCAAGACTAGCTTCAACCGAGGAATGTTCTCATACTCTGTCCAAAGTTCTTTTCTCTCATCAGCTGCAAACAGCAAGCATCGATCCTAAGGAGTGATTCCATGAGAAACTTCACTGAGGTAATTATGGTTACTCATGGTCATAATACTAATACGCATCCTTAGTCCTCCTCCATCGATTTCCCGCATTTCATATTCTCACTTGAAGCTTTTCTGTTCGCGCCTACTCTTTTCTGCTTTACGCCATCAGATGGTGTAGTGTCGCCTGTGAAAACTCCAGGTTCTCTCCAAGTTTGAATGAACGAATGTGAGAACATCAATCAATTCTGACTCAAAGAAGAGCTAATAACGTGAAAATGAGAGTTGACTCATAATTAAGGGTAAAGCATATGTCATACCGATGCTCAATCTTGAAGATGAAAACTCCAATCGTTGTTAAATTAAAATCAACTTAGAAGAAAAATGTTAAGGCCAATTACCTTCGGAAAAAGTGTGCACAGTTGCAATTCTAAGAAATTTTTTGAAAAGAAAGGGGTATAATCAGCCAATCATGTTTATAGAAAATCCTGCAAGAATGGAATCTGTTAGCCCATCCAGCCTACGGTCATTCAATAGCTCGCCCAAAGTCGCAGCCTAAATCTCGACATGTGGGCCTGTTGGTCGGCAGGAACAAAAAAGTATTCATAGAGATTTTTCGGTGCATTCTAGGTGGCTGATCGGCGACGGACGGCCACTTGCATCACATTTTCTATAACTGTGCCTTTTTTCGACGGTATTGGAGTATTATCCGGGGAGCTGTGGTGGAGGCAGTACAGTTATACTTCAGTCGGACAGTGATGGTAAATGACTGGAAAGCCACTTACATCATATTGATACCAAAGCGTCAGGATGCTTCGGAGCCGAGCCACTACAGGCCTATTAGCTTGTGTATCACTTTGTATAAAGTAGTGGCAAGGCTCATGGTGGGAAGAATGAAGGATTTGTTGCCCAGCATCATCAGCCATGAGCAGGGAGCTTTCATGAGAGGGAGGAGTATATCAGACAACATCTTGCTAGCTTAGGAGATGATGAGAGACTTACAGCGAGCCCCGAGGAGGCGATGTTTGATGGCAGTGAAATTGGACATGGAGCGGGCTTATAATCGGATCCGTTGGGACTTCCTCAAGCGGGCACTGGAGAGTTTTGGTTTTCATCAGGTTTGGATTGATTAGGTTCACTACAAGAAAATTGAGCATTAGCGACGCTTTTTTTGGCCATTAGCGACGCTTTTAAGCGTCGGTAAAAACCATCCCGACGCTATCCCAAGCGTCGGTAAAGCGTCGCCTATGCTACAGTGGATAAATAATTTTCCGACGCTTTTCAAAGCGTCAGTCATTAGCGACGCTTTTTAGCGTCGGTAACGTACAATTTAGCGACGCTTAAAAGCGTCGCTAATTGCAATTTAGCGACGCTTTTTAGCGTCGGTAACTAGCGACGCTTTAAAGCGTCGTTAAAGTCAAACCTACCGACGCTTTAAAGCGTCGGTAATAGTTAAAACACCGGGATTTTAACGACGCTTTAAAGCGTCGTTAGAGTATAATTTTTTTTAAAAAAAATTTAAATTTTTTTTTTAAAACTCTGTTTACAAAATCAAAGGCATTCACACTAAACGAGATTATACTCATAGCACAATCAAACATATTTATCAAAACATTCATTTTGTCAAATTACATTCATATTGTCAAATTACATTCATACTGTCAATTTACATTTGCAATGTACTTCAAAAAGCATAAAAAAATGCATATAAAACTTTAAAATAAAAGCTTCAGGGATCAATGGAGTCACCATTTCTACGAGCAGATGAAGTATCAGGAACCTGTAATAAAAAAACCTTAAGAAGTTAAGAATACAAAATTTATTAAGCTCTTCAAAAAAATATGATACTTATTTATATGCATGTTGAAGGAAGGACTTAAGAAGGCTGGCCTTTGATGGATTTCAAGCTGGGGCACTACATGGATGTTGATACAAATTGCATATTGTCTGTATATGCAGCCTACACATTGTATATACACTATGGAGTCCTTGACTGCTTGCATGCCATAGCCATAGCCATAGCAAAAATAAGATTCCTGGTCTTCTAAGAAGAACTAGGAGGGAAATGTGAACGGCGATCTACTTGGAAAGAATATGCATATGATATACATAAATATGAATAATCCTAATATTGAAAGCAACAACAGCAGAATTATCATAAATTATCAGATACTCAACGTGACAAAATCAGTTAAATATCCAGCAATTGTTTATAAAACAAGATTACATGGTACTAAAGCCAACCTTTCCTCAGTAAAAGGTCGCTTGCTTCCCTTCTTCTCATGACCATTACCATTGGCAATCTCCTACAAGATATTATGAGAAACAAACATTAAAACTAATACCTGACTCAGAAAAATATCAATGATTACCGCATAAGATAATAACCTTACGATACCCTCCTTCCACTTGATAGTCGTAGCGGTTATATTAGCCACTCCTTCCTCAGTGAAGGAATAAGTCTTCACAAGCTTTGTGTCTTCAAAATATGGGTTAGGAGAGAAGTTCTATACATTACAAACACCCAGTCAATTGATTAAAGGTAATAAATCACAAGAATATACTTATTCATAGCAACAGAATGGCTATTTCGTCAAAAACAAACAACATCTCACAAATATAATGGAGTAGCCTGACTTCAAATCTTGACAATCTTCAACGTCCAATGAAACCAAATACTTGAAAATCTGCATCAAAGGAACTTTATTAACACAAGCACCTGGAAATCTATAATGGGTTCCAAGTAATACCAGACATCAGATAAATCCAGAAGAAGCTGACAAAGGTCCTAGAATGATATCTCTAATTGATATAGTTAATATATTTATTCTGGATGGAGTAACAATTTCCACCACACTTAGTTTGAATTCAGCATGTTTCAAAAATAACAGCATGCATACCTTTTGGTCTTCCTCTGTCAGAAGATCGCTAAGAGCAGGATGACTCAGGAACTAAAGAGTTAAGCATTACACACAGAAATACAAAAAAGAAAAACTATTAGATGAGAATGTTCCAAAAAAGAGGTTGTAGCTTAAATATATAATTACTAAAAAAAGAGAGATTACGAACCGCAGTTAACCAAAAGTCTGGAATGGATTGGATGATCTCATTCCGTTTAATGTAGACAGGTCTTCGAATCTCATTATATTTCTGTTCCACCTCCAAAACTTTATCACTTGCTTCCTCATTAACCTACAGTCATGAATGAGATGAGCATATGGCAGACACAGGCAACAGGCCGACAACTCTACAAGTAAAAATACTATGAGAGTAAAAAAGAAATACTATGAGAGTAAAAAAGAAATTTCTACTTAAATCGTGGTAGAGATTATGTTGGACAGAAACTCTACTACAGACAATTTTGGTGAGCCTTAAAATTCTACAAGTAAAAATTCAGAACACTTTGTGCGGTAGCTGGTTTGGCCATTCTCTTCTCCAACATTGAGAAAGACAAAAAACCACATGACATGCCTAAAACTTGACTGCAAGGCTCACATGTCAGTCAAAGGCCTAGCCATTGTTCACTTATGAAACTGATCTAGTTCTTAGATCACATGAAGAACATGTAAGCCACATTATTGGTGCAAACATAAGGATAAAAAGACACCATATGTGTAAAGCCCTGTCAACATACGAGTATGTGTTGGGCCAAAAATCTCCTACAAATCTCCATTCAATGTTCCATATCACCAGTGAGTTATCAAATCAGAGTTCAAAACATTCAGTAATGCTTTAAACAAGATAATAATGGGAGGCACAATTTTAGTGAAAAATAAGCAAAAAGAGCTCAGTCAGCTAAATAAAGAAGCAGAACAATAGATCGAGTAACACAAATGGTGGGAAGGAGGAAAATACAAGAGAACAATTTTGTTATCTATTAATCATGAGCTTGTAACACAATTTTTCCCACCCAAAATAATTAAACCTCAAAAGCACACCAAAAGAGCAGAGGAAAGACCTTCAAGCAATAACAATGCAATGGACCAATTTCGGTCAATCAAAAGCAACAAAAGAAAAGGTTAACTCCAAGAAAAAGAGAATTACATAGAATTAGATGAGAGACATCCAAGGCCATACTTTATCCTCAGATTCTAGTGACAACAGCAAGAAGTAAATGAAGAAAATTCCAGGAATTAAGGAAGAATATAGCTATCCACCAAAAAGCATTAACACAAAATAGACAAGGTACAGCTATAAATCCAAATTTTATAGATTATGAAAAAAAAAATGTAATGATTTAGACGAAATATTCTGAAAGACTCTGGAGATGCAATGATAGAACAAAAACCTTGGTCCTCAGCTCCGCCTCGTCTCCGTCGGAGGAGGAGGGCAACGAAACTGAGGACGGCGCCGACGACGGCGACGAGGTTTCCCTCTCGGAGGAGGATCTTGAGCGCGAAACCGGCGATGTCGGCGGTGATCCGACGGCCGTCGGCGACGAGCGCCCGTCGGGGCTTCCCGGTGAAGGCGAGCAGCACGAGGATCGTGATCCAGGTGACCAACGTGGCCGGCACCGCCACGGCCAGCGCTGCCCCCATGGAGAGCAGGCCGAAGACCCCTCCGTAGAGCACGGAGGCGTAGAGGGCCTTCCAGCCGGCGGCGGCGCGGGAGGAGGCGGAGGCGGCCGCCGAGTTGTACCAGGAGCGGATGGAGAGGAGGAGGTTCCAGGAGGAGGAGAGGAGGAGGGAGTAGACGACGAGGAAGAGGAAGACCCACGTCCGCCGCTTGCTCAATGCCCGCATCAGCAGCGACTCCCCCCATCGCGACGACGGAGAGCGCTCGGCGGAGGAGAATGGATGAGATCGGTGAAAAGGGTTGAGAAGAGAGGGAGTCGGTCGGGGGATTTAGGGCTTTAGAGGGAGGGGGTATGCGGGAGGAATGAAGTCCGACGACGCTTATAAGCGTCGTTGTGTTCTTCCGTTATGCCGACGCATAACAGCGTCGGTGTTTAAATATTCCGACGCTTATAAGCGTCGGTAATGCGCCCAGACGCCGACGCTTAAAAAAAACGTCGCTGGAAGCTTTTTTACCGACGCTTCCCAGAAGCGTCGGTGGTTACTGTCCCAACAAAAAATATCGCCGACGCTTTTAACTAGCGTCGGCAATACAAAGTCGGCAAAAATCTTTTTTGTTGTAGTGGGTTCTAGGCTGTGTGCAGGGGCCTAGCTTTTCCATTCTGATCAACGGCACGCCATCGTCCTTTTTCTGAGCGACTATAGGACTTCGCTAGGGATATCCTCTGTCCCCATACTTATTCATCATTTGCTCTTATGTACTTTCTCATGCTTTGCATGTAGCCTGTGAGAACCGGAAGTTCGCGGCCTACAGTCCAGCCCCTGGTGCCCGTCCTATCTCTCATTTACTTTTTGCAGATGACTGACTGTTGCTAGCTAGGGCGAGAGCGAGGGATGCAAGGGCCCTCCAGAGTGTGCTGACAGAGTACTATGAGGCGTCCGGATAGAGAATCAATCTCCAAAAGTCATCCATACACTTCAGTCCGAGTACGGAGCGGAGCGTGCGACAGGAGATCAGGGCGATCCTGAGGGTACAGGAGCACTGGACTACCTTGGGGTCCCGCTCACAGGGAGGAGATTGCGGGTGGCAGAGTGTTCTACTTTGGTGGAGAGGGTGCGAAGCATACTTGAGGGTTGGAGGGTATCATCACTCTCTATGATGAGTAGATTGACGTTGGTCAGGTCAGTCCTTTGCTCTATACCTATTTATCTTATGGCCCATACTGTTGTGCCGAAGATAGAGCTGGCGGGGATTGAGCAGCTCTTGCGGAGCTTCCTATGGGGCTCCCTTGTGGGGGCCACGGGGTACATCTGGTGGCCTGGGAGAGAGTCTGTTTACCACTGAGCGAGGGTGGTTTGGGAGTGTAGTCATTACTGGCGAGGCGCGAGGCACTCCTGGCACAGCAACCGGTGCAGATTGTTCTAGAGCTGCACAGCCTCTCGAGTCAGGTCATGATAGCTATACATGGTCGGGCATGCTTAGTTGGCCAGTGGCGGGCAGCCGGAGGGGCCCCTTCATGTGGCGGGTGATTGGGAGGTACTTGCCTATGGCTTGGCGCATTCTAGGTGGCTGATTGGCGATGGACGGGGCATTGATGTGATGGAGGACCCATGGTGGATGCACTCCCATTGAGACTGTGGCCGACGATGATCAGTGGCAAGGGAGTTGTGGGGCTCCAGGTGTGCGATCTCCTGAGACCAGAGGAGGCAGAGTGGGATGATGACAGATTAGGCCAGTTATTCGGGGAGCATCTTGCAGAGCGGATACGAGCCTTTTCCATCCCGAGATTAGCAGGTCCAGATGTTAGGGTATGGAGCACCACTTGCAGAGCTAGGGTTGGGGTCAACGATGTTTCCCGGGTTCTTCAGCAAGAGTCAGAATTGGGTATGAACTGTGGTTGGGTATGGAGGTTTGGATTACACCAGAGGGTTGCACTATTCCTCTGGAAGGTGGTTTGGGAGCGTTTGTCGATGAGCTACATGCTAAGCAGACGAAGAGTTGGCATCCCTCCCTTATGTTTGGACTATGAGGTGGACGAGTCGATGGACCATGCACTGTTCCAGTATATGTGGGCGAGGGGGACTTGGAGGCTGTCCGGGATTCTAGTAGATGCTTGGAGTCGGAGGGACTGTTTTTTGGAGGAGGTACAGCGTTGGTCGGATACCCCCCAAATGCGTCACGTGGCCATTAGGGCAATTTGTATAGCTTATCAGGTATGGATGGCCAAGAACGCTCGGGTATCTGGCGAGGTTAGTCCGTCTCCACATTTTGTGATGGAGCTGGCTCGGGCACAGGTAGTAGAGATTCTTCAGGCAGGGTTAGACCATAAATCTTTGACAGTTCGGGACATCTGGAGCCCTCATATTGCTTCAGCAGCTCCTTATACGGTTTTCTTTACCTGGAGTCCCCACCCCTGAGTTTCCTCAAGGTCAATTTTGATGGCTCTATCCTAGATAGAGGCAGGAGGGGAGGGGTCGGCTTTGTCATCAGGGGCCCGAGTTCAAGTGTGGTAGCAGCGGGGGGGGTCAGATCTTCGACACCTCAGTTCCAGGAGCTGAGTTATGGGTGGCTTGGATGGGATTGCGTTATGTGCAGCACGTGCTTCAGGCGATCTCCATCCTCTCGGAAGGTGATTCGGCCACGGTGATCGACTGGGTCCAACGGGGCAGGAGCATGGCTGGAGGTGTTCATCCCCTACTTTGTGATATTTGGTTGATGGCGAGGGAAGGCATTACACTTCAGGCTATGCATGTATATCTTGAGGCTAACGGGGCGGCGGACTGGGTGGCGGCATATGTAGCGAGCCACTCAGGAGGCACCCTATGGGTTGGGGAGGGTGAGATGCCTGTTGCATTACAGGACCTTTTGTTTGCCGATTCTATTGGGTGTATTCATACATGTGATGTATAAAATGTCCGTTTCAGCAAAAAAAAAGGGGGGAATTGAACCATAACGCGACACGTAGGAACCAGGTGGCTGGTCGGTTAACCGACTGGCCCGATTTCCTGCATGGGATTTGTTTACGCCGATTCTTCATTTAGTGGGTACCTACCTGGTCGATCTATTAATTGCTTGCTCCACGAAAATTTACGATCTCGCCGCTAGTTTCCGTCCATATTAAAGATACTGCCACCGTCAGGCCAATGATGGATCAAACGAACACTACAGGAAACTAGGCCTTTCCCGACGCTTTTTTGGAGCTTTGCCGACGCTAATTAGCGTCGGCTAAAATACCCCCGACGCAAAGCCAAGCGTTGGCAAAGCGTCGGATATACCAGAGTGGGAAAAGTTTTTGCCGACGCTTGAGTAAAGCGTCGGCAAAAACATGGCTTTACCGACGCTTATATAGCGTCGGCGATAAACCGACGGGGCGGTTTCCCCGACGCTTTTTTGCGTCGGCAATTCCTGATTTACCGACGCTTGTATAGCGTCGTCGGCGTTAACCTTTCCCCGACGCTTTTAAGCGTCGGAAATTGCTCAATTGTCGCTGTGCCACGACCTTTTTTATCGACGCATAAAAGCGTCGGTAATTGTCTCCGTTTCTCCGACGCTTTTTTGCGTCGGCAATTACTGATTTACCGATGCTTTTAAGCGTCGG
The DNA here is from genome assembly GCF_009389715.1 of Phoenix dactylifera. Lineage (NCBI taxonomy): Eukaryota > Viridiplantae > Streptophyta > Magnoliopsida > Arecales > Arecaceae > Phoenix > Phoenix dactylifera. The sequence goes on from NC_052395.1 coordinate 14,789,851, forward strand.
AAATTGCTCAATGGCTGCTGGTGCCACGACGTTTTTTACCGACGCTTAAAAGCGTCGGGAATTGTCTTTTTTTTAAAAAAAATAAAACGATAATCAGTATTATAAAATACAAATTACAAAACATATATTATAACAATATGAACCTGTATTACATTGATACATTGACACAAATACTCAGATCATTCAAAATATGAATATTGATATATCTGATTAAAACTCCATGTTTTTGACTCATATATCAGAAAAGCTGCCATACAAATTACAATGTACTCTGAAAAAGCAAATTACAATGTACTCTGAAAAAGCAAATTACAATGTACTCTGAAAAAGCAGAAACATATACATATCAAACTCATAAAAGATAATCTAGAATGCATCAGGGACGGGATTCAGCTCCATCATCATCTCTACTAGCGTTTGAAGTATCAGGAATCTATAAAAAAAAATAAAAAAAAACTTTAGAAGTTAAGAATAATGTGATACATTAACTCATATATCATAATTGATAATATGTAAAATATTAAAATATATATAATTATTTACCTGAGAAGGGAGAAACCGTTGTAACATGGAAGAAATATTCGTAAGCTGAGACTGCAAATTTGCTTGGTTTTGCTTCAACTCATTAATAGTTGCTTGAAGCCGACGAACTTCTGCAGTGTTACTAGATTCTCTGGCATTTCTTGTATATGTGCCCACTGAAGACAACTGAGTGGGGGTAACTCCAACGCCGTAACCCCTCACTCGACCATAACGCTCTGGGCCCATCAATTCAGCGAGCACTTCAGCTTCAATATTATGGGTCGCGTCGGATGATGATGACCCCCCGACGCGCTCCAAAATAAGATTTGTTGCCCTATCCTATATCTCTCCAAAAAAAAATCAAATTAATGTATGCGAATAATAGAATAAAAAAAAATACAGCACAAGTCAAAGATGAATACATACAACTATATCTCTTGACTCCTCTCGGACAAAGCTGCCATCTCGGTGGGTGTGAGTCATCCTATAAAACTCCACCCTACCAGGCTCCCTCCCATTATCATCCACCTACAACAAAAAGTATATTTCAAGAGTATACATGCTATATGATAGAATAATTTAAAATAAATTTAAATTATTTCAAGAAAGCTTACGAATTCAGCTCTACGCCTCGCATAACTCATGGAGCCTGAAGTGTGAGGAACAGTCTGTGATGCTCGAGCAGCTCTACCAATATTGGAATATGTCTTCCCCGAAAAACAATAAACAATGTAATGCATAAAATGTATAAATTTCTAATCTAAAATATATATAGTAAATACAATCTAAGGTATTGAAAAAATATACACAACCTGAGCTCTCTCGGAAAACCAGTAGTGGACAAGCTCCCTCCACTGATGAGAGATTACATCTGGAGGACAAACACGGGCCACCTCCTCTTCAGTCATGCCCTCGTGCTTCCAATCCGCCTTTAGCTTCGCCTTATATTCTTTCCATTTGCGGTTGACGGACTTCAGCACCCAATCATGGCTATTTGCAGGAAGGACAAACTTTGTCTACATCAAAGTCAAAAATGTTATATCAATGTTACATCAAAAAATAATTGAAGATAGTAAGCAAATTCAATTCTTTACCTCAACAACTCTAAGAAGCTCAACCTTATACGAAGGAAGCATTTCGTTCTATTTCGTATAGTTGAGCGGACACAATTGTCCCTTCCGCGCAACCGATCCTAAAAAAGTGGATAAAATGCTTGCTGCGTTCTTGATGGGCTGCCCCAGTTCGTTGCAATGGACGACAAGCTTCTCATCCTCAGGTAGGGTCCATACGTCTCGTGCTCGAGTGGGCCCTCGTGTTCTCCTCACTCTCCCTAATCCATCTATAAAATAAGAAGTCCATTAAAGGCAAATGATTTACCGACGTTAGGTTTGCTGGAAAGAACATTGGCGTATCACTGCTATTGTAATAAACAGCATAGGTACTATTACTGACAGCATATGATATATTTGTCTGTCCTATTCTAATTTAGTTTTGAACCTTGGTACAGAAGTTCATCCTAAGTTGGCCTTTGAATAGATTTCTGGGCCACCTCCCTGTTCTCTCAGCAATGCCAGGTGGGTTCGCCATCTCTTTCCCTCACAGATACACACACAACATAGATTTCCTTACATAGGGAAGAATATGTGGTCTAAAGCTGCAACTAGGATGATTTACCTTTACTAGGATTCCCATGCAAATAGGTGATTCCCATGCACCTACAACATGATTTACCTTTACTAGGATTCTTATTTGAAAACTGCAACTAGATGTAGTTCACTAAGTTTGCTGTGAATTCTTACAAAAAGAATTCATTGTCACACTACCTAAGTTTGCTGTGAATTCTTACAAAAAGAACTGTAGAAGACACTACATTGACTCCTGCCTTGTAAGAGGATGCAGAACAGCTTTAGGAAAACTTTCAACAAGAATCTCATGGAAGCTGCACAAGGAAGACATGATAAACAAATGACAAAAGTGAATATAGGTCAAACTGAAAATTTCCTGCTATTTACAACTTCATCAATGGATACGACAGGGAAAACCTGATATCATACTAGCAAAAAAAGAAGATGCAATTTTACGGGAAGTAGATAAGTAACTCATAAGAGATTGTGATTGATAAGGATTGAGTTATGAAAGCTAGTAAAAAGTTTCTAAGAGCCATTACTACATGTGGTTGTTAAAAAGAAACAGCTTCCACTAAACACATCAAACATGATAGGAGATCAGCCAATACGGCAGATTGAGCACCTTCATAAAGAACAAATTTGAATAGTCAAGAGTAAAGCCTGCGAAACAACAATGACCAAGACCAATATATAAAAGCTGCTAGCAACCTCCTAGTCTTGCCTATTGCATCTTTCTCAAACCATGCTTCACCAGCATTTAACAGATCTTCACCAAATAAAATACTGCAAATGAGTTAACACTATCATCTAAAAAGTTCATCTTTCATAAGCATGCTAGCATTGCAAATCTCATAAACAATTTAGCCAATACAGTGCTATAAGGTTAAGAAATAGGTAATTGTTATGTTGATTAAAAATATGATAACACATAACAATGTTTATATAAAGCGCAGGAGAAATGTCGCAATGTTATCATTGCTTCCTTGTATTCTTTAAGATTTTGAGTGCTTCCAATAGCTTTCGAGAGCAAGTCTGTGAGTGCTTCCGATAACTTCTTCCAGGATCTGCAATGCGAGGCCTTAGAGCTGCCTAAACAAGGTGAGTCAAATTCAAGCTTGTGTGTGCCAATTCTGCAGACAATCATGCAAATTGCTAACTACAAGTAATTATAAATCACTTTTACAGAGCCCAACTTTTCCTTGCATCCTCCATCCAAAATACCTAAGATGGACCATTGTTTGAAAAATAAAAGGCAACCCATAAGGTCAGGGTCTGTCACTCAAAATACTTCCAATATCCAAAATCATCAAATATGCCATATGTAATGTACTTTTTTAAAGGCAAATGATTTAAAGGCAAAGGATTGTAAATCAAATTACCCAGGACATCCACATCATCCGTGTCTGGACGATCTGCAGGTGGAGCGTGCTCCGACTGGGACCCGGACTGAGTATGGGGCTCATCGGGCTGCTGGGAACGATCAGAAGTAGATCCCACGGATGTGTGCTGAAACTCAATATTTCTGAAACGTCTTCCTCGCGGCATATTGTAATCTAGTATGCACAAAAAAGAATCAATATTAGTTAAATATTAAAAGTACATTACTTTTAATATTCTTATAAAAGAAGCATTTGATGTAGGAAAGAGCTCTCCTTGTCATTTGTTAGGTTGCTTGTACTTGCAGTCACACATAATAAAGAACTCAATCAACAATATAAGCAAAAAAGTTACGATATCTGAAAATCCGGAATAAAAATACAACAGCAAAGATACATGACAAAAGCTGAAGCCTCCTTTGTCAAACAGACATCTCGCCAAAATAGATATCTCGTAACAAGTGGGTTTAAGGAATACTACCATCCTCACACATATGAAAAAAATATAATAAAAGTTGTTCTTTTTGAAGATCAACATTGGACTTTTGATCGAAAAGAATGCCAATTGTTTGTTAATTTTTGTATATGAGTCTTTGGTCCCACGGATGTGTGCTGAAACTCAATATCTCTGAAACGTTTTTCTCGCGGCATATTGTAATCTAGTATGCACAAAAAAGAATCAATATTAGTTAAATATTAAAAGTATAGAAATAATTTATAAATTGCAAAATAATTTAATGCATAAAACTAATGTTTTACTTACCATTAAGAAACTAGCCAGCTCTCATTCAACATCCATCCTAACCAAACTAGTAGAATTCAGTTCATCAATTGGCGGAACATTAAAAGGCATACACTGAGTATAAGTCTCATCATCCTCCTCTGTTAACCCTTTTCCCATATCATACAAGTCTCTAGGTTTAGTCTTAATAACAACAGACCAATCTTTATCTTTAGAGTCTTGCACGAAGAACACTTGTTGAGCTTGAGATGAAAAAACAAATGGGTCATCTTTCAATAGCACACCAGTATGTATCAACCTTGAAAAATTTACTAGTGTGAAGCCATTTATATCTTGCCTCAAACCTCTAGATGAGTTTATATCCACCCAATCACATCGAAATAATACTACCTTAAAGTTCCCGTAATAATCCAACTCATAAACATCTGTTAGGGCACCATAATAAATTTTTCCGTCCGCCTCAACCATAACTCCACTATTTTGTGTTTTCTAAATTTTTCACGTTTTTTTGTATGAAATTTAAAACCATTTATAATGAACCCATCATATCTGTTGACAATATTGTTCGGACCTCGAGCAAGGACTATTAATTCATTAGAACAATGTCTCTCCATCATGGTCGGTACCTAAAAAATTTAAGTCAGATAATAATTAATTTTACAAAGTTCCGATCGTAGAATATAATAAAAGACCTAATAGGATTCAACGTCTAACCTGTTTTAATAACCATTCAGGAAATAACTCAACCAACCATCTTTGCTCAATCCTTGGGGTAGGATGAATGTTATTGTTGGCGCTTCGTTGAGCCACTAAAAAATCTCTGCACGAGAAAAAAATTATTTGTTTTGAATATTATAACTGATATGACAGTAAATTGTGATTTGTTATAACCATACTGACCTGCGATACTCGGATATTAAGTCACTGTGGAGTAAGACATAACGATGTGCCTGTGCCAATAATTTATGATGAATTACAGTACTTTCAGCTTTCCCCACAAATCTTCCACCAGATGAGAACTTGTACTCCTCTGCATTATGTATAATATCGTAATTCCTTTGTGGTCGATTAAAAGCAGTTTCAACTCCTTCAAGGTATCTCGAGCAGAATGTCAAACACACATCAGCAATATATCCCTCCGCAATCGATCCCTCGGGATAGGCTCGATTGCGTACATATTCCTTTAAGCGCACAAGTTACCTTCAACAGTAAATTTTAATGCTCAACATCAACATCGAGGAAGATAATAGGATATATATTCATATTAATAATAAATATGGACATTAGAGTTTAGAATATTACCTCTCAATAGGATACATCCATCAATAGTGAACCGGTCCACCAAGTTTAGCTTCCGCCGCTAAGTGAATGAGTAGATGAACCATAATAGTAAAAAACCCAGGAGGAAAGATCTTCTCCATATGGCACAGTGTTAGTGCAACATTAGACTCCAATTGATCAAGCTCCTTGGGATCTAGAACTTTGGAACATAATGCCTTAAAGAAGGATGATAACTGAGTCACAATTGCAAGAACTTGTTTCTGTGTTGATGATCTTAAAGCCAATGGAAAGATATCTTGCATCAAAATATGGCCATCGTGACTTTTAAGATTCGTAAGTTTTCGCTCTTTAAGATTAACGCATCTTGAAATATTCGATGCATACCCATCTGGAACCTTCATATTTTTCAAAACTGTTAGAAAAAGATCTTTCTCTGGAGTAGACATTGTGTAACATGCAGGAGGTATAAAATATTTATCATTGGGTTGTTCTTTCGGATGAAGCTCTTGTCTTATGCCCATGTCTTTCAAATCAAGACGCGCTTTCAAGTTGTCTTTAGTCTTTCCTTCAAGATTTAACATTGTTCCAATCAAATTATCACAAACATTCTTTTCTATATGCATGACATCAAGATTATGTCGAAGAAGATTATACTCCCAATAAGGTAATTCAAAGAAAATGCTCCTTTTTTTCCATAACTGCTTCTGTGTAGATACCGAGTTTGTGCCATCGTCATTTTCCTGTTCATAAATACTGTCATCATTCTCGAAGTTGTCAGCGTCCTCAAAAACCTGTGTCACTGAGCTGCCAACATCCCCTCTTCCCCGCTTCTTTGAACTGTTGAATGCCTTACCAGGTATATAGTTAGTGCCATGAGTTTGTTTAAGAACTTCAGTTCCAGTTGGTGGAATAGGTGCAGAACGCAACTCTATGGTACCATCAAATTGATTATTCTGATGTCGAAATGGATGATTTGCTTCTAACCATCTTCGATGACCCATATAACAGAATTTTCCTCCATGTTTTAACCAATATGAATGAGTTAAATCTCCACAACAAGGGCATGCAATACGCCCCTTAGTGCTCCAACCGGATACATTAGCATATGCAGGAAAATCATTAATTGTCCAGCTAAGAGCTGCACGCAATTTGAATGTTCGACCAGTGAAAGCATCAAATGCATCAACACCCTGCCATAGCTTTTTCAATTCATCTATTAAAGGCTGCAGAAAAATATCTATATCATTACCTGGGCTCTTATCACCGGAAATAACCATTGACAGAATGAGTGAAGACTGTTTCATACACATCCATGGTGGCAAATTATATGGAACCAAAACAACTGGCCAAGTGCTGTATGTAGAACTCATCGTTCGAAATGGATTAAATCCATCCGTTGCCAAACCCAGCCTTACACTGCGAACATCAGAAGCAAATTCGTGATGCCTATCATCAAATGCTTTCCATGCTAAACTATCCGCTGGATGTCTTAACATTCCATCCCTTGTACGTCCTTCATCATGCCATCTCATTAAGGAAGCCGTCTTTGATGATGCATACATCCTTTTCAATCTAGGTATGAGAGGAAAATACCTCAAAACTTTAGCCGAAATTTTTTTAGACTGTGTAGCATCCACTTCATTCGACAAATCATGCCCGTCTTCATTTTGTTTTTTCCATCGTGAAGACCCACATGTTCGGCACAAATCTTCATTAATATTATCACCACGATATAAAATACAATCATTTGGACAACTATGAATCTTCTCATATCCAAGATTTAAGTCTTTTACTAGTTTTTTGGCTTCATAAGAAGTTGACGGCAAAATAACACCTTCTGGAAATGCATCTTTTAATAATTGAAGAAGCATAGTAAAAGACTTCCCAGACCATCCATTCAAATATTTCAAATGAAATAAATGCACCATAAAAGAAATCTTTGTAAATTTCTTACAACCCGGATATAGTTCATTATCACAATCTTTCAGCAAGTTATGATACCGAGTTGTGTTATCTTCAGAGTATATAGGTTCCTCAACATGTATAGATTCAGTAACGGTATGCTCATCACCTATTGGAGCTCCTTCTTGCCCTCCACTAAAATCTGTTAAATTTGTAATATTATATTCAAGAGCATCTCTGAGTAAGCCCCTCATATCATCTTCTACAACAGGATTTCTGTCTGCGTTACTAGATCCAATACTAGCAGTGTGTTCTATAACTAAGGGTTGGTTAGATGAAGACGACAATTTAGACTCTCCATGAAATATCCATTCTGTATAACCCTTCAGAAAACCATTCCATACCAAATGTTCTTCAACAATTTGTGGAGCGATAGCATAACAATTTACACATTTTTGACATGGACAAAAAATATTCCCATTCATTTCAGATTTCTCAGAAGCAAATTTAACGAAATTCTGAACTCCATTCAAATATTCGGCACTGGATCTCGACTTATTTATCCAACTTTTGTCCATTCTATTAAAATACTGATTGAACTGCAAGTAATATAAAAAAATATTAAACACTGATTTCGAGAAGCATATGATGTGTGAGAGGGGGACTAAATATTTAGTGCAGTATTAACTTTTTCAAAACTTAGGCAAGGGATTATATAGCTGCGAACTAGATATCCACTGAGACAAAGAAGTCAAAAGGTAACTCAACACTGATTCCACCATGTGAGAGTTTGCTATTGTGATAAAGTAGATTCTTGATGTGTGAGATGGGGACTAAATATTTAGTGCAGTATTAACTTTTTCTTCTTTTCTTCTCTTCGGAGTGTATAACAGAGCAGTGGTATTTTGAATGACAACAACTATCTGTTTCTAATACCATCTTCTCTGGCTCCAAATTCCCTTTGACAAACTCATCAAACTTATTCATGTGTCTTAGATATTGCATATGGGGAAACTTGTATTCTCTAATACTGATAGTTTAAATCTATATGTTAGGGGAAAAACCCTAAGTCATATATCCACAGAGGCGCTCGGCCGAAGAGCGCCGACCGAAAAGCTGCTCGGCCAAGAAGTGCCGACTGGAAAGCCACTCGGCCGAAGAGCGCCGACCGGAAAGCTGCTCGGCCAAAGGATGCCGACCAGGAAGGCACTCGACTAGAGGGCGTCGACCAGAGCGCGCGCCAAGAAGTGCCCCACCCAAAGCTGCTCGGTTAGAAAGCGCCGACCAAAGACAGCGCCAAGGCGCTCTGCTAGAAGGTGCTCGCCTAAAGGGCGCCGACCAGGAGTACTTGAAGCAACCCCGCCACAGGGCGCCCCATTGGGCGACCAGCTCGGCTCGGCACTCTTGCCGAGCCGATGCCTTAACCAAATGTTCAACCTCCGCCTAAAGTCCAAGGGACTGACAACTCCTACGGCTTGCGACCCGCCACTATCTCCAAGCCATCAAGGCATAAGATCTTCGCAGGTATTCGGCACGACCTGCCATTAATGCACGAGACTCTCTCAAGTCTCCGATGCACTCAGTCATTTAATGAACACGGCCCAAGACGATCTCCGGATCACTGAACCATCAGAGCGCATGGCTCTACCTGACCGCCGGTTCATTCGGTAATAAATGCACTTACCATCTACAGACCCCAGGCCCGCTACGGCCGGCGGTTCAACCACTCCAACAGGTCCGATCGACCGTGACAACTCCCTGGTTCCGGTCTGATTCGGCCTTATTTTCCACCACGCCATTAATGGGCCAAATCGTGCCCAATTATCACATAACAGGACAAACCTCATGTCACCTCCCAGGTAACCGAATCCTCCTATAAAAGGGAACCTGGGGGGAAGAGGAAAGGGGGACAAAAGCAAGAGAAAAAACCCGGAGCTGGAGAGAACCCTCCTAGACCGGGGGAAAAAGGAAGAAAACAACACAGACACAATTGAACACAAGATTCTGTCTTCTCCACATACTCTCTCCCCTGCTCTCTCCACATACTTGCCCCCTCTGACTTAGGCATCGGAGGGCCGGCGCCGGGAAGCCCGGCCACCGGCTTTTTTGCAGGACAGGACAGGACTGGACGCACCACCCCTCTTCGGACGCTCCCACGCCCCCCGGCGGAGGACACAGCCAGCCGGCGCACCACCGTCCGCCCCCTGCAGCAGCGGAGCTCCTCCTTCCCCGGCTTCACGGTGGCCCCCAGGTCCAATTTCCAGCAACACTATCCATGATGTTATCCTATAAGTTAGGCAAAAGAGATAACTTTGTACTTTAATTGGTGGATGAGGAACAATGTGCTGCTCCATACATGCTCAGAAATATTCGATTTAGATAGGAAAGTGAATTTGGTCCATATCCATTGCACAGGCAGCAAAATTCACTAAATATAACTGAGAAGCAAAACAACAAGATTGATGCAACCAACCTAACCCATCATGTGTAAAGACGTAGGAAGATTGGTCAATATCAAAGGAAGTGGATACAATGTATCCATGAACAGCTACACAAAAATAAGCAAACAGAAGCCATGCAAAAGGTGAATCAAATTTGCCAAGGCTAATGAATCTCATCAAAGTAAACATGTGACAACATTGTTTGAAATAATAGCCTAATAAAATGTATATCATCGAATAATAGCCTAATAAAATCTATATCATCGAATAAGGAAGATGATGGAAATTCAAAAGAGGCAAGGCAAACATGTGGATTAGCAATAACAAGAAAACGAAAACCTCAAACTCAAAAAGGTAATAGTATAGGGGAAAAAGCAAATGTAACATCAAATTCAACAACACGCAAAACAGTTAGATCAGTTACATGGAACAGGGCTTCATAACTGCAACATAAAAAAAAAAGATCCAAAAAAGGATCAGTGAAGAAATATAGCCTAAATGAACCTATAATGATAATGCAGTTCAGTGTAGTGCAGCTAAGAGCTCAAATGGATCACAAAACTGAAATAAACATCAAAAGGGAACCAAACAAATTGGAATAACATGTTTTCATTTGATAAGATTTCGGAATATTCATCAGGACTGGTGCCCTAGAATCAGCAAAGTAAACCAACTAAGAATTGACTGTGGTTTAAAATACCAAGAAACAGGCTCATACAGGTCATTGACCACTAAAATGTATACTACCTCAGACCCCTATACTGGCACAAGGTTTTGACAAACGCAGCTCACACCTTGTATTATATAGGCAATATGGACCAGTATGCACCAAGCAATATGCACTATGTCAACCAGTACCTGAATAGGTGGAAATGAAACACTTCCCAGATCAACAATAAAAAGCAACAAAAGAATAGGAGCAACCTGACATCTCAATCCTTGAGACCTGCCAAAGGAGATGAAATTATTGAAGTTGTATCATTTTTCACTATTTTCAATAATATTAAACAAAATGCAAAATTAAAAGGCCTTTTTGCATATCCGATACTAGGTTCAAGCTCTTTGATTAGCTTGAAACTAAAAGCCCATAGCTTGGTTCAGTAGTCAAAAACATTTAAGTAGGACCAACAACCATGTCATTGAAAACCAACATTTGTTGTAGTGACTTCTCCATCCACATCCACATTAAATGACATTTTATCTTTGTGTCAGCAAATTTGAATATATACCGAGAATCCCATGTATCAGATTCTTGGATTGATGGAGTCTCATTATATCACACTTACAAGAGAGGTTGCTGCCATCTTTCTCAAAAAATATGTATACTGTTGCAGGACAAGATGGATTAACCTTGTGATTTAGGTATAGCAGCTGCCCTTGCCCATTGTCTAACAAGAATTATGGATTTATGAGCGCCGTTTTTTTATTAATGAACATATTGACTTCCTCTTGTTGCACAAATTTGTGAATAAAAACAACTAACCCTATTTCATCTACTTAAATTGGATTTATGAATTCAGCAGTGCTTTTGTTCTAACTATCAGATCATGGTGGACTGACTCAGAACGAGTCCCACTGGTCATTTGAGGTCTACTGTCTTTATAGAAACTGATTCAATTCTAACAGAAGGTAGGGATTTTGACAGGGCTGGTTTCCCTTGATCGAAAAAAGCTATAAAAATTTTATACCAGTCCTATTCTCCATGTTTGACACTGCCATTAAGATAGTGCAGTCATTGTCTAGCTTTTAAGATTTCAACTAGGCATTCCTTGTCCTCTTATCATAGTCATATGCATTATATTCTAAAATATACATAAATATAATTTTGTGAATGGATTCATCGGTGGTTGCAGATTCTTCTGTGTCTCATGCGCTAACCATAGGCTTAAAAATCCTCCAGATCTAAAAGTCAAGTGTAAACAATTGACTAACTCATTTGTTGGGGCCTTTGTAACATTGTTTTCAAACTTGGTGCAGCTGGGAAATCATCTAACTGAAGAAATTCAGTGGAGGCATTCATCATGTTGGGGTCTTACAACTACATTTGATTATTGTGCCTAGCCCAATTCAGCACAAGCATGCACAACTAATCAAATAAAAGGAAAAAAAAAAGAGATGGTGAATTATGGCCAATTACTGTCGAGTTGATTGATTAAAAAAAAAAATTCATCAATTTAGCACAATTTTAGATAATTGCATTATGTATAGTAATTGTTAGAACATTGAAGCTTAGGAGGAGGAAATTTACCATGCATCTTTAGTGAAGGTCCTTCAAGTACTATCTATATCGGAATATAAAAACATCAACAGATTCCCCCTCTCTATATAAAAATGTTTAAATATGTATCCTGATGCTTCTTGAGGCCACACATATGCCGGAAAGCACCTATATTGTCTTCATATGCTTTGCACGTTACAATAAGTTCATGGATTCAACATTACAATAAGGAAATGCACCTGGACTTGTCCTGATTCAGTATTAAAATTTATTTCTGAGTGAATTCAATATTAAAATCTAAGAACATTGGCTACGCATGTAACTTGTAGGTGTAATCACTGTTTATTTCAATTTCTTTTTGCATTATATAACCTAGATACTCTTTCTTCTTTCTTTTCTTGTTCTTCTAGGAAAATCCACACTCATCAAAGGAAGGAATGAAAGGTCCTTGGAGGCTCAACCCCTCGAGTAAAGAAATTTGCACCATGTACAAATAATTAGGGCCTTTAAGGAAAAGTTACTTTATGTTAACCTAGAAGCAGTACACTGTACACACAGGCCTTCCACGACAAGTTCTACTGGTCACTTTCCAAGACTTTATAGGGGGTACTGGTTAGCGTTAGCTACAAGGAACGATCGGGACTTCGGGCCGGTCAGTCGACGCCGGAGAGGAGGGAGGAGGAGAAGATCCTCCAGCGGAGGCGAAGCTCGATTAAGGCTTATACCAAAGAAGAGGAGAAGGAGCGTGTTGAGGAAGGAGGAGAAGGAGGAGAACAAGCGAGACGGAGGGAGAGGATGGAGTAGGAGAAACTACCTCGGGCGGAGCGCGTTGGGGTCGGTCGGTCGACGCCGGAGAGGAGGTAGGCCTTCTGGAACGTGGCCGTTGGCGTCAAGGAAGTCCCATTCGTGGCTTTCAGCCGCCGGAGAGGAGGGAGATGGGGGCAGCGCCGGAGACGAAGGCAAGGGCAGCGCCAGAGAGAAAAATAAGGGGTATCAGGTGTAGCTAGGGCAAGAATGCGGGCTTGGGGTCGGCCGCTGGGTTTTAAGGGGGCGTCGGCGACGCTTATAAGCGTCGTATTAGGCCGGAAAATACGACGACGCTAATAAGTGTCGTCTATTCCTAAGAATTGCCAACGCTAAATGAAAGCGTCGGCAAATGTATGAGGGGTGGAACTTTTCCCGACGCTTCATCCTAGCGTCGGTAAAAAAGCGTCGGGAAAGGCCTAGTTTCCTGTAGTGGAAATATCACCATCCGATCTTGATCGATCCGTAGACAAGTACTGAAATCTTCTATAACGTCTGTTATAATATGACTAAAACTTTTTTCCACCACTGTACATGACCATATGTTTTTGAAATGGATCGAATAATATCAACCTAGATCCATTCATATTCGAATCTATTCGGATAAGGTACATATTTTAGCATTTGGCTAATATTTTTGTCCATGTTATACTCATTAAAAAAAAATTGTATTTGAATGTGGAAGATAACTACTCAATTATCATCCGATATCCAACTTTGTTTGCCACCATTTGAATCTCATATTTTTTTTAAAAAAAATAAGTGACAACATTAATATATTTTTAGCTTAGTTTAATTACCTTTCATACTATGATAATATTTGATTTGATGATTTATAAAGTTTTCTATTGGATATATATTCACTTTTATATATCTAATATTATTATCCGATTTGTACTCAAATATTATTTAAAATAAATTTTGATATGAATTTGAGCATTCAACTAATAACTGTATACACTGGCATCCAATTGTTAACCTATTGATCAGAGTCAAAATTGTTAACCTATATAGCATACACAATGTATGTCTTGCAAGATTTACTTAAGAGACATATCAAGTAATTACTATGCAATGCAGAGTGGGTAAACCAGATAAGCCACCCACCGTTTTCATGTCCAGGGTTTCACCCAGTGCATGGCACTCATAAGGAATGTTCCAGTTTAACATATAATGAGGAATGGCAAAAGAGCCCAACTAGGATAAAGTTTTGCAGAACTTTATCCAAAGAATAGTGGAAAAGACTTATAGAAAATCCCAAAATTTAGATTAAAATTGTACGCGACCAATCTTAACCGTAGGGAATAATTTCTCCATTCTCATGCATGCACTGCACCAAAGTGGAACCAAAGAGCAAAAATGGGAAGAGTGAGTGCTCTTGAATGGATAAAGTTGAATTTAATTCTTTCTCTTTTTCTATATTATTCTATTTCTACATTAAATGGTTGAAAACTTACGCCAGTCCCCCGTTTCTCACGCACCTCATAAAGCCTGGTTTGTCTTCGCTCTTTATCCTCGTTCTTCTCACCTTCTCCCCTCTAACCCCTTGCTCTCTGTCTCTCTATTTTCTGAGGTTTCTCTTTGAAGGCGAGGTGAAGATGGTGAGCGCGGAGAATGCTCGCCAAGCAGTTGGAGTTGTGGGCATGTCTAGAAAAACTAAACCTCACTCTATTCTTCAGATTTTGCCATCTTAATTACTTCCCTTCGATTTTCTTTTATGTTATTTTTAAAAAAGAAAATATCCTGTGCAATCTTTTTTATTCTTCCGCGACAAATTTTTTTTCCTCCTTTAATTCTTTCTTCTCTCCATACAGCAATCTATATATCTTAAATCTTTACCTTCTCTTTTTTTCACACAGGGAATGTCCTATCCTTCGGTTTATTTCTCGCCCCAGTGTAAGCATTCTGTCTCTATTTTCTAGTTCATATAATATATATATACTTGCCAAACAAATTAAATTAAATCGATCGATGGCCTTGATTTGTTTAGGCCAACATTTGCGACGATCTGGAAGAGGAAGACTGTGGAGGACTTCTCGCCGCTTCCTTACCTTGTGACGCTGCTGAACTGCATGCTGTGGGTGTTCTACGGCCTTCCAGTGGTGCACCCCGGCACCATACTCGTCTCCACCATCAACGGCGTTGGCGTCGTCCTCGAGACCATCTACCTTTGCATCTTCTTCTTTTACTCCCCCAACCGCCTCCGTGTATGCTCTCCTCTTGCTCTTCTTCTTTAACAACAACGTTCACTTGCAACCTATCTTCACTGCAAGTCTGCAACCATTCATGACTGTTCTAATAATATATATATATATATATATATATATATATATATATATATATATATATATATATATATATATATATATATAATTTTTTTAGGATTAGAATATTCACAGTCATGATGGTGTTATAGATAAAACAATCTTCGTTAAACAAATATTGTTTTATTAGATCATACAATCTGTTTTGGAGGAAAAAGTAATGCAAAAGGTTTGTATTTAGAAATATTTATATATAACCTCATGATAACGGCTTTTGTAACGTTGTAACAGTCGTTTTTCGAAGGTAACGTCGCTCTCGGTTGTCTGCTCCCGAGCCATGTTGAATCTATGTATGTTCTGATCTATTTTCTGACAAGATTTGTCGTGGTTTGTAATTTTCAGTTACGGGTGCTGAAGTTATTGGCCTTCGAGCTGGTGTCCATGGCAGGCGTGGTGATCGGTGTGATCCTGGGCGCTCACACTCACTCGAAGAGGCAAGTCATTGTTGGGGTGCTGTCCGTCGTCTTGTGCACGGCCATGTATGCCTCTCCCCTATTCATCTTGGTAAGCCTTCTTCAGGCATCGTCCTCCCCCTCCCCTCCCCTCCCCAAAAATAAGTAGCCCATGGCCATCCATCAAACATTTCGCAAGGCATGCACTGGTTTACACGGTATTGGGTTATGTTCTAAGGTTACGCATGTCCGGAGAGGAAAAGACAAATGCTACGTGTTTGGTTTATTATACATAAGGAAAAGAGAAAGTTATGGCTATACGGCTCACCACTCAGCGAGTCACGGTACACCCTTTGGTCTGCCACAGGCACCTTGCGAGTTAGTGTTTTTGGATTTTATCGAATATATTCGTATACGAATTGTATGAAGAATCCGCTTCAGCCACAAAAAAAAAAAAAAAGAAAGAAAGAAAAGAAGCGAGAGTTATGGCTCCTGAAGACAAATCCATCTTCCCTTTACTGAACAAGTGGAGATATCGGGAGAGAAAAGGAACCAGATTGTTTTCCTAAAGTTTCCATTTTTTATCAGGTTCGTACGAATGAGGAAAATAAATAAAAAAGCTACTGAATTCTTCTTATATAACAAGAACCAACCAAGAAGGGAACGTCCGGAAGTCATTTCCTACGCGTTTCTTTCTTTATTGCTTTATTTTTGGTTTTTTTCTTCTTGTTTTGCTTTGTCTGTTTCCTTGCTGTCTTATGTCCAGACGAGGTATGAGAGTTCTGATCATCCCCAGAAGCGCTTTGACTGACTTTGTTGAGCTAAATCTCTAGGGATTTTTACCTTTGAATTCCGTTAAAGACTGGGGGGTGGTTGAATGGGAGGTTATTTATGAAGGGACAAGAGGGGACCCAAGTTCGCAGGTTCAACCTATTCTAATTCAAAGGGAAAAACTGAAAATCTATTGTCACGCAGTACATAATGCTTTTCTAATTTTTGAATTGGGCCAACCCTATTCCTTCTCTCTCTCTCTCTCTCTCTCTCTCTCTCTCTCTCTCTCTCTCTCACACACACACACACACACACACACACACACACACGCATACAAAAAAAAAAAGGAAGAAAAATCATGTAATTTGGACCACTTTCTATAGCTCAAAAATCATAAAACTGTAGCTCCATTCAAGAAAAATTATATATTGGTCATATGATTATACACAACAGACTTTGTCTTAGCCTTATCATTTTTTTCTGCACCATAGATGTCAAGTAGGATCCTCTACGGTGCACCACCTACACCGTAAAGTGTTCCGCATCCTTAGAGATCCACCATCAGGAGATGGACTGCTGTCAAACAATAGGAGCCATGTATGACACGATATGTGTTGGTTTGATGGTCGTCCATCTCTTCATGGTGGTCATCCACAGCTGTGCAGCATTCTGCAATGCCGCTCGCGCATCGTATAGGATCCGTGCTCATATTTTTCTTTGTAGTCCAGCACATAATGCATTGATAGTGAAAAGAAAAATCATGTAATTTGGACCACTTTCTATAGCTCAAAAATCATAAAACTATAGCTCCATTCAAGAAAAATTATATATCGATCATATGATAATACACAACAGACTTTGTCTTAGCTTTATCATTTTTTTCTGCACCATGGATGTCAAGTAGGATCCTTTACGGTGCACGACCTACACCGTAAAGTGTTCTGCATCCTTAGAGATCCACCATCAGGAGATGGACTACTATCAAACAATAGGAGCCATGTATGACACGATATGTGTTGTTTTTGATGGTCGTCCATCTCTTCATGGCGGTCATCCACAGTTGTGCAGCATTCTGCGATGCCGTTCGTGCATCGTATAGGATCCATGCTCATATTTTTCTCTATAGTCCGGCACATAATGCATTGATAGTGCATCCGAACCACATCCAGCAAATAAGTATGGCAATTAGAGTAGCTATTACTAAGAACAACATTGTTTTCATATTATAATATTTAAATTTTTATCTATAATATTAGTATAGGCATGAAGGTAAAATTAATATTTAAAATATGAAATATTCACATTGCCTTCCGTTCTTAGTCGTAATAAATCGCAATTAGGGTTGTATTGGATTCCCGTGCCTCTAGTTTGGAATGAATATAAAAATGAACTAATCTAGTTTGACCTGAAATTAATTGAATTAATTTATGATTGCAAATCATAATGTTTCTCAAAAATGAATTGGATGTAGATAACTTTGTGACTCCAATAACCTGAACCTTCCTGAAACTAGCATGGTATATTTTTCACCACCCTCATTAAACTTAAGCAACCAATTTATCCTTTTTTTTTTTTTTGGTAAACCGGATGATTTAAATTAATCGAGTATAAAATATATCCATGGGAATCAGAAAATTTCTTTCAATAATGATTTTTATGTATTAATTTCAATTATGAGTATACATAAGTGATGAATATTCACATGTTGCTATCAACTAACTTTAATTTTGTGATAATGTTATACTATATTTTTAATTTTATTTTATTGCATTCTTTATTTAGAATATAACCAAGTAACCAATTTATATGCGGCTTTTATGATCTGTTTTTGGCTTAATCTCAACATGATGCACCGATAAAATAAATAAAGAAATAAAGGAAAACATGATCTCATCAAGATTGAAATGAATTAATCTTGGATTCAAAATTTTTACCCAGTTCAAGTATGGACTGAATTTGGATTATGCCAAACTCTCTCCCAGCTCGACCTACTTGCAACCCTAATTATAAATCAACATTATAATCTAAAATGGAAGAAGGTTCCCTAGAATTTTAGCATTGCTAAGGTTTTGAGCGAGAGTATTTTAGCTTCCGCTGACTTCCAACTGGATCTCTACTTGATGCTCCTTCTGACTCTTTGATGTCTCCATCATCGCAGAGATTAGTCATCAGCACAAAGAGCGTGGAGTACTTGCCCTTCTACCTCTGCCTTGCTGGATTGTTTAATGGCGCATGCTGGACAACATATGCACTCATTCGCTTTGACATTTTCCTCTTGGTAAAGGCCTCTCATCATTTATCTCACACAACGAAGTTTCTCGTGCATACTAGATGTTCGGATGATTGATGAGCTTTCTTGTTTCTCGCAAGCAGATTCCGAACGGGCTTGGGGCATTGCTTGGTGCGGTGCAGGTGCTGATCTACTTCTACTACCACCACTCGACTTCCAAAGCTCCATCCAAAGGAGATTTACCTGCAGCAGCTGCCTGAGGGGCTTTGATCAAGTCCTTCTCTTCTACTTTTTTTTTTTGTTTTTTTGGAATAGAGAAGAACCAAATGTCGCCTCATTCGCTGCTCATTGTTCTGGAGAATTCCTCTGGTCCCAACTGGCTGTACTCATGCGAGAGCAGTATGAGCTGAACCAAATGTCTAGCACCCAAATGGAGTGCACTTGTTGGAGGGAGAACCCAAGTCATGCCAGTTCAAAGGCACCCGACCAGAGAGGCGCTCGGCCAGGGAGCGCCGACCAGAATGGTGCTTGACCAGGGAGCGCCGACCAGAGAGGCGCTCGGCCAGGGAGCGCCGACCAGAAAGGCGCCCGGCCTCACAACGCTCAAGCTGGAGGCACCCCGCTGAGCAACTGGCTCGGCTCGGCACCCGTGCCGAGCCCATGCCTTAACCAAATATCCAACTCTCGTCTAATCCTCTTGGGGATCTGACAACCAGATACCCAACTCCACCGTACTCTGTTACTGTCCTCTAGCCATTAGGGCACGTGACCTCCGCAGGCCTTCGGCACGCCCTATCATTAATACATGTGACCCCTGCGGGCCTCCGATGCACTCAACCATTAAATGAACACAACCATTAAATGAACACGGCTCAAGATGATCTCCGGATCACTGGACTATCAAAGCGTATGGCTCTCCTTGATCACTGGTTCACTCAGCAATCAATGCACTTGCTATCTACGAACCCCAGGCCCACCACGGCCGGCGGTTCAACCACTCCAACAGGTCCGATCAACTATGACAGTTCGCTGACTCCGGTCTGATCCGGCCTTATTCTCCACAACGCCATCAATGAGCATGATCGTGCCCAATTATCTCAAAAAGACAAGCAACACCTATCACCTCTCAGGTAACATAATATCCTTCTATAAAAGGAAACCTGGGAGGGAAGAAAGGGGGACAGGAACAAACATTCTCCTCTTTTACTCTACTCATATACCAGCCTCCCTCTGACTTAAGCATCGGAGGGCCGGCGCCGGAGATCCCGGCTACCGGCTTTCTTGCAGGATCTTCCAGGAGGACGCCACCAGCCGGCGCGCCGCCACCCACTGTTCCAGCAGCGGAGCTCCTCCCCTCTCGGCTCACGGTCGCCCCCGGGTCCAATTTCCAGCAACAGTTGGCGCTAGAGGAAGGGCACGAGTTGCGGCCATGAAACTAAGAAGTAAAGGGGCTTTCAATGCCTCTCGACGTCCTCCACCCCAGTCCTGGACACTCTGTCCAGAACTCGCCACCTCCGGCTGAGTCAACTCAAGTTCGGCCGGAGCAGTTCGATGTCCTGGTGCAACAAGTGCAGGCCTTGGCCACCGCTGTCCAAAGCTTGCAACCCAGGGGCATTCCGACGGCACCGCTCCCTCCGGCCTCAGTTCAGCCGGTGCCTCCTGCAAGCGGACTCCCCCTTCGAGGCAGGACTCTCAAGCCCATGCCTCCCTCTGGAGAGAACATCCAGTTAGAGATCCTGGTGGCTGGCCACAACCATCAGAGGCTGAGTCGGTCCCACCCCAGAATGATGAACTCGACAAGAAGGTCGAGAAGCTGGAGCGCCAGATTCAGGCGCTCCGGGGAAGGAAGTCGGGACGTGATGGTGACTTCGAGTTCACCACAAAGTCCCCCTTCTCCCAACAGATTGAGGATGAGCCGGTCCCGCCATGATTCAAGATGTCCCAGGTGGAGCCTTACAACGGCAAGACCGACCCTCTTGACCACTTGGAAAGTTATCGGACCTTAATGGCCCTACAGGGAGCCTCGGAGGCCATGCTATGCAAAGCTTTCCCAGCAACGCTCCGAGGACCAGCCCGGCTTTCGTTTACCGGGTTGAAGCCGAGTACTGTCTCCTTCTTCGAGCAGCTCGGCAGACAGTTCGCCAGCAATTTTGCCGCCAGCCAGCCCCAGCGGCGGACATCGGACTCCCTCCTTGATATAAAACAAAAGGAGGGAGAGTCCCTTAGGGAGTATTTGGACCGGTTTACCGCCGCGACATGAAAAGTCCGGGAGCTTGACCAGTCAATTGCCATGTCGGCACTAAAGGCTGGAGCCCGGTCTTACAGGTTCCTCTTCTCCATCGAGAAGAATTTTCCTGCGGATCTCACTAAAATGCTTGTTCGGGCACGGAAGTACGCGAAGGCCGAGGAAGCCGTGGCCGTTAGGCGGAGCGGGACCGAGCAGACTTCCAAAAAACAGAAAAGACGCCGCGAGGAGCGTGGCCAGCCCAGAAGCCCGTCCTCGCGCCGAGCCAAGAATCTGCCCCGTTTGAAGAGTCCACCCCGATTACGGGGACCGCCTCAGCAGAGGTTACCACTCCGCCCGAGGTTTCCACCACGGGCTCAAGCACCAGAAGGGAGGTATGAAAACTACACTCCCCTTACTGCTCCTCAGGCCGAAATCCTCATGGAGATTGAGGGTCGGGATTATTTCCGGCCCCCGCCTCCTAGATGAGATCCCGGAGCCCGGCGTGATCCCCGGAAGTACTGCCGTTTCCATCGGGATCATGGCCATGATACGGAGGACTGTTTCCAGCTCCGGAACGAGATCGAAGCGCTCATCCGCCGAGGGGTGCTCGATCGATTTGTACGAGGCCGGCGTGAAGAAAAGAGGCCGGCGGAGAGAGCTATACAGCCTGAAGATTCAAATGCCAACAGGCCCATCGCTGGCACCATCAACACCATCCGAGGCGGAGCCTCGGTCGGAGAAGCTTCAGGGGAGATGACCTCTTCGAAGCACCTACGCGCCTCGGAAGCCATCTCATTCTCAGATGATGACTTGGAGGGAGTCGAAATTCCCCATGATGATGCTGTGGTCATCTCTATAGTTGTGAATAGATTCGATATAAAACGCATCTTAATCTATCTCACTGGCAGTCCCTCGTGAGTGCGGCACAAAAAGGGAAGGTAATGGAAGCTCGGCGAACGTTCTATATTTTAATGCCTATTGTAAAATGGGAATGACAGAAAAGCAACTACGGAGGATGAATGCTCCGTTGGTCGAATTTACTGGGGATTCGGTCCCAGTAGAGGGCGAGGTCGATCTCCTGGTCACAGTCGGGCTTGCCCCTCGGGAAAGTACTGTGAGAATGACCTTCCTTGTGATACGCCTGCCCTCGGCTTATAACGCCATCCTTGGAAGACCAGGTCTCAACGCTCTTCAAGCCGTGGTCTCAACTCGCCACCTGCTCGTGCGATTCCCCACCAGCCAAGGAGTTGGCGAAGTTTGTGGGGACCAGGCGATAGCAAGACGATGCTACATGGCGACCCATGAGGCGAAGCGACCGGCCGAAGTATCGACCCCAGCAACAGACCAGCCTTCAGCTAAAACCCTGAAGGCACTGGTTGACCCTCAGAAGAATCGGGTAGAGCCCGGTGAGCTACTAATCCAAGTTCCTTTACACGAAAACCTTCCCGAGCTAACCATACAGGTCGGCTCCGGCCTCAATGATCGCGAAAGGGATCGCCTCGTCAACTTCTTGCGGAACAACATGGATGTCTTCGCATAGTCGCCTGCGGATATGCCGGGGATAGATCCCGAGATCATGGTCCACCGGCTCCAAGTAAAGCCAACCTGCAAGCCTGTGCGACAAAAGAAGCGAGGTACCGCTCCTGAACGACAACGAGCAGCAGCTGAGGAGGTTGACAAACTCCTTAAGGCTAGCTTCATTCGGGAGATATCGTACCCAGAGTGGCTCGCCAATGTGGTCCTCGTCAAAAAGGCTAGCGAAAAATGGCGCATGTGCGTGGACTACACCGACTTGAATAAAGCCTGTCCAAAGGACAGCTTCCCGCTCTCCAGCATCGACCAGCTTGTGGACTCCACTTCGGGGCAGGAGCTGTTGGCATTTATGGACGCCTTCTCCGGATACAACCAGATCCGTATGGCGCCAGAAGATGAAGAAAAGACGGCCTTCATCACCGACGGGGGTACCTACTGCTACAAAGTAATGCCATTCGGCTTAAAGAATGCCGGAGCAACTTATCAGAGGCTGGTCAGCCGGATCTTCAAAGACCAAGTAGGCCGAAACATGGAGGTCTATGTTGATGACATGCTGGTGAAAAGCAAGGTGGCGCAAGACCATGTGACCGACCTTGATGAAGTATTCTCCATACTCCGAAGGTACCAAATGAAGCTTAACCCAGCCAAATGTGCGTTCGGAGTCACCTCGGGCAAATTCCTTGGCTTCATCATTACGCAGCGGAGAATCGAGGCCAATCCCGAAAAGATCCGAGCACTCCAAGAGATGACGTCTCCGAGGACAGTCAAGGAGGTACAACGGCTTACGGGCCGAATCGCAGCTCTCAGGAGATTCATCTTCCGATCGGCCGAGCGCTGCCTTCCATTTTTTGCGACTCTTAAGAAGCCAAAGAACTTCCTATGGTCGGCCGAGTGCCAGCAATCTTTTGAAGAGCTCAAGCACCTTCTTGTTTCCCCTCCCCTGCTCACAAAGCCCCGGCAGGGTGAACTCCTCTACCTGTACTTAGCTGTTTCTCCTGTAGCAGTGAGCTCGGTCCTGGTTCGGGAGGAGGGCAAGCTCCAAAAGCCAGTATATTACGCCAGCCGGGTCTTGAGGGATGCTGAGACCCGATACTCCAAGCTGGAGAAGACTGTTTATGCCTTGGTCATCTCTGCTCGGAGGCTCCGACCTTATTTCCAAGCCCACACGATGGCCGTGCTGACCGACCAGCCAGTAAAGCAGATCCTGCAAAGATCAGACCGCGCAGGCCGGATTACTAAGAGGGCCGTCGAGCTCGGAGAATTTGACCTCGAGTACCGACCCAGACCGGCGATCAAAGCGCAGGCACTCGCCAACTTTATAGTCGAGTGCACCATACCGGACGAGGCCGAGCCCAAACCTGAGCCTACACCAACAGAGCAGACCCCGAGTTTGGCATGGACTTTGCACGTTGATGGCTCTTCAAACTCGGGGGGTAGCGGAGCGGGTCTCATCCTCACCAGCCCGGATGGGGTGGTTGCCGAACAAGCCTTACGCCTCGAGTTTCCTGCTTCCAATAACATCGCAAAATACGAAGCACTCGTCGCCCGGCTCAAGCTAATCAGAGAGCTAGGAGTGAAGGACCTGAGGGCCTTCAGCGATTCTCAGCTCGTCGTCAACCAAATCCTGGGTGACTTCGAAGCCAGAGACCCCACAATGCAGGAGTATCTTCGGAAGGTACGAGACCTCACCTCGACCTTGAATTCTTTCCATATCCAACATGTCGCCAGGTCAGAGAACCTTAGAGCTGACCAGCTGTCAAAGCTGGCATCCTCTCGCATGAGCGAGCTTCCCAGAGCGGCGGCACTGGAGTATCTCCAAAAACCCAGCACGGAGGAGCTCGAGCAGGCCCTTTGCATCGAGTTCGAGCCAAGCTGGATGGACGAGCTCATCAGCTATCTGCAAAACGAAGTCCTCCCCAGCAACGAACGTGAGGCTCGCCGAGTAAAGCATTTCGCCGCCTGGTACATATTGCACGAGGGAAAGCTTTATCGAAGATCTTTCACCTCTCCCCTCCTCAGATGTCTCCGCCCGACAGAGGCTGATTATGCAATGCGTGAGGTCCATGAAGGAATTTGTGGAAATCATCTGGGGGGACGAGCATTGGCCCATGAGATCTTGCGCCAAGGATATTACTGGCCGACACTCCAGAAGGATGCTTTGGACTTCGTCCGAAGGTGCGACCGATGCCAGAGAAACGCCAATATCCAACGCCGGCCCTCGGCTCCGTTAACCAGCTCCCCTTGGCCTTTTGCCCAGTGGGGGATCGACATTTTGGGACCATTTCCTCTGGCGACAGGGCAAAAAAAATTCCTAGTCGTCTCCATCGACTATTTTACCAAGTGGGTGGAAGCCGAGCCGCTCGTCCGGATCACCGAGCAGAAGATGCGGGATTTTGTCTGGAAGTCAATAATCTGCAGATTTGGGCTTCCCCGCATCCTCATATTGGACAATGGCCGCCAGTTCGACAACCTCCGCTTTAGAGAATTCTGCTCCGAGCTTGGCATCGACCACCACTTCACCTCGGTCGCGCACCCTCAGACGAACGGAGAAACCGAGGTAACAAATCGTACTATTTTGTAGGGGCTCAAAGCGAGGCTCGACAAATCCAAAGGACAGTGGGTCGAAGACCTATACAATGTCCTGTGGGCTTACCGGACCACATTCCGTGTTCCCACCGGCGAGACTCCCTTCAATTTAACATATGGAACGGAAGCTGTCATCCCGTTGGAGATCGGACTCCCTTCTCCGAGGGTAGAACACTATGATGCCAGCTCCAACTCCTCACAGCTCAGAAACAACCTGAACCTGATCGAGGAGACAAGGGAGGCCGCCCAAGTTCGCATGGTAAGGTACCAGCAAAAGACAGCGCAGTACTACAACGCCAGAGTCAAAGTTAAATCATTCAAAGCAGGAGACCTCGTCCTTAGAAGAGCCGAGGCCTCCCGACCGACCGAGCAAGAAAAACTGGCTCCAAATTGGGAGGGACCTTACCAAGTCACACGCGTCTGGCGGCCCGGAACTTACAAGCTGGAATCTCTCGATGGGACTCTCATTCCACGAAGCTGGAGTTCTGAAAATCTCTACATGTACTACTAGTAGAACCCCGAGGGGTTCTCCATTTTTTAATCATAAATCTCATTTTACAACAGCTTATATGCACTTGTTCAAATTTGCCGATTCTCCTGATGATTGTCTCATGGTACCAGACCTGGCCCGGCTCGCCAATCAGCATAAAGCGGAGCCAGACGCCTTGACGAAACCTTGGACCACCAAACATCGAGCTCGGCTCGATCTCCATCAAACATCGAGCTCGGCTCGATCTCCATCAAATACCTCGACTACGGTCGGGATGCCCCGATATTTCGGGATGACGGAGCACCTACGCGGTCTCCCTGAAGATGTTCGTGAGTTCGTGAGTTCGTAAGTTTGTGAGTTCGTGAGTTCGAGATGCGATCTCCATCAAACATCGAGCCTGGCTCGATCTCCATCAAACATCGAGCTCGGCTCGATCTCCATCAAACATCGAGCTCGGCTCGATCTCCATCAAATACCTCGACTACGGTCGGGATGCCCCGATACTTCGGGATGACGGAGCACCTACGCGGTCTCCCTGAAGATGTTCGTGAGTTCATGAGTTCGTAAGTTCGTGAGTTCGTGAGTTCGAGATGCGATCTCCATCAAACATCGAGCTCGGCTCGATCTCCATCAAACATCGAGCTCGGCTCGATCTCCATCAAATACCTCGACTACGGTCGGGATGCCCCGATACTTCGGGATGACGGAGCACCTACGCGGTCTCCCTGAAGATGTTCGTGAGTTCGTGAGTTCGAGATGCGATCTCCATCAAACATCGAGCTCGGCTCGATCTCCATCAAACATCGAGCTCGGCTCGATCTCCATCAAACATCGAGCCTGCTTATGACCAGTGAAACATCCGTGATTGGCGACAATCTCTGATGGCAATTGGTTTCTATTATGCCGGCGTCCTTAAAGAACGGACCCCGAGCGGAAGAGCGTCCTCAAAATTGCCGAGCAAAGTTCACAGCCTCGGCGTAAGACGCTCATGGTACCAGGTACCCATTCGATTAATGTCTTTATTTTATTTACTTTATTCCTTGTTAATTAATTACCTGAATGAAACCCCGACCAGCGTCGGGGTACCTGGTCGGGCCAATCATTACTTGGCCTCACCCGTCCCACATGCACTGTTCGATAGCGAGCTATAGCCTAGTTTATACCGGCAGCTCGATGAGTCCTCATCCCGAACTTCGGGACATCTGACTCGGTTGTTGAAAGAAGTCCGACAATCCGCCTCGGCAACCTAAGGTCCGAGTTCAAAGTTTGAATAAAATTCGAGTTTAGCGATCTTCGGTCCTAGGGCTCGGCCGAATTCTGAGCTAAGCTCGAGAAGGCTTGCCGAGCCCAAGCGTATCCTCTTAGACACAAGCATCGCGATATCGCTGGTCGAAGGTCCGAGCAGCGGAAACTCGGACCTGAGCTTGGACTGGATAAATACGCCGAGCCTAAACGCAGGTCTAACTATGTAGCGGACGAAGTTGGGGCTGTAGAGCCCAAGTCCCTGGAACCTAAAGCGGACCCGAGTGAAGAAACTTAGGTCTACTGAAAATCGAAAACACAAACCAATTGCAAGTTACGAAAAAATATTTATTTAAAGGAGCCCGAAGGCTAAGTACAAAGTTTGGGCTCGACCTTAACAGTATGGAGGCCATCCCAATTTACAAAAAGGAAAACGAAAAACTTTAAGGCTCAGCCCTACTGTCCTCGGCGACTTCAGGAACGGCTGGCTCCTCCGCGATCGAGGCCTCTACCTCGGTAGAGGTAGCCTCGGCGACCTTAGGAGCAGCCTCAGGAGCAGCCTCGGCGACCTCGGGAGCAGCCTCGCCCGCCTCGGCCGAGCCCTCCTGGTCAGCCCCGTCAGATGCCGGAGCTTCCGCTTCCGCCTCCGCCTCGAATTCCTCGACCCCCGCTCCTGGTTGAAGCAGGTTAAGGTCGAAGTCTGGAAGAAGTCGCCGTAGCTGGTTGCGGAAGTTCTTGAAGCCCTGGATGAGCCCGTTTACGCCTTCCTCTTCCAGTAAGTCGCGAAACTCTTCCGATTCACGGAAGAGTTTAATGGCGTCTTGCGCCTGCTCCCGAGCCTCCTTCTCCCGAGCCTCGTGGTAGGCGGCCTTCCGCTCCAAATTTTTTATTTTCCGTTCGCGATCAACGAGCAAAGATTGCGCGTCGAGCAGACGGGCCTCGAGCTCTTGGGCCTTAAGGTGAGCTTCCCCCACCTCCTGCTCGCAGATAGCAAGCGATGACTCGGCCTCCGCCAGACGAGCCTCCGCGGCGCGCACTTCAGATCTGGCAAGTGCGTGCGCGCCCTTCTCCTCTTCGAGCTCGGCGGTCAGAGCCCGAATCTCGCCCTCGGCCGCCCCTATTCTCGCCTGGAGCTCCAGGCGCTCGGTCTCGGACACCAGGCGCCTCGCCTCGGCCTCCTCGTGCCCCCACTGATGCCTTCGGGCTCGCTCCCGATAATCTTGGATTATATGCATCAGCGTCTCCGTCTCGTGCAGATGCTGTAAAAAAGGGACGTGAGAAACGAGTTTAAAATAAAACTTGCACAAATATAGTTGCATGAACGAAGAGGTGAACTTACCCAGACGGCAGAGCAAAGGGCAGAGTCCATGAAGGCGCTATAATTCATGGACCGGATCTTGGCCTGGTCGGCCGAGAGCAGTGCAGCCCGAAGAACCTCGCGCGCTACCTGGGGGTTATCGAGGGCCGAGTCGCCCTCAAAAACCGCCCACCCGGGAGCGTAAGGCACCCGCTCCCGGGGGCCCGACGAGCCCGGAAGGCCGGCCTCGGCTGGCCTGGGCGGAGCCGACCCCGCAGCTCCTTGACTATTCCCCGGCTCGGGACTGGGGAATTGGGGTCGGACAGGCGGCCGATCTGACTGCCGCAAAGGTGGGGCGGGGCGCGCAAGCGCCAAACCCGCCGAAGAACTCCTCCCCCCTGGTCGGCACTCGGGACATCCTGCCGACCAGAAATTTGTGAAATTGGCGCCGGGCACGGAAGCGCTATCGTAGCCCCACCGGAGCTCGCACCCCTGGAACCTGGGCCCTCCCTCCGACCAGCTTCAGAGTGCGTGGTGCTGGGAGCGCCCGTCTCGGCCGCCGCGGTCGCCGAGACCTTCGCCTTCTTCTTCGGCTCGGTCGGCTCCCCCGCGAGCTCGGCCGCCCTCTTCTGAAATCGGGCGTACAGGACCTCGCTCTTGGTCACCATTTTTGCGATGTCTGCAAGGGCGAGCAGGATTAGAACACGGAACAATAGCAGAGTAAAAAGCGACTTTTCTATTGTTACCCTTACCCTGAGGACGCGCCGAGCTCAGGCCAACATTCACTAGAGCGTCCTCACTTATGAGGCCGCTCAGTAGGATACCGTCCCCAAGGCTGCGAATGGTGTCGAAGATCCCCTGCTCGCGCGTAGAAAGCTTGGGGACTTTATTGACGGACCTGAGTCGGGTCGGCCTCCACCTAGGGTCAAAACCTCATGTCCGTTCAGAGCCCGGAAAGAAGAATTTCTTCTTTCACTCGTGAATGGACGAAGGAGCGCCCTGGAAGAGTGGCCGACCCGCCCGAAGGGCGATGTAGAGCCACTCTCCGTCTCCCGGGTTTGACTTCAGCACGAAGAGTCGCCGGAAAACGTTTACAGAAGTCGGAATCCCGAACGCCAAACATAGCGACAGGAAACCAACTACTGTCCTCCAGGCGTTCGGAGCGAGTTGCGCCGGGACCAACTGATACTCCGTGAGCAACTCGTTCACAAACCCGTGAAGAGGAAATCGTAGGCCGGCCCAGAGTGCCTCCAGATACACTCTGATCCGGCCTACCAGGGGATTCGTTACCCGATCCCCCAACCTGGCGGGCTCCAAATGGAACCCTCGTCGAGGAAAGAACCATTCCTCGACCATTTCAACCTCCAACTCACTCATAGTGGACTCGACATCACTCGGACCGGAACCCATTGGGAAGAAAGATTCTGAGAGAATAAAAAAAAAGGGGGGGGGCCTTTGAAGGATGCCGGAGATAAGAAGCTTCGGACTGAGAAAAGCTGGAGGAAGGAGACAATAAGAAAATAGCAGGAGGCCAGGCGAGGATTTATATAAATCCCTCCAATGGCCCAGATCAGCGAGAAAAAACGCTGCTCCCCGTTCAGATCGCGATGCATGTCGGCCCGAAAGACGGAGCGCCACATTTAATTCGGGCTGACGCTTCGAATACAGAAG
This sequence comes from Phoenix dactylifera, assembly GCF_009389715.1. Classification (NCBI taxonomy): domain Eukaryota; kingdom Viridiplantae; phylum Streptophyta; class Magnoliopsida; order Arecales; family Arecaceae; genus Phoenix; species Phoenix dactylifera. Next base: position 14,819,528 of record NC_052395.1, read on the forward strand.
CGCCTCGTCGGATTGTGTGGCCCTATCATGAGCCCACGACGCGGGGACACTTCGGAGAAGGCACCCTAATAATGGGACATTTCGGGAAAGAAGAGACGTCGCATATTAAAAGCACCTCGAAGCGCGCGATAATTCGAAGCGCGCGATAATTCGAAACGCACGATAATTCGAAATTTTCTTAACTCATGATAGCTCGACTAAGACTACTTCCCGCGCTCAAGCTGGTGGCCAGCTGGAACTCGGAAGTCGGGGGGTAGTGTTGGGGGGAGAACCCAAGTCATGCCAGTTCAAAGGCGCCCGACCAGAGAGGCGCTCGGCCAGGGAGCGCCGACCAGAATGGCGCTCGACCAGGGAGCGCCGACTAGAGAGGCGCTCGGCCAGGGAGCGCCGACCAGAAAGGCGCCCGGCTCAAGCTGGAGGCACCCCGCTGAGCAACTGGCTCGGCTCGGCACCCGTGCCGAGCCCATGCCTTAACCAAATATCCAACTCTCGTCTAATCCTCTAGGGGATTTGACAACCAGATACCCAACTCCACCGTACTCTGTTACTGTCCTCAAGCCATTAGGGCACGTGACCTCCGCAGGCCTTCGGCACGCCCTATCATTAATACGTGTGACCCCTGCGGGCCTCCGATGCACTCAACCATTAAATGAACACAACCATTAAATGAACATGGCTCAAGATGATCTCCGGATCACTGGACCATCAAAGCGTATGGCTCTCCTTGATCACTGGTTCACTCAGCAATCAATGCACTTGCTATCTACGAACCCTAGGCCCACCACGGCCGGCGGTTCAACCACTCCAACAGGTTCGATCAACCATGACAGTTCGCTGACTCCGGTCTGATCCGGCTTTATTCTCCACAACGCCATCAATGAGCATGATCGTGCCCAATTATCACAAAAAGACAAGCAACACCTGTCACCTCTCAGGTAACATAATGCCCTTCTATAAAAAGAAACCTGGGGGGGGAAGAAAGGGGGACAGGAACAAATATTCTCCTCTTTTACTCTACTCATATACCAGCCCCCCTCTGACTTAAGCATCGGAGGGCCGGCGCCGGAGATCCCGGCCACCGGCTTTCTTGCAGGATCTTCCAGGAGGACGCCACCAGCCGGCGCGCCGTCACCCACTGTTCCAGCAGCGGAGCTCCTCCTCTCTCGGCTCACGGTCGCCCCCGGGTCCAATTTCCAGCAACAGCACTTATTATCTGATTTAATGTAAAGGTGGAGCGCACCCGATAAGGGTTGTAAGCGTGCCAAACTTGGTTCATGTCAATGCTGGATGATTATTAGAACTTGGCAAGAAAAATTAGTCCAAGACTTTAATTTGAATGCAACAAAATGATCAAGCCCCGACTCAGAATCCTACCTCGCCTGGTATTTACACCGACACTGTTTGCACTGCACCACATGATGATTGAATTGTTATTGTCTTACTGGGGGCTGTTCTTCTGAAGATTGGAATATGTTACTGATTCTGATGGTTATCTCCTACTGTGAATTCTTAGCTTTACGTACTGGTCTCTGAAATGAAACACCTAACGTATTTCTGTTTTGTTGGCTCCAAACGGTGCTAGCGGATTAGGATCGCAGAGATGTTTTATGCTAAGGGTTGGGTTAATTGGAATGCACGAGCTAAAACTTATTGGTTTGTGATTTGGGAGTAAAATTGTTTTCTTGGAGTTGTCTAATAGTGGGGCTCACGAGGACAAGTTGGTGGCATGCATGGATATAGCACGGTTCACTGCATCCTACGCTCCAAGGTTTGTTGCTCGTTAGGTATAATATATGGTCTCAAAAGTTCACGGGGTCATGACTAGAAACGTCTTAATAACCAGGCTTTTTAAAAAAAAAGAAAATGATATTTGTGCCTCTGCATGGAGTTGTATATGCTTTTATTGAGTTTTTTCAGTAGAAACTTCTCATAACAAATGTTTATCATAAAATATAAAAGCCCCAGATTTGAACTAGTCCCTTCATCGAACCGGAGGTCGGATCCACCCCGTTTCTTTTTCTCTTCCATCAAACATTTCCATCCGTTTGTACTGAATTACTGGGTTCTATATATATATATGCCTACGCTTGCGTCCAACAATCATTGATAAGAGTAGTAAAATAATATAAATTCTAGGTAGTTCCAATCTTAGTCCACGTAACACATTTCGTACTGCATTACGGACGGGTTATGCTAAATTTTTTTTAGTTCCTTTGATTGGCTGTCTGAAGAGATCATCTTCTTCCATTTTGACGATAATGGTTTTTAATTAATGTGTCTACAATATTCTTAGTATATACAACGGTAAAAAGGTTATAAGGTATCAAAATATTGCTCTTCCATTTGTTATTTGTTATAAATCGGAATGCGAGATTATAGTTAGGGAGGGTTCTCAACATTTTTGCATTACCAGTTTGAGAACTTGGTTCTTATATCTGCCATGCATCGACTGTTGATCATGATGCTATTTAATACACCAAAATCTAAACAGCAGATGTTGTTGTTGTTGTTATAAAAACTGCTTCTTTCTTTTCCCTTCTGCATTTCTTAGTATAGAGACCAGTTATCACCATTTTCTTTCCCTCAGTAGAAATTATAAGATGGATCAGATCCACCGTAGACGTAGGATGAAATGTTTTCTTCTTCTTTTTTTTTTTTTCTCGTGTAATAACCATACGCGCTAGGATCATTTCATCTTAGATATGTGGTGGATATGGAATAGGAGAGATACGAAGTTGCACTTTTTACCTATTCGAAGGAACCATGCTGCATCCGAGTATCCTTGACAATGAGCAAAAAGAGGGCCCAAATGGTATAGTTTTCCATCTTGTGAGATTAAAATGATGATCATTTATAGTGTTGTTAAAACACCACGTAATATATATTCAGCATAACATCTATGCTTTGAATTTTCCTTAGTTTCTTAAAACTATATAAAACAATTTTTATTTTATCTAGGACTATATTATCTAGAAAAATCTAGGGGATCCTCTCACGCCCTAAACCCATCACCTGGGTCGACCACATGATATGACCGCATGAGTCCTAGAATAGTGCCTCAAAAATCATGCAAGACCTAAGATGAACAAAAAATATATATAATAACTTCACGATTAATCAATTAATCTAAATAAATAAATCCATCGTGTCCAAAGAATCAAATTGGTTCAGTTATAAGATCTTCAAATATTTGTCGGTATCAAAAAATAAACTAACTAATAACTCTGATACTCGAACTCCATACCTAACCCATCCAAAACTATGCATCCTGTGACTCTAAGAAGAAATAAAAGAGATGGTGTGAGCTTTACAATCTAGTAAGAATCCTCACACATCTATACCAATACAATAATATAAATTTGAAAATAGCAAGAAATTATTACACACATCATACAATCACAAACTGACTATAAATATCAATAGAAATCCAGCCACTTAAGAGTGATATATCATATAGTATCTCATAATTCTTCGATAGTGTTTTTAATACTTTTCACTCCATTTCTTTTTAACTTGATCTAAATTAATTATCTTTTCGACTTTGGGCCAAATCCTGATCATAATTTCTGCCCATGATGGGGCCATCAATAGGTGTCTCGTTTCCAGCCCGTGACTAAGCAACTGATAGCATCACATTTTCAACTTATGATAGGGCTTCAATGGTATCATATTTCCAAACTGTGACGGGGTAATCGATGATAACAAGATCAGCCCAAAGTTTTTATTCATTCAATCAAGTTTACATTCATACATGAATTCTTTTTTTCTATTTCCAATTTTAGATTAACCACGGTCACATTTTCTACCTGTGATAAGGCAGTCAACATAACATAGTTAATCCAGAGCACCACATCCATTAGTTCGATTATGCAAGTATAAGTTATACTTGTATATACATCCATCATACTATCAATCACAAGTATACATGATCAAAACATGATTTAATACACAAACCATCATAAAAGTATTCTAGCTTCTTACTTATCTTGATCATTAGCATGCATATATGTATATATATATATATATATATATATATATATATATATATATATATATATATACTATGTACAAAATATCTATAATTATGCAGGTCAGTGTACAATAATTCTAACCTTTTTGCTGATAAGCCAGACAAACTAATCACCTGCTCACACCGCGATTTACGAAGCAGAATGCGCAGAACCATGCTCAATGTTCTCTAGCCTAAAAGATTGTTCTACCATACAACCAAATGAATATCAAATATTATTCAAGGTATTCGATAACTCAAAATCCTCTATTGATCCACTAAAGGGTTCACCATCATGTGGTAAGCTAGGACTACCCTCTGAGTTCCTTTAACCAATTTTTTTTCGGATCAAGCTAGAGAGAGAAAATACCAAGAGAAAAAAATAGAAAGAGAGAGAAACTAGAGAGAGGAGAGAGAAAACAAGAAAAGAAGAAGAAAGAATGGAGAGGCTCTCTCTCTCTCTTTCTTCCTTCTTCCCAAATAGAGGAATGTGTTTGGCGGTGGGTAGCCGCCCATAGTCGGCGACTCCCAGTGATCGACGACCCATGACGGTGCCGGCGGCGTGCCACACCCGACAACGACTAGCCAAAATGGAAGAAGAAAATATCGAAATAGGGGAGCTATGTTTATCATCAATCAGACAACTCACCGACCAGAGTCAAGGCGGAACAGTGGCCCAAAGACTGGAAAAAGAAGGAGAGGTAGCTCATTTTGCCTCCGACGAGCTTCTCGGTCGGATCGACGACGAAAACCTCAAGTTCCTTCTATAAAATACTTAGAGATCTAAGCTTCTAATGGAAGAACTCCCCTGGGTGATACCAAAAGAGACGGAAAAAAACTCTTTTATAGAAGAAGATTGGCTCAAACAAGGAAAGATCCGATCACCTTAGACTCCTCCCTCCGATGGAATTGGAGGAAGAAATCGGAACAGGGGTAGTCTTTCCCTGTCACACGTGCCGGGGCATCTGATGTGCCCCAGCGGCCGGCCCAGTCGCAATACGATTCTCCAAACTTCCAAATACGGCGAAGCTTAAGCAACCAGATTTGGGACGGAGTTCGGGTTGCATCTTTCGCACGGAAGAATGTCAACCGTTGGATGGATCCTTGCACAACTCTCAAAGCACTCCAATTTCTCTGTTTTCTGCTGCATAGATCCCGAAGCGGTTATTGTACGATCCAACGGTTGAGAGAAGAGAAATCACTCTTTCGCGCGAAAGATACAACCCGAACCCTCGGGAGGCTGGGACGAGCAAAACCTTTCGTCTTCCGGACAGCCTTATCCGCACCGTGGGGACGTCTAGCGGCTCTCCGATTTCCACTATCCCTTCTCATCGCTATTTGATCCTCTTTCCTTTGCGCTAACTCCAAAACCCTACCTTCTCCAATCCCTCTCCCCTCGAAACCCTAGCTCCCATGGCGGCCCTCCTATCCTCCCAGTCCCAGTGCCGCTTCTCCGCTGCCGCCCCGAGATCCTCCGTCTCGGCCAGGCGGAGCTGCTTCGATGGCCACCGGAGACCCCTCTGGTTCCGCCGCCTAGGGTTCTGCTGCTCTTCTTCTTCATCGAGGTTTCGCACACTCGATTCCGGATGGGGAGATGTTCCGGTTGGTCCAGTTCTCTTCCAACGTAGGCGTTTTTAGATTATTTTCCACTTATTTATATGCAACTAGAGTTTTAAATGGAAATATGAGCAATGTAGAGATGTATACGATCGGGAAGTTGGCATAATCTGAATGAATTGGATGAGCAATTCGATTAATATTCGCTTTTTTGTTACCATAGTCGAATCAGCTACTATTTATGAACTATTCACTGGAGAAGACTTCTTTCCTGTGTCATTGTCAAAATTCTGACTAAAAGAGTTCCTTCGAGTAAGATTGCTGAGGATTTTAGAGCAAATTTCTCCTCTCTCTCTCTCTCTCTCTCTCTCTCTCTCTCTTAATTTCTGTTACATCATAATTTCCACATTGTAAAGATTCTTGAGTCACAAAGAGATGCTTTCTTCAAGTAGGCAGTGTAATATTAAAATAAAGACAAATTTCTCGTATGTTGGATAATTAATGCTATTTGTTTCCTCATAGGAGGAAATGGGATTATTTTTTTATAATCATATCATATGTTCTGTGAAAATCACCTTTTGAATAGTTCCATTCGGTAAGAAGGTTGAGATTCTTGGATCACTTCTCATGATTTTCTTCTCCACTATATTAGATTTTCTTCGTTGTGTTTGGTATGGCCTTTGCAGCAATGCATAGTGCTTTTCTTGACCAAGAAATTGAATTTTCTAAAGAGAGAGACTAATTCTTGATGGGTTTGATGAAAATCCTCTCTTTTTGCACCGTAGATGGTTGAATTAGTTGCACAATTTTGATTTATTTTTCTTTGTAAAGTTAACTTGTTTTTTCTAGTAAAATAGTTCTCGCTTTGGTAAGAATGCTGAGACTTGAGATATTTCTCCTGCTTTTTTTTTTTGGTTTCATAAGATAGATCTCCTGCCTACCTGATATGCTTACTATGAACTAGAAATCAATATGGCCATATTTCCTTTGAAGAAGATGAAAGTGTTTGAGAGAGAGAAGTTCTTCGTGGGTCAGATGAATAATCAGTTGTTTTCATTCATTTCTTTCAGAGCAAGGTTCGCCGTACCGGTATCGAACTCCGTACCGGTGCCGCACTAGTATAGGCGTACCGAGTGTCAGTACGGTACGGTATACGGTACGCCAGGCGTACCGACATTGGCGTACCAATACCGGTATCCATCGGTACGGTTACGGTACGCTCGATACCGATCTGTACTGACCGGTACAGCATACCATGTTCCAGAGTTTGTTGGTTAGATTGGACAGTTTTATTCTATATTACAAAAATTAACTTTCCATCTCCATAGTAAAATTCTTATCAAAATCGTTCCTTGAACTATGCTCCGATTTTTGAACCACTTTCATTTATATTTTTGTACCATTAGATCAGCTTGCCTTCTTGGTGCTTGACATGGATTCTTTCATGAGATATAGGTTGAATTTCTTTCTTTTCTTACTGGGGAGAATAGAATTAATTCTGCCAATTCAATATCATTCTCTGTGGCAGTCACTTTAATGTGTTCTCTTATTAAAACCACAAACAGTTTCTTTTGGTAAATGCTGAGAGCAGTTTGTATATCTTTTGAATTCTTGGGCAGAAGAAGAACTCATTTCACCTAAAGGAATGTGCAATTTCCATAGCATTGGCAATTGGATTGGTCACTGGTGTTCCTACATTGGACTGGCCTGCACATGCATCCCCTTTAGGCCCTGTGCTGCCTGATCTGTCAGTGCTAATTTCTGGACCACCTATTAAGGATCCTGGTGCCTTGTTGAGGTATGCATTGCCAATCAATAACAAAGCCATTCGGGAGGTTCAAAAGCCTCTTGAGGATATCACAGACAGTCTCAAAATCTCCGGGGTTAGAGCATTGGATTTAGTTCAGAGAGTAAGCATAACTAACAAAAGTCTCATTCTGAGATCTTATTTGCTATTCCTTACAATTTCTGCAATCACTCAAGTGATTTTTGTTTTATAATTACTGAATTATACATGTTACAGTATGTCATGTAAAATGATGTTCTTAAATGAGTACATTGTGCTCATCTTTGGCTTTGCTTTACAAAAAGCACTTTCACCATTCTTCAACTTAAAAATAAAAAGCAATTAGTTTGAAAGAAGCTGATTTTCATAATGCTTAATAAAAAGTGCTTCTCACACAAGCAGAGGTCAAATAGCTTCTTCTGCGAGATGCTAGAGAAACTAGTTTTCATTTCATGCTTGTATCAATCACATTATGTTTTCATAAATATAATTGGATTTGCCTCACCTAAGAGCAGGAATGGTGGAGATGCAAATGGATTAGACAAACTTAAATTTAACCAACTCAATGTGCACCCAAACCCGAAACTTGATTATGTTAGTCATCTCAAAGTCCTTAATCCAAACCAAAATCTCAACAAAGTTGGACTTAAGTCCATGTTAGTTACATACAACCCAGTTGAAACCAAATAGACTGAAAACTACTTCCATCTTTGTGCTAGCAAACACCAAACAAGAGGAGCCATTCTCTTTAAAATACTTCTGTGGAGGTGCTTCATGAAAAGCATTCTTTAAATAGCAAAAGCAAAGTGAAACATGCCCTGAGTATGGATGCCCCATTATGCCATTGTAATTATAGCATGCTGGCATATTATTTTTCTAACTGGAAAACACCTAGCAACATTAATGTGATAGACAACAGCTGGAGGAATTTTGAACAAATACAATGAGATTGGAGTGGTTGGTGATATTCTATAACCTAAGATGATGATTTTCTATCACTTATTAAATTAATCGTGTATCTGGAAAAGGAACCCATTTATGCTACATTTCCAGTACCACTATCTAAACTAGTTGAATTCTAGTGCATAATGTGGTTTAAAGGCATGTTGCCTTGCATGCAATGATGAGGCATCCTTGACCTAACCCTATGGCTGTAAGTGAGTGAAATTTTAGGCAAATCAAATCATGCTCAAGATCATTTTGTATCATAAACAGGCTGAGCTTAAGTGCAGCTCAACCAAATTCTACTGTAACTCATAGGAAAAAAAAATAACCCCATCCTTCCTGAGCCAGGGCTTTAAAATATATAATTTGAATACATTTCAGTTGTGAGATCTTAATCTGATGGCTTATTGCATTCTTCTGTACATAAAAAGAGTCAGGGCAGACATATATAAAAATCTTATTTATAAATTTACAAATAATAACTGAAATAACATTGACATACTATGTGATATACTTATTTAATCAAGCTCAACATAAGTGAGCTGGCCAATATCAAACTTTCCTTGTTTACTGATGAGGCAGTCTGTTACTTATCTGAGTTTTATGCTGAACACAGGATTATCATGAATAGCTTACTTGTTTGACTCTACCTCTCATAATGTTGATGAGCTAGATAATGTCTTGCTGCTTTTTTATCAGATGATGATATTCTTGCCCTATTGGTTCATCTCTTGGATGATTACAACTCAACTATAACAATTTACTGATTCTGGCTTGATGTAGTCTCAGGACTCCATCTTATACTTAGTTTATGTTTTTTGTTATTTCTGTGTTTTTCATCCAAAGCCATGTTTAGGCTTGGATTTTCAGTCGAGTCATGTACTAGTACTGCCAAGCAAAAGGGGTCCACCTAGGTGTGATAGAAAGCCTAACCCAACTCCAAACTACTACACTTAATTGCTTGAGCCTTAGCCTTTCTTCAATGCCCACGGTCATCACTCATCTATAGGAATGGAGGAGAATGTATGATAGTCTTGGAAATAAAATTGTTGAATGTCTGGAAGAAGGGGGGAAGGAAGTTAGAAGAGAAAAAAAAATACAAAATAAATCTGCAAAAATATGCAGAAATCTGCAGAAAACAATATAAAAAAAAGAAAAGAAAAAAATACTGTTCACATGAACAGTAACCCGACCGTTGCTGTTCACGGAACAGTAACCCGACCTGGTTACCATTCACAGAACAGTAACTCGGCCTATAAAAAGGGAGGACAACATCCAAAAAAAAAAGAGAAGAAATCCTAGAAAGGTGAGTGTCACCATGGGCAAAGCCCTGAGAGACCTTTTTTCTTCCACTTTCATCCTGCTTCTTGACCTATTTCTTCTTGGAGCCACTTTCTTGACTCCATGACCCTTCATCTCGATATCTTGGTGGAGCGCGGTCTGAAAGTTCTTATTGGATTGGAGGGACCAAACTCGCAGAGGTAATTATCCGACTAGTTCTATCACCATCTTTTGCCCATCCCTCGTTTTTTCGTCCATCAATCATTATTTCCACCCATCATCATTACCCTCGTTGCCATCTATCACATCCTTGAAATTCGAGTTTACTGGCAGTATTTTTTTTATTGTTCTGTTGTGGTTATTTTCAGTTTGCTGCACTAGTTATATTTCATTGATTAAGTTTTAATAATAAGATATCTATCATATTCTGTTTTGCGTTCACATACCTCTATGATGATCTTTTGAGATAATGGGTATTTGCTAAAGTGTCTAGTCAATCGTACCATAATTGATTATTATGAAATCAATCTACACCTGTAGTAATCGATTATAGGTTGCACCAAAGTAGTATCAGAGCAAATAGATCCTGCATATCTAGAAATATTTATTATTGTGTTTGCATCATAACGTTCATTTTTTCTACACTTTAAATTTTGAGAATTAAATTTCTGCACTTCCAAATAGAGAAATATATTTTCTGAATTAACAAAACAGTAAATTATATTTTCTGCATTTAAAACTACAAAAATTTTAATTTTTGGAGTTAAAAATGCAGAAAAATTAGTTTCTGCACTTACAAAAAATTCTGCATTCATTTTCCACATTTAAAAAATAAAAAAATATTTCTGCATTAAAATATTAATTTCTGTATTAAAATATTCATTTTCGGAATTAAAAAATGAAAAAAATCCGAAAAAAAATTCTGAAAAAATTTTGTGTCACCTCCATAACATTGGAAGCACCTCCGAAACAGTTTTGGGTCGAATCTTAGCCTACAATCATGTTTGATAATTGGCAAGATGCATTTAAAATCCAACAACAGACCTTAGAGCAGATCCAACGACAGGTAGAACACCTCTCCAGCTTCATGACTAGACTAGAATTGAACATACCTGAGATAGTGAGACCTAGGAGAGAGAAAAACTATCAGGATAAACCAAGACGTAGAGTCAGACCTCAAGGTAGACAAAGATCCATCAGAGGGTAGTTGAGAGTAGTAAATCAGATGAGATAGAAAATAAATTAGATGACCGACCACCACGTAGAAATAGAGAGAGACCACCACATAGAGAACCCCCTCGTGCCAGACGTTGGGATGATGGCATTAAGATTGATATTGGGGATTTTAAGGGGCGTTTCCAACTAGATGCTTTTCTTGATTGGGTCAACAAAACCGACCAATATTTTGATTGGAATGAAATCCCTGAGGATAAAGAGGTCAAATTTGTGACCCTCAAATTAAAGGGACACGCTCTGGTTTGGTGGAAGCAACTCCAAGAATGAAGAGTTCAACAAGGTAAGGATAATATTCGTACCTGGAGTAAGATAAAGGAGAAGTTAAGGAAGAGATTTGTCCCATTGGATTATCGCCAAAATCTCTACTTGAAATTCTAAAACCTTCGACAAGGGACTAAAATCGTGGATGAGTACACCGAGAAGTTCTATAAGCTCCAAGCAAAAAACGATCTTAGTGAGGACCCCATTCATGTTACTAGTAGATTTATCAATGGCTTAAGACGGGATATTCTGGACCTAGTGGTGATGTTCGATGTCTTGAGTATTGATGATGCCCATCGCCGTGCACTGAAAGTGGAAACACAACAAGGGCGAACTAGTGGTCGAAAGTGGGACTCAAACAGAAACTCTATTACCCAAGGAAAGAGTCAGTTCGACAAGAAAGTAAGTTTTCATAACTCTACCAAGACCACAACTACCTTAAAGCCCAATTTTAACAAGGACTTATGGGACAAGGGCAAAGGCATACTGGCACCGGCACCTGATTCCACTATCATTTGCTATAAGTGCCGACAACCCGGACATAAATTCTTTAAATGCCCCCTGAGAAAATTCCAGTCTCAGTCACATCTGATTGAGCAAGGACGATTCAGATGAGTCCAATCTAGAGGCAAATGAGGGTAAGTCTGAACAACAGGATGGGTCGGAGAACGACGATGTCCACATTACAGGTGATGAGGTGGGCCCACTCATGGTGACTCACCGTGTCATGGTCGCGCCTAAGCAATTTGTCTAGGATAATTGGTTGAGGCGAAGTATTTTCTTGACTATAGGTACTGCGGGGGGATATAGATGTTCTATCTTGATTGATAGTGGCAGTACTGAAAACTTCGTGTCTCAATACATGGTTGATAAACTAAAGATACCTACACAAAAGATTCATAAACCATATAAGGTATCTTGGTTTAAGGAGAGAGTTGAGGTTCCGGTCACCCACAGGTGTCTAGTAGAGTTTTTCATTGAAAAACGATACCAAGATCAGGTATGGTGTGACGTTATGCCTATGGAGGTGTGCCACATATTGTTAGATAAGCCTTGGCAGTACGATAGGAAGTCTCAGCATGATGGAGAAAAGAATACATATTTCTTTGTGAAAGATAAAATGAATATCACACTTTATCCACAAAAGGAATTGTATGGGAATAACACAAAAAAATTTATGAAAGAAAAAGGCAAAGAACCTACTCAAAGAGCCTTGTTTCCTTTCCAACACCAAATTGTCACGCGCTTCAGGAAGACAGGCGTAACCCAAGTTGGAAGTACCTAGAAAAACGACTATTGAAACAGGGCTGCTACCGCGATACTATAGCGCACTTTTTTGCTACCCCGGGACAAGGGACTAAAAGCCCAACCAACTCCTCTTTGATGACTGGCTTATCAAGGCTGAACCAAAAGAGAATACAGGATTGTACACCCTGTTGTCTATCGCTAGTGGCTCTTGGGAGGATGTCACCATGGACCTCATTGTAGGACTACCCATGACTGCTAGGAAGGTTGATTCGATTTTTGTTATGGTGGACTGGTTTTCAAAAATAGCACATTTCATTCCATGCAGGAAAACATCTGATGCATCTCATATGGCACATTTTTTTTTAAAGAAATTGTTAGATTGTATGGTATCCCAAGGTCATTCACATCTGATAGGGACACAAAATTCACTAGTTATTTTTGGAAAACTCTTTAGAGCAAATTAGGAACAAAACTAAACTTCAGCAGTGCTTATCACCCCCCAAACAGATGGTCAGACAGAGGTAGTGAACCGTACACTCGGTAACATGCTTAGATGTTTGGTTAGTGAGCGTCCTACTCAGTGAGATTTGGTTTTAGCATAGGCTGAATTTGCATACAATAGTTCTATAAATCGTACTACTGGTAAGTCTCCATTTAAAATCATCTATGATTTTTCTATTCCACACATACTTGATCGTGCTTCCATTCTCTATCATGGTCGGATAAGTGCCGAAGCAAATGACAATATTGAGTAGGTCCGTCATATCCAACGGAAAGTTCATCAGCGTTTGCTCGACTCCAGTGCTATGTATAAGGATGATGTTGACTGTCATCGCAGGGAGGTTCACTTTGCAGAGGGTGATTTGGTGATGGCCTATTTCAAGAGAGAGAGATTTTCATTGGGCAGTTACAGCAAACTCAGCCCGCGAAAGTATGGTCCATTCCATATACGTCGAAAGCTGGGGAAGAATGCCTATTGAAGCTTCCAGACAACGTCTAGACTTCTGCAATTTTCAACATTGTTGACCTGTATTAGTTTCAAGGAGATCCACCAGAGGCAGTTGCAGTTCCAGATCTACCCAGCACCAACTCAGAGTCCAGTTTCAATGAGGGTATTGAGGATATTCTTGATGTGCGAGTAATAGACACTAGGCGTGGGCAGTACCGTAGATTCCTTGTGCATTGGCAAGGGAGACCTATGTCAGACAGTTCATGGATCAGTGAGGACGAGTCGAGGCGCTAGAGACCTGGTTTGTCGCAGTGCATACAGGAGACCTACTCGTCAGGAGTCGAGTTCTTTCCATTTGGGGGGAACTAATGTAGTCTCAGGACTCTATCTTATACTTAGTTTATATTTTTTGTTGTTTCTGTATTTTTCATCCAAAGCCATGTTTAGGCTTGGATTTTCAGTCGAGTCATGTACTAGTACTGCCAAACAAAAAGGGTCTACCTAGGTGTGATAGAAAACCTAACCCAACTCCAAACCACCACACTTAATTGCTTAAGCCTTAGCCTTTTTTCAATGCCCACGGTCATCACTCATTTTTAGGAACGAAGGAGGATGAATGATAGTCTTGGAAAGAGAATTGTTGAATGTATGGAAGAAAGGGGGAAGGAACTTAGAAGAGAAAAAAAGGATCCAATATAAATCTGCAGAAATACGCAGAAATCTGCAAAAAACAGCAAAGAGAAAAAAAAGAAAAAAAATACTATTCACATGAACAGTAACCCGACCTGTTACTGTTCACGAAATAGTAACCTGACCGTTACCGTTCATGGACTAGTAACCCGACCCGGTTACTCTTCCCCGCAATAACTCCAATAGGCAGAAGTAATTCGGGATTGGAAAAACACCTATTTATAAACTCGCTAAAGGAGCCTTTTTTGATTATATTCCGCGCCGAAGATTTGTGCTTGTGGGCTGGGGTGAATATAGCGGACCAGCGGATCTGGTGGTCGACAATCGTTCGGACTTGGTACCCCGACGTATAAATATTCACAGCCCGGCTCACACGGATTTGAACCCGTGACCTCAAGGTTATGAGCCTTGCGAGCTACCAAACTGCTCTACTCCGCGCTGAAGAACTGGGAACCAATGGACGAAAAAAAATTGGATACACCCCCCTCCCGTACAAGTGCTACCCCTCGATTCATTCGCCTGTGGGTTTAAGCTTCTAGTGAATTCACAGATGTACTAGCAGGCTTTTGCTACTTCATTCCTCCATTTGAAAGGAATGGTAGCGCACTCAACCTCCTTTGTGTGCCGCGCATTTCCTTCACGAGTACGTTCGCCTACTCCGCCAAATACGGATACGCCTCCATGAGCTTTCTAAACCATGTTTCTTTTCTTTTTTTTTGTCGAAACTATCCATGGGCAACCTGTTTCAGACAAAGAATGGGACAGGGGAGGAAGTGGAAGAGGTTGTTGGAGAGGAACTGAGATTTGCAAGGGTACTGAAGCAAGTTGGACACTTTTAGCTTACAGTCACTGCTTCCCTCTCTACTGCGGGCCCTGACATCGCTTACAGAATGGTAGTTTTCAATCTCGTTTGAGTAGGTGAGAAGTCTATTAAAAGGGAAGGCAACATCAGAAAAAAAATTCTAGAAAGGTGAGTGCCACCATGGACAAAGCCCTGAGAGACTCTTTTCCTTCCACTTTCATCCTACTTCTTGACCTATTTCTTCTTGGAGCCACCTTCTTGACCCCATCATCCTTCATCTCGATATCTTGGTGGAGCGCGGCCTGAAGGTTCGTCATCCATTAATCATTATCTCCACCCATCATCATTACCATCGTTGCCATCTATCACATCCTTGAAACTCAAGTTTACTGGCAGTATTTTTTTTTATTGTTCTGTTGTGGTTATTTTCAGTTTGTTGCACAAGTTATATTTCATTGATTAGGCTTCAGTAATAAGATATCTATCATGTTCTGTTTTGTGTTTACATACCCCTATGATAATCTTTTGGGATGATGAATATTTGCTGAAGTGTCTAATCAATCGCACCATAATTGATTATTATGAAATCAATCTACACATGTAGTAATCGATTATAGGTTGTACCATGGCTTTATTATCTGCCACCTATTATTCATTATTTCAAAACTTTAAAAATAGTTATGCATACTTTAGCCAGGTGATTCCCTGTTAAACTAGATTCTTTTGGTCAATACATTATGCAATTACATAAAAAAGAAAATTAAATAAATAAGATATTTTCCTGCTTTGAACTGTAGAATGTAAGGCAGGCATCTCGTGCTCTCAGTCAGGGGAGAACTTTGATTCTGTCAAGTGTGGCTGAATCAAAAAAAGAACATGGACAAGTGCTGGTTGACAAGCTGGCCGCTGGAATGGAAGAGCTCCAACGTATTATAGAGGAACGGGATAGAGATGCAATTGCACCAAAACAAAAGGAGCTTCTACAATATGTTGGAGAGTAAGATATTTCTATTATGTAAAATGTTTATGTTGAATTATATGACAATTATTTCATATGCATATCAGCAAAACTAACCTTATCTCCTGATCTTGCATGTTGATGTTTTACAGTTTTCTTATATTTTTCCATTTCATGTTTACTGCATTTTGTTACCTAGTCAACATTGATAGATAGGGAGCAAGATGCCTAACTTTGGACCTGTGTTCTGTGAATTAGAAGAGCAAGCTTTGGCTCTAGTGTCACTTAAGAGAAATTTACAGACTTTAAACAAAAGGTAGTAGTGAAGTATATAGTACTAGTAATAGTACATTATTTGCAAATAACTTACATGTAAGTTTCTCCTGGAATAGCGGATGATTTAAGATACTAGTATCAACTATAAATTTGGGCTATAGGCCACAAATGAACTTCATTATTTGCAGTTTTGAGTTACTAAATTAAAGCCAGGGTGCCAATTCTAAATAACCATGACATGAGAAATTAAAAAAAGAATGTCACTTTTGCTTAAATTGCTTCCTAGCTTAGTTAGTAGACTTGTGAGTCGGTGCTGGAGAGTTTTTGGATGCCAGAGTGGGAAGCTGAGCTTCAAAAAAAATAAAAGGAAGCACCCAGGAAGCAGGTGTGAGAATGAGATTATGAAATGGGTGCGGCACCTAAGGAAGAAAATCCCATCTACTAAGTTAACAAGTCATGATTGTGCTTTAATGTTTTTTTACAACAGCTGCAGGACCTGATGTTATGTTTTTTTATTATTTAAAACAGTAAGCATGGAGATAATTCACTTTATACCATGAATAATGTCATGTTTTCAAAATATGCATGAACTTAAGGCTCATGTTGTTCACAATTCCATACGGTGTTGTGGCTTTTGAAGGCTGGACAGTCTAGGCATTTCTTTTTGCCTTCTCATTCCTCTTAAATCTGTTAACTTAGTGTTTTCTTTCCTGCATGACACTTTTCCTTATAAATATAATTGCTATTTTTTGTACTGAAAATTCATGTGATATTCTTATTACCATTTTTCTGTTTGGTAGTCGCTAAAAGCATTGAACTGTATTCTACTTGCTTATAAGACGTCATGTGATGTTTAACTTTCCTTGGTTATCTGGGTGAGAAATATCTGACACGAGAACATGGGCATAAGCCTTCTTAAAAGGCACAGTTCTCATATATACCCTTGTCATTGACTGCAGCTGAGATCTTCCTGCGACATTGGATTTCTGCAGTGTTGAAGAGGATATGGTGGATGGTTTCCCGTATGAAGTGCCAGAGGAATACAGCAGTTTGCCTCTTTTAAAGGGAAGGGCAACTGTCGATATGAAGGTTAAAGTTAAGGACAATCCTAATATACAGGACTGTGTATTTCGCATAGTTCTTGATGGGTACAATGCCCCCGTGACAGCTGGGAACTTTTTAGATCTAGTGGAAAGGCACTTCTATGATGGAATGGAAATCCAAAGAGGTAGATCCTTGTCTCATTATTGAAAATGAGCCCTTGTATCTGATTCATCAACGATAATATCCAACTATATAAAATTAGTGGATATGTGCGAGATGACATTTATCATCAGCTTTGTATATTAAGAAACTTCAGCTATGTTTGTATGTGTCTCATTTTCATGTTCCTGTTCTGTATTTTTAATTCATGATGGCTGCATACTTGTCTTATTTCTTTCAAGCATGCAATAATCAAAATTTGATGTGGTTCTTATGCAGCTGATGGCTTTGTTGTTCAAACTGGAGATCCTGAGGGACCTGCTGAAGGTTTTATTGATCCAAGTACAGAAAAAATCCGATCAATACCTTTAGAAATCATGGTTGCTGGTGACAAAACACCTGTCTATGGTGCAACGTTGGAAGTAAGTTGCTTTACTTGCTTTATGAAGTAATTTTGATACTTCATCTTTAATAACCTGGTTATATTATTGTTTAACACTTTGAAGCCTTAAGTGCTAGCATCTTATTAGTGATGGCATCTTTCGAATGCCTGGATAAATGAAAAAATTAGCTAAACTTTACTGCATAAAATGTGAGGTTCCCAACCTTGATTGGACGCCTTTGCTTGAGGTCTCAAGGCCCGTGGCTAACAAATACACTCTCTTTCTTATAGAATGCATCTGTTAAGAGACTAATTACCTGCACTATGGAGAGAAACAAGAGGAGGATCATATCACTGATTAAGCTAAATAGAGTTTCTTGGTAGGAAATATAATCCAAATATTGGTTGATGTCCAGGATTGAAGTCTCTGTCTGTTGCGGTTACCCCAAATCAGAATTGTGAGATATTGTCTTGGGATGAAAACTGGGTTGCTCTACTTTGTACTGTGTAGGACAAACTAGGACAGTTACCAGGATGACCGGTACCCATTGTCCCAACTCCCAACACTTAGGATGGGCTTGCTTCTTGGTAATTTGCTAGGATGATATTTTTTCTTTATTTCTAATGTTTCTCTCTTGTTTATTGTTTTTAATGGTTGTTTAAAGACTTATTTGATATTTATTTATGTCATGATTTAGAATTAGGGGATGTTTTTGAGGGTTTGGACTTAATCCTCAAGGAGAGGTCCTATGTCAGTACATCCTCTAGAGATATGACACAAATAACTAGAAAAGAAAGAAAAAGAGGAAGAAGGTGAGAGTTCGATCATGGGCACCATAAACCTAATACCAAATTGGTACTGGTATTGATTTCCGCACCATAAATCCAATCATGAGCTCAAAAGCCTCGTCTAATCTCAAATTATGATAAACCCATTCTAAAAACTAAACAATCATTAGAAACGGTAAACAATAGTAAGGAACAGGGTTTGTCGTACCGGCCCGTACCGGCTGGTATGGGCCGGTACGAACCGGTCCGGGTTGGGATCCAGTACCGGAAGTTTTTCATTGGAAAACCAGCCGGTACGACTACCGTACCAGTACGGGACTGGTATGTACCGGTCCGGGCCGCCACCGGTACCGGTACGGCAGACCGTGGTAAGGAACAAATAAAAGCAGAAAAAAGTGTCCTAATGAATCAATGGGATGCCAATGACCAATCCATTCCCAGTGTCAGAACAGTACTGACCAATATTAGGTCCAAGACTGAGATTTAAAACCTTGTTAAATGGGTTCCAAGTCATTAGTCGAGAGAAATAAGAAAAGCAATTCAACCAATGACGAGCATAGACACACATCAGTCAAGAGAACTGGGAAGAACGTTTCAAACAATAATGAGAGCATAAAAAGCTAGAGAGCATACACACATCTTTCAAGAGAACTAGGAAGAGCATTTCAACCAATAATGAGAGCATACACACACATCCATCGAGAGAATGAGGAAGAGCATTTCAACCAATAATGAGAACATACACACACATCCATCGAGGGAATGAGGAAGAGCATACACTCTCATACATTTTTTTTAAAAAAAACTGTGGCAGGAAATCTAGTACCAACCATTAGTTGATAGGGTTCCAGCAGACCATCAAGCTCTTGGTTCGCTCAGATCTGCGACCTGCATTACACATGCCAAAGTAGAAACAATAATAGTAGGCATTCCTTTTCATCAATTGATGAAAAGGATCTCACTTCAGCTATCTCATTGAATGGGTTTGTGATTAGCCATCAAGTATTCCTTCCTGTTCAAGTGCTCATGTTGGCATCCCAGATTCTGAATACTAGTCCATGATGACCACCCCTAGGATCTCAAGTTATTTTTACCGATTGTCTCATGCTCCAAGGCTGAGCACAACAACCATGGGCATGCATGCATGTGCATACACTTGCATCCATGCATGCATGATCAAACTTGCAAGCATGCACACACATGTATGCATGATCATGCACATGCAATTAAAGAAATCTTCATGGCCGGAAAGCTAGTACCAAACACGCCCAAATCAAAAATGCTTCTTCACAGGACAAATGGTGCCAAATGTTAGTTAATGCACATGCACACAAAGCTAAATAGAGCTTCATGGCAGGAAAGCTAGAAGTACCGAATGTTAGTTATGGGATCATTGCAGTCCAATACAGTGATAATAACAGGCGTCCATTTCATCAATGGATGAAAAAAGATCTCACTCCATCTATCTCATTGATAAATGGGATTGTGGTCAGCCATCAAGTGTCCTTGCTCTTGAGTTGTTCATGTTGACATCACACATGCTGAATCGTAGTATATGATGACCGCCTCTGGGAAGTCAATTTATTTTGCACTGCCAATCACCTCATGGTACCACACTGAGCACATTTTGCATAACACTTGAATCTGGAATACTTTTGGCATCTTTCTGCTGGATTACTGTTAAAATGTTTTTTTCTGCCTTTTCACATTAACAACATCAATCAATTCTCAGAACTGCTGTACTTCATAACTTGCTGGTTATTGGTGCCTGGCATGTATTGTAAGGTAGGTTTGGAGAGTCTGAACATCTATATAGAGGTTAAACGTAAAATTCAGATCATCTTTATCCCACTCATTGTACGCATTCAAAAACTCTTGTCTGGTAAACTCATAACGGATTTCAAAAATTACTCTTTCAGCATGATCGGTGATGTGTGGCTTTTCTCATCCGTATTTAACTCAGCGGCGCATGTCCTGATTCTTCATTATTTCATTTTGATTATCAGGAACTTGGTCGATATAAGGCTCAAACCCGACTTCCATTTAACGCATTTGGAACAATGGCAATGGCTAGAGATGTAAGTCATGCAAAGATCCCCTCATGGAATGCCGTACCGGCCGGTACGGGCCGGTACGTACTGGTCCGGCCGTGGACCGGTACCGGAACGGATAAAAAACCGGTATTTTTCGGTTTTTTATCCGAACCGGCCGGTACGGGTGCGTACCGGCCGGTTCGAGCCCGTACCGGCCGGTTCGGAGCCCGTACCGGCCGGTACCGGCCTCGTACCGGTGGCCGGTTCGCACCGGTACGATTTTTTTTTTTTTTTTTTAGAACCACAGTGCCGCGCGCTGTGGTTTTTGAAACCACCGCGTACCGGCCGGTACGGGACCGGTACCAGCCGGTACGTACCGGACCGGACCGGTACCATACCGGTCCGGCCGGCCACCGGTACGCCGACCGGTACCGGTACGGCGGACCTTGGATCCCCTTTTCAATAGTAAAGTCTTATATTTGTCAGTCCTGACACCATGTCTGCATTGCTGTACTTGAAACAGGAATTTGACGACAATTCTGCTTCCAGCCAGGTCTTTTGGCTGTTAAAAGAAAGTGAACTGACTCCTAGTAATGCTAATATATTGGATGGGCGGTATGCTGTGTTTGGATATGTTACTGAGAATGAGGATTATTTAGCAGATCTCAAGGTGGGAGATGTCATTGAATCAATCCAAGTTGTCTCGGGCCTCGATAACCTTGTAAACCCAAGTTACAAGATTGTGGGTTAGACTTACTCGACGGTACATTTTTCAGTTTGGTTCTCTCAGCATCTATGTGGGCTTTGGAGCATTCTTACGGTGGACATGCACCGGAGCCTCAAATTCTTTTGAATATTTAAAAACATGACTTGCACAGCAGTTAATTCAAATCTTAGAAATTTGTTGAATCCAGTATGTAAGCAATACTATCTGCACATTTGCTTGTATTGTCTGTTTATGAGATCGATTGAAACTACCAGAATCTAAGCAGGTTGAACCAGAATTTTATACTAGGTTGTTGTATCTTTTTAGCCACGTGAGGTAAGCTGTATGACAGTATGAGGAAATATTAATTAAGCCATAAATCAGCCTAATCTATTCCTTATTATTAGTCACATGGTTTACATTATGGCCGAAAGATGACATTATTTGCTTGTTTTTCCAGAAAATGGCATGCATCGACAGCCCTAAACAATTGTGGTTTTAGTGGTTGTTTTTATTAGTTCATATCTTTATAATGGCCTGCAGCGGTATGCTCGAGTTTATGAAATGAAGTCCTTGGCACTGTTCAAGGCTTGAACATGTATGTGATCTTTGTGCATATGCATAAAACTGGATGATTTGTGCATGTAGAGCAAAACACCAATGACTGTTTGCAAAATGAGATATCCAATACAGGGCAGATGTTGGAAAACATGCCCACTTGTAAATTGAAACAGGCCTGGTTCTAGACTTTCTGAATGGAAACAGACCCAGTAAGCCAAAGAGAGAAAATTCTGATGTTGATTCGGCAGGGGTCCAGCAGTTTAACCCATGGGTAACGCGCGTGAGGGCCCTTGTACTCTGTCAACTTCCCTGCTGCTATTTGGTGATAAATCCATGAGACAGGAGCAAGCAATATATATATATATATATATATATATATATATATATATATATATATATATATATATATATATATATATATATATATATATATATATATATATATATATATATATATTTGTGAATCGGCTGCTCACACTATCCTAGCATGAGCATAGCCAGCTACATCAGCATCAAGTAAACAACATAAAGCAAAAGAAATGGAAGACCGCTCGCCCAAGAGACACCATTGATCCCGTGAAGGCAAGGCAAAAGGAGGTCCAACGTGTCTGCATTTCACATATAAGTTCAAAATAAAAGGTAATATGTCCATCTCAACTAAGAATAAAAGAACCGATGTATTCAAGTAAAAATAATGTCTTGTCTTAGTACAAGCAGCTAAACTGTTTGAGATAGTAATACAGTAAATAAACATTCATGGGTTTTCTTTTTATTTTTCTTTTGTTTTTTTTTTGGCAAAAGACTTTCTGCTGCAGCATTGCACAAATTTTCATTTTTTTATTAAGGGTTTGGTTGGTCTCAACGAAATCCATGGACAAGAAAAAATGGAAAAGGAAATTTGAAAAAATTTCAGAAAATTAGATATAGATTTTCTAAATTTGTTCCTTTTTTTATCAAATAAATAAAAAAAAGATTTTCTAGGGAAAACAAGTTTTCTGAGTAATTTTCATGAAAAGAAACAGACCCTAAGAGCCAATTTTAGTTGGTTGTTCAAAAAAGTCTTTCATTTGTCTGCTTCTGCCAATTCTTCCTGTTGAACCTCTGTATTAGGTTCAAGTGGGGGGGCTGGTTACCTGTTGTAATGGTGCATAATCTCGTAAAATTCACTATATTCTATGCACCTAAAAATCTCGCTTTTAATGTGACGGCCTAGATGCTGATAATTTAGGTCTCACTCCCTTGTGAGGGCAGGCTGGTCGGTGGTTGGCGCTTAGCTTCATTTGTGGCGGGATCTAACATTCAAAATCCGTGAGGTTTGCCGGGATTTGGAGAGCCCGTGGGTTAGGTTGTGCGCATGGTTCAGTGGTACGGTACTCGTGCGATAGGCTAATAATGGGCCGGGCCCAAGTCCAGCCCGCCATAAGTTCAGGCATTCTTTGACATAGCCCTGATGCAATTATACAATACAATGGCTCTGCATGGTTTGATATTTTATATATATATATATATATATATATATATATATATATATACTTTTCAATTACAAACTGATGAAACCAACGAAGAAGATCAGAAATGATTAGAGATTCCAAATTTATTTTTTTTGAGATTAGAAGGGAGCCATCCGAATTTTTTGAGGGTTCTCCAATTAGACTTGGAAGTGGCAGGAGGTGATATTATTCGAGCGCGCCCGGTAGTACTTTTAAAAAATTAAAGATTAATTACGAACCTTGAAGCATCTTGACAGAAATATCCGTACTATATTACCAAATAAGATCTTGGCCAAGATTTTTTTCCTTTTTTTTTTTTTCCATGGGAACGTTTTCTTTGAATTATTATTATTATTTATTATTATTATTATTATTATTCAAGAACGTCCTCCGTCTTCGTAATTTTGAACGAAAAGTGTTCGTGCGCCGCACCCGCACATGACTCCTCTCTTCGATTCCTTCATCCTTCGTGCGCGCCTCCCCATAGACCCTCTCACATTCGTATAAGAATAAAAGCCATCGGTCTCTCCCTCACTTGGAATTCCGCCTTGGCGGTTTGGAGGACGGAGCGATGGCGAAGAAGCCCCTAAACTTGGACTGGGACGAGCTGCTCTCCGGCCGGGACGAGCCCCCGCCGCCGGAGGTGGTGGTGGTCGCCGACGCGGCGGACGGCGGCGTAGGGGCGGAAACGGTTCAGGGTGACGCGCGGATGTTGGCGGAGATCTCCGATCCCGTACTGGAGGAGAAGATCAACCGGGCGGTGAAGAATCTTGCCTCGCCGATGCTGGACAGGCTGCCGGACCGAGGGGAGAAACTGCGGTCCATGCTCCGGAAGTTCCACGACAAGCGCGACCAAAGGACGCTTGCAAAGATCAAGAAGGTATGTAGATAGATAGCGTTGGAAGGAATAGAGCTATATGGGTATTGTTTGTTAGGGGTTTTGGTAGTTTCAAGAAAATTCTTGAATAAACGATTAGGGAGTTGGACTAATTTATATCATAAGAAACGTAATGCCTCACTAGAGTGAGGAAAAAGGAATTTATGAATGAACATGGAGACAGATACAGATAATTCCTTTCCTTGATCTTTTTGGGGTGAGGAAGATGGACCGGCGAGCAGAAAGATGAATCATGTCTTATGAACAGCACCGGTTTCTCCTCTTCTTTGGTGTTGTTATCATTATTATTTTTTTGATCGCCGATGGAAGCATGTCCTGATAAACTAGAAGCTTGAAGAATGTTACGAGTAGTATTAGAAGAGTTGAGAGGGAATTATTCAGTTGAGGTGCTGACTTGGAAGGAAAATTGTGGTTAGCAATTGCACTGCATAATAATTTGTTGTCTCGGTGACAGCATGGATATTGTGCATCTTGAGGTTATAAGACAGAAAAGATTCTGAGAATTTTTTTAGCTTTGGTAGCAAACTAATTAATATTTCTTACATATAAAGAGTTTCAACTCAAAATGCACTGTCGGCTGTAACAGCATTACGGTATGGAGCTTGTCCTAAATGTGAGATTCTTGTGAGCATTTATCTTTCGAGAGAAAAGGGCTTAAAATAGTGATCGGTGCAAGAATCCCTTGTCACCAGGAGGAAAACGGCACAAATTTTGTTCAGGCTTTCTGTCTTTGGAGAGTGAACTGGGGAACAAACTATCGGAGTTTCTTGTAGATGCTTATTGTAATGTTTACCTGTTTTGTTCATCTAATGACAGAATATGTTTGTAGGATAATGGAATATGCGAGAAGGCAAGACAATGTAATATCAAAGAAACATCTGGTGAGTTTTATTATTATTGCTGTTGCAAGAAAATACTTTTCATTTTATGTTTGCTGGGGTTAGTTCATCTAGATCTTAGCTTTTTTGTAAATTTGATCTTGTTCTAACTTATAAGCTTTATTTATCATTCTGGCTAGAGAACCTAGATTATGCATAAAACATATTTTGTACTAATATAAACTAGTGAGAAAACATTTATGATCCATGCAGAAAGCAGAGTGTTGGGCTGGACTTAGGCTAACATGAACAATGTAGAATGTATGCTTGACTACAGTGAATATAGATATAGGAAGAGGAATCAATTCAATATAAGTATGCCGTATTGTTTCTTCACTACTTATGTATACTAGCCAGAAAGGGTCAGTATTAGATGTTGAGCCCTGGTGTACTTGTGGAAACTTGAATTGTTTTTCCAACTTTGTCTTTTTCGTAAGACCAACCACTTCTATAAGTTGTTCATTCTTTTTTCGCAAATTTAAAATTTAAAAATTTATTTATTATGAACATTGTTGTTAAAAAAACTGATTTCTTGAATGCAATTTTAAGTTAAATAGTGGAGACCACCATCGGTTTTGAAAGACAATGGGATTTCTATCAGTTAAACAACCGCTTCTTGTTTCCAAGAGTGGAATGCATTTTTTGTTCCTTTGGAAGAATATAATTGGCTGGTATGATATGTGCTGTGCTGGCACACATGCTGTGTCATGCCAAAACAAAAATAATGGATCCAATAGCCTCTTTATTAAAAATATTACAAAATTAATAGGTCATGTGCTAATCCATGCTGGGCAGTTACTGGCTTGACGTGGTCCCACGCTCAATAACTTGTTCCCTTCTGAATTTGTCTCATAGGTCTTTTAGGTTCTCTAAGTTTTAAAGAGCTATAAATTTGATTATATCCGATAAGTTGAAACAAAACCAAAAGCTGTAATTAGCTAGGAATGAAAGTGGAATGTCTGTTTTGCAAATGAACAACCTGTTGATATTATTAAGTCAATATAACAGAAGGATAAAAACAATTATGTTTCTCCTTGCTTCATTGGGAAGTGTTTTTGTTTAAAAAAAGTGGATGAATTGGTATAGTAGGCCTCTTTGATCTAAAGATGATGAAAAAGAAACACAAGATTACCCGATTATCAGTTGAGATGCAAAAGGTTGCTTGTGGCAATACCTAATGTGCATTGCCATGTCATTAGAGCGGTAGAAGAGAAGGGCATGGTGATGAGGAGGGGAGAGGGAGGCATGAATTCATCCTTGGAGCAGTGAAGGGAAGGGGCAGATATTGGGTGGTCTCAACATCGTTATTGTAGGTAGTGGAGAACAGGAGAGCAGGCCATGGAGTGAGAATGGAAATAGTGAGAAGGGCTTTAAGATCTGGAATCTCTTTGATTTTTTATTTTATCTCCATTGCCCAATTGCATTTGTTGTTGACCCATGACCTGGTGACTAAAATGGTATGCTGCAAATCATTGTGTTTAAAACATTGAGAAGAATCGGTGCATGAAAATTAATAATTTATATCAAAAAACACATAATATGCATATGTTTGTTCTAGTTTTCCTTTTCAGGAAAAGAACTTGATAGAAGACCTATTAGTACATGTGCAAGCAAGATTTTGTGGACACCTTTTATCCCGTCAGAATGCCCCCTTGAGACCATTATTGACTATCTCGCATATCAAAGCCATTAGTTGCCCCTTTCAACCTTAAACTCGAACATATCAGAATTAGGTAACAGCTGTTAAAACATCTGTTATAAGCTGCTAAACCAGGGAATGGTGGACAATAATGATAAAATAGTTGTGTCATTTGATTATTACTTTTTACTGTTTTCTTAATTGACATGGAAATCTGAATTGTAAAATATTATTTAAATGAAAAGAAGAGTAAAAAGGCCGTATATCAGTTGTTATAATGTGGTAATTGATAACTGACATTTATCGTTTAAAAAAAATTGTCCCTCAACACAAAAGGAAAGATGGGGACATTTGATAACCTGATATATACTAGGAGGTATTTTTCTAAGTAATCATGGATTTTTGTATTTCAAGTTACTGATGCCTTTTAGTTGCAGATTTGTTTAGTGAGTTCAGCCTCGACACTGCACCATGTAAACCCGATTCACAATCTTCATTTGCCTTTACGTTTACTAAAAAGCTTGAAGGCAAGGTAAGATGATAGTCACCTAGCTCAAGTGTACACCTACCTTTTGTTATTGCTGGTAGAGGTACTCATTTTTCCTCTTATAATCAGGCTGATGCTGCATTTAGCAAGGAATTGAGTTTTATTAGCCAAGAGAAGCACAAAAGTTTAAAGAAAAGTGGAGAGCAAAGGCATGAGGGATTTCAGCCACCTAGAATGTCTTCACAGCGGGCTAAAAGGTCTTTTACGGACATCCCTTCTTTGTGCTTTTACAGTGAAGTTAAAAAGAGAATTCCCAGTGGTGATCAGAAGGACAGAGTCTCCAACTTATCTTTGCATGAAGGCAGAACCTTACCCAGGCATTTCTCTAAGAGGTATTTGCTGGTGAATGAGCTTTATAAGATGTTTCCAACTTCTCGAGTATCTGATACTACATTCAACCAAACTATTACCTTTTGATTTCTTTAAACTGTATTAAATTGTGCCTATTCAATTTTTCATTATTTTGATCTGGTGTTTGTTTAGCATTTTTTAGATGATGCAAGCCCCAAAGATATTTTTTATGTGTTGATATTTCAAACCAAACTTTGCGATCTTTTAGAACCAAGCTTTCTTGATTTTTAGAAAATTTTGCAGGCATCCTCAATGATAAAATGTTGATGTTTCACCATGTTATTTAATAACCATCTATAATTTATTCCTTTCAGGCTTCTGGATTATTATGGCCATTTTAAATCATCCAGATTGTATTGCTTTTGGGTTGCGAGTTTCCTCCCTTCTAGTTTTGATTCAATAAGGGGTTGGGAGATAGGGTCTTTGATTGTTTGGCCCATCTGACTAGGTATTAGGTTTTTCTTCTGATTAATTTCATCCTAGTGCCCTCTAAGGATAAAATACTGGGTGATAGTGGTTATTTGTACATGCATGACAAAGCAGGTTCTTTCTTCCCTTAGGTGGTGGTAATGGAAATTAGTGAGAAATGATAGGATTAAGAAAAAGGAAAGCTGACTTGTTAGTTTCTTGTCAAAATGCTTTCTTCAAAGGTTGGAAAGGGAGGTCTTGCTGCTTGCTGGATCTAGCTTGCAAGTCTGGCACATCTATTGTGTGTCTTGCAGGAAATAAGGCAAAAATCTGTATCTGTTGTGTACTTGTGTTTATATATCTTATGGTTTGCAGGTTGGGCATTGAATAAGTGCAGTATTTGTTAAGTTGAAATTTTGTTATTGAGGAACAGCATCATCATGTCATCAAATGTTATTTTGATCATGATAATTTCCTCTATGAGTTCCATTTTGATTTCTGAGGATGCCAATTAATTTAGAGACAATACGTAGATATTCTACTGGATTCCCGTTGAGATTGGAAGCTTTTTTGTTGTTTACTATCCCAGCGTTTCTTGCTTGGAGAGGAACCATGCTGGGCTCTTTCTTAGTTGAAAACTTACAACAAGTAGATGGAGGAGAATAAGCTGACTTGTCTTTGTCTAACCAAAGTTCTTGTTGAATAATCATCTTGCCGTAGAGTTATTAAATTGGACATCGACCAATTTGTTGTGGACAAAGACATCCAAGCTCACTTTTCTAATAATTTGTTTAGACAAGACTTCTGACTAGTTAGTAAATTGACTCTTTAGGTTTGAGAAATTTCTAGTTTTATTTAATATAAGGAAACGCTGATCATCTGCAAGGCAAAAAGTAAAATAATGTTATTTTTTTTAAATATTGAAGATATTTATAAAGAAAATCAATTTGTTAATTAAAAAATTTTTTGAGGCTAGTGAGGAGAACAGAAACTTGTTTACGAATACTGAAGATAATGGTGAAGAAGATTAAGTTGAAAATTCTTTGGGTCAGCAGAAATGAATATGGAAGCAACTGCTGAAACATTCAAAGTGCTGGATTTTGAAGAGTCTCTCTTGTAGCAGGTGAATGTTAAACAGAGGTTCAATATGGGGTATCAGCTTGGTTATATAATGAAGGAATCTGAATGGTGATAGACTACAAAACCCTCTGCCTTGCCGAGCATCTGAATACCTCTTCTCTGACAAGGTTGAAAATAGTTGTAAGATATTTGACTTCATAGGGTTTATTAAAGTAGACATGAGTTTCAGAGAACCTACAAATAATCACGTCCGCTCAAGAACTCAAGAATAAAAATACCAGTACCAAGCTCCTATCTGTTCTACCCCGAATGGTATGGTATCAGGATGTTAGCATTCCAACTCCTGAGATGGTCTAATTTTTCTTAATTTCCTAATCATTTAATCAAAAAGTGCTTTTTCTTGCACTTCAAAGTTCTAATCTTTGTCTCCCTAAAGGATTTCATTTCTATTGAGTGAATCATCTCAAGAACAATTGTTGAATTTTGTAAGAATACTGAAAATGGGTTTGAAGGTTAGGACACACGAATTGTAATAAAGTGATTTTATGTTTAGAAAGATGATGCTTGTCCTTCAACCTACCAAATTATTTATAATCCTTTAAATCTCGAAATCGTAGTTAAGATGATAAGATAGTTTACACTTGAAGACCCATATTTGATTATAACACATGACATTCTGCAGAATAAACTGTAATGCAGTGGTTCTATTTTGCTTCCTTTGCTCTCCCCACATCCCTTTGAAGTATGAAGCAGACTATAGATAAAAGTGGCTCATCATTTGATGGCAACATCTTGAAATATGGATGACTCAGGCTTATCAGTATGTTGCAATTTTGGACGCTTGATAATCATAAAATAGTTGTCCTGCAAAAGAAATTATTGTTCAGAATAATGACTGTTATGAATTAAGGAGACACGAAGTTCCTTTTTATAAGACCGGTATAATTGACTTGCAATACCAAAAAATGGAATACATTAATAATTGAAAACTTAGTTGTAATCAAGGATTTAGATATGATATTTGCTGTTGCATACAGCATCAACACTATGCCAGCTAGCACAACTCTGATTGCAGCTGTGGTCGGCTGGTACATGAGCGGCAAGTCTATTTTGATCTCCCAAATTATTTTTTCCATTTTGTTTATTTTTCACAGTTTAATCATCATGTATAATGAAAATTTGAAAGTTTTAAACACATCTGTATTGAAAGATCAAGTTTTAGGTGTTTTAGTACATGGGATTCCATAAGGAACATTTGTTGATTCTTGTGTTAATGGTTTATCTTGGCAATCATCTTTCTTTATTTCTTTTGAGTTGTTCATGAGGATTTTGATTGTGCAAATTCAAGAACCGGAGAGTTCCTCACCACTCTCTCTTTCTCTCTCTTCCCATCCAAGATCTGTCGAACTGACTGTATAGTACTAGTCTGGTATTAACTAAGGTCCACCGAATTGGTACTGGGACTCATACCAGTCTGCGGCCGGTACCGGATCCCGGTGCTGACACGCCCAATTTTTTTTAGAGTTTTGTAAATATTTAATTGATAATCATTCTTTTTGAATTTTTTCAATGATTTTAAGTCTAATTTGATATTTTTTGGTGTTTTCTTGATAATTTTTGATGTTTCTATGGTTTCGGTTTAACCTAAATGATGTGCCTTAATGTTTTAAAATGATACAAATCATAAAATGATTAGTGAGATGTTGTATGCTACAAAGAACAATATAAAATATTCTCAAATCAAGTAGTGACGTAAAAATTATAAAATAATAAAATCAATTACATACATTTAAAGTACAACATATATACCGATATCTAAAATCGGATCAAGTGGTGATGACTCTCGTAGATATCTGGATTATCAGTATAGTCAGGAGGCATATCAATCCACCTCTCTAACCAAGCGGCATTATAGTCTTGTATACTCATCCCATAAGAAACGCACGCCGAGTTGTAAGCACTCTCGGATCTCTCGCTGAAGCTCTGACTCTGAGAGATATCCTCTGGTTGATAATATGACTGTGGAGGGGCCATTCGAATATGCCGGCAGCAAAATTCGACTTATGAGATACTCCGAACTACGTAGGATAGTAGCTACCGGAAGATGCCTCAGACGCACTAGATTCATATCCGTATCCGTATGGATCATAGGTTGCCTGTAGTTGCGGATAATAGGATCTAGTATACGACTTAGAACATGATACGTCTATGGATCATACTTCACGTGCGAGGCCATCTGCGGCTGCATCTTGGCCTCCTGAATGACCTCGAGGAGCCCGTCTTCTACATCTGTACGTCGAAGTAACCACCAGCTAAGTGCTGCTTCAACTTGGTTATTCCTCATCTCTTGAACTCTATGTTGTACCAGTTGTACATCCAATTATGCCGACTCGCGAGCATTTGCCCATGATCCCAACCAATATCACACCCTGGCTTCTTTTTTTTAATGGCTCCATTCCGGCAGTTTTATCAGATACGTCAGTTTATCAATTATTTAAAAATAATAAAGTTTCGTTATGATGAAGAAATGGCTTGTGGCGTCAAGCTTTTCTAGATGGAGTAGCGTCGTGAGAAAAAGTTCATAAAAAAAAGCTAATCACAATTATGATCTCTAATAATTTGTTATCTCAAAAAATATATCTTATTTATCTAATACATAATACTAATTTTTTATATTTTTTAATTTGTTTATATATTTTTAATGATTTTTAAATTTAAAAATATGTTTAAATATCATACATTTAGAAAAATATGATTTCAACCTCAAAAATTACTTCTAAATTATGTAATACGTACTACTAATTTTTTGTAATTTTTGGTATTATTTATATATTTTTAATTATTTTTGAATTTAAAAATAATATTAAAATATTAATATTTTAAAAAATTAATTCCAGCTCAGATCCATGTAAAACCTAATAATGGATGCTACATATATTTTTTTAGACCTTTAGGCATGCATCAAAGAAAACTTGTTTTTCAATTTTTTTTAAATTTAGGCCTATGCCACTGTGCGCATGATCGCGTAGAAACTTGAATAAATTGATACCAAATATTTATAGAGAGTAGGTTGTATACTCCTAAATATGTTTATGATTTTACAGCTTTTTTAATTTTTATTTTTTTAAAAAATAATTTTTTAATCCAAATATATATATTTAATTTTTAAAAATTATATGTAATTTAAAAATTAAAAATTTTAATGTCATCGTGTAGATCGTCCATAGATGTACAACATACAATAAAATCAAGCCCAAATCAAAAATTTTGGCATGATCTTTCCTTATTTTATAGTTTTTGAGCTATTTTTCCAACTCGAAAAAAAAATTAAGGAAATGAGATAGGGGAGAGTAAGCACATCTGATTTAGGCTTTCTTCTAAGCTGCTGAATCGGTGAGTGTTTTGATTGTTTGGGAAGAAAAGCGATGGAAATTTTTTGCCGCTTTCATTTACAGAAGGCCTTCCCAACAACAATATGATGCTTTAAAAGCATCAGATTAGTCCACAATGACAATCTGGCTCGGGACCAGGCTGACCGATTTGCACCAAGTCTGCACTGATCCGATCGGTTCGGTACGGGTTCTGGCCGGTATGAGGCGGGAATAGCAAATAAAAGGCAAACCGACCCGGTTTTGCACCGAGTTGGCTCGGAACCACTTGAACTCCGGTTCGGTAGACCATAGTATCAACTATCAATGTTAGGTTCAGTATATGAACCAAACTGGCCTATAGGTCTGAACCAAGCAGAACCATCCCATGTTGCCTAGTACCGCTCTGTACCGCTCTATTTCAAGCAATACCATGGCTGGGAGTGAGAAAAAGTATTAAAAACTTGTCTTAATATGAGGTGCATATCGTATCGTACCAATAACGTACCTGTACGGTTCTCAGTATTGGTTTTGCAAACTTTGATCACTTTCACATGAAACCAAAAAACAAGTGGGCAAGGTACGCCGAACCGATACCGGTCGGCGTATCGGTGGCGACCCAGATCGGTTCGGTACCGGTTTAGGCACCGAACTGATTCGGCTGGTTCGGCCTGGTTTTGGCTACGGTAGCTGCACTGTAGCTGTTATATTGGCATTAAATGCTATTGTAATGCCACTGTAGCTGCATTGTAGTTGTTACAGTGGCATTTAATATCACTGTAGCTCAGCATTAAATGCCACTGTAGCTGCATTGTAGTTGTTATAGTGGTATTTAATAATGCCACTATAACTCAGTATTAAATGTCACTGTAATGATACTGTAGCTGCACTGTAGCTGTACTGTAATGATACTGTAGCATTGCTACAATGCATTTAATGCCTATAGTGGCATTAAATGCCATAGTGGATCAGACTCGGTGCCGGTTTGCACCGAGTTCTGGCCGAACCGGACGGAACCGGTTCGGTTCGGCCTTGTACCGATGTGAGCCGCTCCTAATGGCACTGGTACACCATCCGTTTTTCACCTCTGTATCGGACCAGTCCAGTACGGGCTGAACTGGCCGGTACATGTTCCGTCTGGTTCGGCCTTGTACCGATGTGAACCGGTCCGATTCGCACCGGTATGCCATCCGTTTTTCACCTCTGTATCGGACCGGTCTAGTACGGACTGAACCGGCCGGTACATGCCGGTTCAGCATACCATGCTTATAGCTATCCTGCTTGGTGTCGAGTGTTTTCCAAAATTTAGAACACTGTGGTATGGATGTGTACTGGTCATGTATTGATGTGGTATGTGCCATAGGATGCCCTCATATCAACTCATGCTTTGCTGATATGGAGTGGGCATGTAGTGTGTTAACGGGTAGTGCATGCTGTGGTATGGTTGGTTTTTGAAACATTGATATGCCTCAATCCAGTGCGAGACAACAATTGAGACCCAATCCAAAGACATCGAGGTCTGTTCTACCAGCTCAAGGCTGGTATGGTACATACCAGTCACTATGGGGCTGGTACGCTTGGTACTTTAAACCTTGGCTGGAACATTCAGGCAGCATTTTCTAGGAAAGCTGTGCTATCCACGTATTAAGCAAAAAATCAGGTCAGCTTTGTTCTACAAGTTGTGCTATCGAGCTCAGGCAGTCCTTTGCATATTTGCACTTGTCTTTAGGTGGCATACTCCTACACTATTAGGATCTATTCTTGTATAGAGAATGACCGAATTGAACTCATCGTTTTATCTAGAATTGCTTTTGGTCTGAAAGAGATTTGAACCACTCTATCAAAGCCATCCAGCAATCTAATAGGCTGGAAAGCATACAGTTTCTATGGGTGCCTTTTCTTAGGATAAACTTCTTGGTCTAAGATAATTTTGGTGATGCTTGAAAAGCAGTTTATTGAAATAAAGCTTTTTTTTTTTGCACACTTGTTAACAAAATATAAGTGAATATTAATATAGAAAGACACTTTGACATCTTCATTCATGAAATTTGAATCTCTCTATGCTTAGGCTAGCGCAATGCATATTCTGATGGCAACTATATGGATTTTTATCAGACAAAAAAATTAACATTTGCAGAATACGCATGTTAATTTTCCAGCTAATTGATTCAGTCAAAAATGGTTTTTTTAGTTGTTAATCATGGAAGAGTGTTGGTTCTTTTCAGACCATATGCTATGTGAAATCTACTTGGCCTCATGATTTCTTTTTTATGCTTTTTATTGCGTATGCGATCAAATATGGTCTAGCTATACCCTTATGGTCCTTCATGATCTGGAAAGAAGGTATTCTGGCATGTACACTACTCTATATGCTCTTTCATAATATAAAATGATGGTTTTCTGACGTGTATGCTACTCTCTTTCAGGAAGAGAATTTCTGAATTGCAGGACTCATTGGATTTGGAGTTTAAGAAGGTGTATATGCTTTCCCTTACTTATTCTGGAATACTACTCATCATTTCTTTTGCATACCCTTGTATTTATAACTACTTTTCGCTCTACACATCTTGTGATGCCTGCTTTTTTTTTTGAATCTTCTATTTTTTGGTGTCTTAATTTATTTACCATTATCATGTAATATTTGCCTAGTGCACCTTAGTTTTTCTATTGCATGGTATGACTGCTATTATATTTGTCTATTATTTCATTTCAAATATCAATATTGTTGGGAAATATCTTTTAAGTAAGAGAATTTGACACCATGTGCTTTTTTTGATATGGGTAATATTAACTAGATCCGTTGAAAATGACTTCCACCTCATTAAGTTGCAAACACATGTTTTGTATGCTAGTTCATTTGTCCCTTCAAACAACCTATGGTGCTTGTAAACGCTACTCAATAACTTGCCCAATTATTAGGAAGTGAATGGGTTCATATACTGACAATTGGACCTGTTTTGCTTTTGGCATGTTTGGTCCTGCATATAATACTTATTTGATTTTAGGTTTGTCATTCTGCTAGGTATGATAGAGATAACCCGAAATCATGTCTTATATGTGGATGTTTGCCTTATAACCATATTTTATTTGTCTACACATGTTTTATGGAGGCAAAAGAAATACATCTATTACGAAATAAATGTACTGAATTCCCATCGCTTTGGAACATGGGGTATAAAGAAGCAGACGCCATGCTTTTTTTTTTTGGGAAGACTGGCTCAGCATGTCCTAGAAACTTATAGCTATCTCATTGGCTCAAGAGAATCTATCTGTCCACCTCTCTCCTATCTAACTTGCTCATCCACTTCACCACAAATCCTCTTCCTCTCCCCCCTCCATATTTCTTTATCACCTGATTTTTGGCTGTTGTAGTCACCCTTCTCCATCATTTGAGGATGTAACTCCATGTGTTATGCCATCAAGGATGTGCTCCACTCCCCGCAGCCAAAATATCAGTGTTTCTTACTACTATGTCTGGATACCAAGTGTTGGACAAGATAATGTTATTGGTTGAGCAAAGGCCCCATGGAGGATATGCGAGCACCTGATACTGAGATATGAAGAGGTGGTGTAAGCAAATGGATCAGGCGGTTGCAGCTTACTGCTCATACTATAGACCAAGGTCCACCGAACCGATACCGGGACCCATACCAGTCGACGCCCAGTACGGTTTGGTACCGGTTTGGACCTGTACCATCTCGATACGGGTAGAGCATGTTGGTTCTGTACTGGCACGCCCATTTTTTTGGAGTTTTCAAAAAATTTTAATTAGTAATCACTTTTTTTGAACTTTTTCAATATTTGAAGTCTAATTTGATATTTTTTTAATATTTTTTTGATATTTTTTGATGTTTTTATGATTGCTGTTTAATCAAATGATGCATCTTATTGTTTTAAAATGATACAAATCATAAAATAATTAGTGAGATGTTGCATACTATAATGAAAAATATAAAATATCCTCAAATCAAGTAGGGGCGTGAAAATTAAAAAAATAATACAATCAATTACATATATTTAAAGTACAACATGCATGCCGATATCTAAAGTCGGATCGAGTGGCGATGCCTCTCGTAAATATTCGGATTATCAGCATAGTCAGGAGGCCCATCAACCTACCCCTCTAATCAAGCAGCATTGTAGTCTTGTACGTTCATCCCATAAGGAACATGCACTGGGTTATAAACATTCTCGGATCTCTTGCTGAGCTTTGGCTCTGAGAGGTATCCTCTGGCTGATAATACGGCTATGGAGGGGCCCATCCGAATATATCGGCAGTAAAATCCGACCCATGAGATGCTCCGGGCTGCGTAGACTAGTAGTTACCGGAAGATGCCTCAGACACACCATATCAATATTTGTGTCTGTATGGGTTATATGCTGCATGTGGCTGCGGATAATAGAATCATATTTACGACTCGGAATCTGATACGTCTATGGATTCTACTCCACGTGCGAGGTCATCTAAACCTGATACATCTAATAAGAATAAGCTTTGTCTTCAATTATTTAAGCTTGATAAGTCTTGAACAGGACTTTTTTTCTTTTGACTGACATGATTTTTAAGTTTAATAGCAGATTGAAGATGTGGTTCTTTTGGATGATGAAGACATAGAACCTGTTCAGTCGACACAGGGAGATACACATAATGAATGGTAAGACCTTTTCTACACGAGCATCATTTTTTTGTCAAAGTGTGGTTCATTTTCTTTTGTTTTGGATCCAAAATTTATTATTTAGGTTCTCCTGCTTGTTTGACCTATTCTTCTTGTGTTCTAGGAAGGAGACGAAAATTTATTATCCTTCTAGGTGAGATTTATTTAAGATTGAAGGATGATGCAGGTTTTGTACCATCTAATGGCACTATTTGCAGCTTCCAGTTTACTATCTTGTGCTCTCTATCTTTCTTACAGGGAGGACCCAGAATGTGTTGAGCTTACTTATTCTGACATAAAATGCCTAAATCCTGAATCATATTTGTCTTCACCTATAATGAACTTTTACGTTCAGTAAGTGATTTTTTTTACTTTACTTATTGCTTTTGCATTAAGTTCAATTTGTTGGTTATCTTGATGTTACTTCTGTGTTTTTCGTCCATTACAATCTTTTGCACAAAATCGCATCTAAGTTTTTTTTCTTTTTTTTGTTTACTTCTTTTTGTGTCTGTCCATGTGTGTGTGTGTGTGTTTTCCCAGGGGAGAGGTGCTTATTGGCTATTATTTTAATTTTGTGGTATGAGAATGAGCATTCACATTACAGCACGTGGGAGGTTTGATTTTATCCTTCCAAGTGGTTGAAAAATTATAGGGGTATTAACGGGTCTGCATGGAGCTAGCCAAAATCTATCCTAGCAAACCCTGTTACTGAATTTGGCCAGATGGTTCTGTATATATCCCTGTTTGATGGATGGTTCTGTACTGGGAAGCATGCAGCAAAATATCACATTATAGAATGGTGCAGAGGGGATTAATACTTAAATGATGCATATTAAAACAAGATTTTGGTTTAGACAAGGGATTCAGTCATTTCGCACATTCACAATCTTTGTGTGATGAGTGATGACAGGGTTCAGGATCAAGCAATGTACCTGTAGGCGTGTGAGTTGGTTATTCTTGCTTTAAGTGATGCTAAAATTGAAAATATAATATATTAAGTTAATAAAAGTGGTAATGTTGTTTATTGACCAACTATTAGATATATGAACTGCACGGGTGAGGCAGAAGATTTCCTGGTTATGTATTTTGATTAGAGGATTTCTTTTTTATGTTTATCAATACAAAATTAGTAAAGATGTGAATGTCTAGAAGCTGAAACTGGTTGCATTAGAACTCCTGGGCCATGTAGCAACTTCTTGGTGTAGGAGAGAGTCAAGTGCAGGATTTTAACTGAGAAAAGATGATGCTGATAACTGAGAAGAAATGAAGATGGTCAGGTTGTTAAACCAAAGGAGATTCATCGAAAAGCAATATGTTGGAGTTATGAAAAGCCACAATGGTCACTCAGGGAACGGTTGCCAAATGTGTTTATATTTGCATGGAAAAATGATTGACATTTTTACATAGGCATTTAATGCTTAGCTATAATGTAGGTTGCACATTCTTGTGCTTCCATTATAGTGGAAACATGGATCTAGAGTTACTAGAACTTTTTCTGACTTGTTTGGAGGTTTATTAACATTGCTATAGCTGTGAAAGACTCGGACCTCTTATTCTCCTAGTTATTGGATCATCAAATTTTTCTCCACTTGTTGAAATTTGTATAACTTGCAAAATGATTGCTTAAAAAATTGCTTCAAATTAGGAATTTAGTTAAAACCGCTGAACAAAAATAGGTTTGAGGAGTCAAATCAGCAACAGGAATAAGTTCAGAAACATCTTTGTATTTCCTGGAAGCACTGCTATATCACCTGTTGTCTTACCAATGATTTAGGCAATTTTGGTTGAGGGCCATGGCCAATGTTTTCATTGTTACAAGGCTTTGCATCTAATTTCTATATTTAATTATCATATTACTAATGTTGATATGCATCTGCATTTTTCTTAGATGAGTTATATTATTCATAGAATCATAGTTAACTTCTGCAGAAGTATTCTAGAATATCGGGCAGATCTAGTATTTTAGTGAGGTGCACTTTTGAGTAGTTTTTATATTATTCCTGGCTTAGCAAGTCGGGTTCAATGTTGTAAATTTTGATACTCCAGAATTGTCTTTTTATATTTTATATCTTTTAAGCTTGTAATGGTCATGCCTGTTCTGTTTGTTTGTTTTCTAAACCATCAGTTTTTTGGCAGGTACCTTCAAAGATCCCTGTCTTATTTAGGTAGGCCAAGCAGCGACTACTATATTTTTAACACATACTTCTACAAAAAACTTGAGGAAGCTGTGTCTAGCAAGGTATGCTTGTCTAGAGCACACGGAAATGATGATGATTCAGTTCAGTTCATCTTGGCAAAAGTAATTTTCATGTCAATGCAGTATTTCCTATTGCATGAGTATAATACAAAATTAGCAATGTTGTAGATCTAACTCATATTGATCCAATACCCAAGAGTTACAATATTGGATATCCTACCTGCACTTGCTAGGGGTGGCATGTTTCATATATTGTGCTATCCAATGCCAACACTTCACACATATGATGACTTGAAAAGAAACTGATTTTTTGTTCCTTTTTTGACCAGTCTATGAACACGTTCTGATCAAAAACATATCTTTTTAATTGATCTGTAAAAGTCAAACATCATTTATCATTGTAGATATCTGTGATGGTTGTTCTTCTAAATGTGCATTGTATAGTTTCAAGTTCATTTATCAGAGAAACTTACGTTGTGCTAAGGAAAAATGAACCGAGCCAACCCGGTCGGAGATCGGGTCGGTTCGGCAATAGAAAATGTTTCCGGAACCGGACGGTTCCGTCCGATTCGACTCGGTTCGAATCGGTACTGACCCGTACCGGATGCCGATTGGTATGGGTCTCGGTACCGGTTTGGCCAACCTTGCGTTGTGTAACCACTTCTATCAGAATGATAGCTCAAATTCATGACAGAGAACATGTTATAACTTAATAAAAACGAATATAGGTGTTATATGTGCTATTATTCTTCAAAGCTTATATTACTGTGGGTTGCCTTATATCTTAGCATTTGATTTATATGAGTTTGCATTATTAGTATTTAGTAGTGTCTGATCATTAGATTTCATAGA
Source organism: Phoenix dactylifera (assembly GCF_009389715.1). Classification (NCBI taxonomy): domain Eukaryota; kingdom Viridiplantae; phylum Streptophyta; class Magnoliopsida; order Arecales; family Arecaceae; genus Phoenix; species Phoenix dactylifera. The sequence goes on from NC_052395.1 coordinate 14,859,563, forward strand.
GTATTGCTCAATATAAGGCTTTTCATAGAGTTCATAGTCTATACGTACTATACTCCTTGAGCAGTGCCATATTTGAGTGTGGTAGTTTTACCTTTGTTAAGATTCCCTTTGGCATATGCTCTTCATCAAGGATTTGGGTTTTGATGCATCTTGGCATGTCCCAATCCCACAAATACCATATCATTCAAATGAAAGAGCGGTACCTCAGAGTCACCCAAGGTACATCGTACCGGTACCAGTAGGCGTACCGGTCGCCTACCGGACTGGTATGGTTCTGGTTCGAACCGGTTTAAACCGAGACCGAATCGGCTAGCTTTTTTCTGCGGAAGCAGGTACGCCCAGCCGGAGCCGGGGAAGAAGAAGAGAAAAAGAGAGCGAGCGGGGGAGGGAGGGAGGAGAGGCCTCTGCCGCCCGTGGAGGGCCGCTGGGGGCGGTGGGGGCCGAGCCCGCGGGGGCAAACTTGCCAACTTCACTTAAAAATCTCCAAATTAAAAAACCGCGGGCTCCACCGCCACCCCCTGTGCAAGCTCCGCTGCCCCCCCTTGGCCTCCGCCAGCCCTCTGTGGACGGTGGAGGCCTCTCCTTCTCCCTACCTCCGCTGCTCACTCTCTCCTTCTCTTCTTCTTTTCCGGCTCCAACTGGTTTCGGCATCTACGGGCCTTGTACCGATTTCCACGGCTCCGTCGTACCGGTCAGGGCCCGGACCGATACGGTACCTGCTGAACCGGCCAGTTCAGCATACCATGGAGTCACCTAGGATGTTGGTTTTCTTATGGATTAGGACATTTAGGACATCCTGGTGGGTACCAATCGAGATAGAATAGGATAGTTGTCTGGTCAGACAGCTTGGCATTCCAAGGCATTTTCCCCCCCTTCATTTGTGTTGTTAATGATAGTTCCAATCCATCCTAGTTTTCTTGATATTATACTGACCAGGGACCAAAATGGGATGGGTACCAGGACCAGGACGATGATCCTTGCTCTTCATAGTATTCCAGTTCAAAATGATGCCTCCAGGATTATAAATGTTGTGGCGACCTTTGTGGGAGATCCACTTATAATTTGGTGCAGTTGGACTAATTCACTACCTAGAAACTATGCTATTTTTGTCTTTCCCAGCTAAAATTGCTTGGAATGTCCCCATATACCTATGATCCAGTATCAAGATGATATAGTGCATCCCATACCTTAGGGCGTTTGTTTCTATCCTTGAGGGGGACCTAACTTTATTTTATGATTAGATGGAAAATTGTTAGAGCAGTCAGAGTGAATGCCATCTTAGTTGGTCAATTATTTGGCTTACCTCATTCTCCGGCCATGAAGGGTTGCACAATGCCATAGTTTCATTCTCTTGCAGAACCATGCCTTCATGTGGCCATCTGCAAGCACAAGGTGGATTCCCCTGCTTATGAATCTGAATTACAACTATGTCAAATCTTACACTTCCTGTTCTTCTTTTTTTTTCATCAAATTAATGTTTTATTGATTGTGGCTTCTTTTTAGAGTCTTTGGTAGTTGACTGACCATAAATATCCTCCCCTATGAATAGTAAATATAAGCAAATTCATGGTGAATGAAATCCATTTTCAACATCATAAAATTGAATGCAAATTACTTATTAAAATCAAAAAAAATTTGATCACAAACCACTTCCCCGGCAATCTTTTACCTAAGGTCCACCATACGGTACCGGTTGGCATACCGGTCTGTACAGGTCCGTACCAGTCCCATACCGGTTCTCCAACGATAAGCTACCGGTACCGGATTTCACGCTGATCCAGTACTGGTCCCAGGCCGGACCAGTACGTACGGGCCCGTACCGGCCGGTACGGACCGGTATGGCAGACCATGCTTTTACCATTTTGGGCCTAATTTACTGTCTTGAGATTTCTTCTCTCTTTCTTGAGTGCTGGATCCACTTATGCACCCACTGATTTGGTGAATCATGAACAATTATGTCTGTCACACAACAACCATGTTCCTGCACTCGACAGCTTCTTCTCTGCTCAATTGTGCACCATGTATTTGCATAGTCGATGGATGATGGACCGACCTTCGTTGCCACATTACATGAGTGGTAATGACGATTTTTCTCGGTACCCATCCTTTCCATTCTAGTTCTACACATTCATTTCATCTTTATCATGGTTTTGAACTTGCTTTTAGTATCTAGTGGAACTACCTTGCAAATTCATGAGTCATAGGACTTAGATTACATTTGCCGACTGTTAATACATAATGGTACTCTGCCTGTCTCCCAGTCAGGTGATTTTTTTAATAGTTGACCTTTGTTGTGTTGTGGGACCAACCACTAGCCCTTGGGTCATCACCATCTTGTCCATCTGGCAATCTCCAACTCTTCTAGTCAGTGTCTTTCTTCTGTCTTCAGCTCCCCTCTTAACTTTGTGTGGAACATGCTAGCTGGACAACTTTGCCTTTTAGGCTCTACAATTTCCTTGGGCTTTCTTTTAGACTTCTTTTTGTCAAAGCACTCTACAATTTCAAACTCCATCAAACTTACAGTTTAACCATTGCTTTTAATGTTTCATTACCATTATGTAATGTCTTTTAATGTTCCTCATTCATGAATTTCATCATCTGTTAGCCCATGACCTTCCATTGCATGGTTTTCTTTGACATTATTCTTGGCTATCTTGTTTTTCGTTTTGTCTTATCTCCTTTTGGTTTGACATTTTTGCAACCTCTGCTATGATTCTATCTTTTATCTCAATTTGTATTTTCTTAATGCTGTTATAGCCTTCATTCTTGAGGATGCTTCATGGTTCGTGTTACACTAAATCCTAAATGATGAATTAGACTATTTGAATTGTCAATCCTTGTCTTTACAGCCTCAGTATGTGGATATCTTTGAGAGAAGCTTATACCACTCATGCAAAAGCCTCCATTTTGGTTTTCTACAAAACATCATAATTTTCAGATGCTTGCATCACGATCGAGCCACCATCCTTGTCTTTTTTGATATTTCTTGGTAACTTTTCTGTTTTAGCATCACTTTTGAGTCACTGACAGTTGCAGTAGGAAAAAAAAAAGCAGGAGTTTTTTTTTTCTTTTCTGACTTGCGGGATCATACCATTCTGGCGAGGCTTTAGACCTTCTGATCAGTCATGCATATCCAGTTTACTGCAGGCCTTTTCTATGAATCACCTGCTATCCAGCAGGGTTCAGGCCAATCTGGTCCTATGCCTAAAGGGCCTGACAAGTGTGGTCCTCGATTCGACAAACTGTTGGTGTATTATACTCCGTGAGATTGAGAGGGGAGGAGGGTTTTCAGATTAGCTAGCAGGCTAGTCTGTTATTTTGATCATATGTTTTGATACATCCATAACTTTTGTCTAAAAGCGGAAGGGAATATTTCCTTCCCAATTCCTCAGCTTACCGTAGTTCCTCATCCTGTTTCACTATCCAGTACACTCTTATCTTTTCCCAATGCTCTTTTAGCATGACATCTCCCCTCTTCTTTCGGGAAAAACAACACTTTACACTACCCCCTCTTCTCTCAACCCATTTTTTGCTTAAAATGTGACATTTCAAATTTTTAATATTAAAATAATCACTATTATAATGGCTGCTATAATAGTATTATAAAATTATTTTTTGGACTGTATAATTATTTTTGGAGGTAATCTGATAAAAAATAAATTTGAGAAATCATATTTTATTTATAGAAAGGTACACATGAAGGTAATGGCCGTTATTTATGTTATAATGGATCATTATAATGCTAAATAATGTGTTCTAGTAGCCATCATCTTTCCCTCGTTATTATATAAAAATGACAAAGTTCGGAAACACTGAAACTGATTTGATGAAAAAATTGAAACTTTGAAAACAATTTTTATTTAAAGGAAGGGGCACAAGAAAAGAATGACCATTATTCATTTTATAATGGACCATTATCATGCTGAAGTGCTAAATAATGTGTTATAATGGCATTTAACTTTTCCTTTTTATTTTATAAATAAATAATTTGGGATGCAAAAACTGATATAACGGCCGTTCTAATGGTTACAAAACCATTATTTGAACCCTTACCTTTCATTATAAGATACATAATATTGGGATAAAGGCTAAATGTTTTCATGACAAGTTATGTAGTGATAGAGCAACCACTAATGAATCCCTCATTCAGGGTTTGCCCTTTTTCATTTGATAAAATATTTTCAAACTTTATTTTTTAAATTTTCCTCTCAGAAAAACCTACCAACTAAATATTGATTTTTATTAAACAATATTTTTTTTAACAATTGTTACAACAATTTCAATCTCTATATTATATTATATTATATATAAAATTGTGTTTAAAGATAATGGTTGGCAGGGTCGGCAGAACTGTCCCGAACCGGACGGTTTCGGCCGTCCCGAGCCATACCGGTGGCTCACTGGTACAGTTCCGGCAACAAAAACGAAATTCGTTGCCGGAGCCAGAGAAGAAGGAAAGAGAGAGCGAACTGAAAAGGGAGGGAGAGGGAGAGAACGAGACGACGACGGAGGGCCGACGGGGGCCGCGGGAAGCGAGACCGACTTCACTTAAAAATCGCAAAATTTTTTAAGGCAGCGGTTGGGCCCCTGTTTCGTTCAAAATAGAAAAAGCGGTCGCGGCCTTGGCCGGCCTCAGTTGGCCTTCGCTGGCGTCCGCCGGCCTTCCTCCCTCCCCCTTCTCTCTCTCTTCCTCTCTCCCACGGTCTGTGTGCCATCTCCTCTGTCGGTACAAGCCCGGCACAATCCGTACCGACTCGTGCCGCCAGAGAACCAGTACAGTGCCCAGTACCAGTTCTGCCGATCTTGGTTGTAAGTGTTACAAATAACATCAATTGCTTGGTTTTTTTACCATTTAATAAAATAACATATAGAATTTTTTTCCATAAAATATTGCCCCGTCTAAAGTTTTTTTTATTAATTGATGATTCAGAGAGATACCATTCCTTTTCTTATCATTCAGTATTTTCTGTTATAATGTTGTTATTGTGATTCTTTATAATAGGTATTATTTTGGCATTAAATAATTACATATCACACCAGATGGAGTAAATGCCAACTGTAATAAGTCAATAACAATTTCGATGGGCTCTATTATAATAGAACAACGCCATCACTGAAATATGGTTTCAAGCTAAAAGATGAAGGCAAGGTTTCAGTAATGGTGTTTTCCTATTATTATATGCGATAGTCAATACTTGTCTCATCTTATGCTATTTGAAATTATTTAAGTCAAAATAATGACTATTTCTAATGATTGTTATATTAGCATTGTATAATGAAAAGTAATGAAAAAATAAAGAATAACAATGTTATTGTTTAGATCACTATTTACTTCATTATTTTTCAAGTGGTACAAACTTTTTGGAGAAAAAATTGGCAAAGAAATTAATTTGAAAAAAGAAATGATATTTTACTATGGAAACAATACAGATACCAAATGATGGGCATTATATGTGTTGTGAGTTGTGACATGCCACTATCGCTGTAGATAATCCATTAAAATAGATAATCCCACCACAAGTATTTTCACTTTATGCTCTATTATTACTAATAACCAATATACTATATGCTATATAAGTATAATGTTCAACACCAAGGTCGGAGAAATCGGTACCAGACCCCGTATCGGGTCTCCGGCGGGATGGCTCAGTACGGGCCCACGTCGTGCCGTGCTGGGCCTGTACCGACACAACGAACAAACGGGGGAGAGGCAAAACGAGAGAGAAAAAGAAAGAGAGCGGGGAAAGGAGGGAGAGGACGCCAGAGGAGGCCCAACGGAGGCCACGAGGGGTCCAACGATGGGGAAGAAGGCCGCTTAAGCTGGCCCCCTCGCGGGCTCCGCCTCGTTCCCTCCCTCCTCCGCTCTCTCTCTCTCTCTCATTTTTCCTCTCTCGTTCTGCCTCTCCCGATGGTCAGCCGCTTAAGCGGCCCTTCTTTCTCGGCGCCTGCCCCTCGGGCTCCACCAGCCCTCCACCAGCGTCCTCTCCCTCCCTCCCTCCCTCCGTCTCTCTTTCCTTCTTCTCCGTCTCCGAGAACACGTCCCGTTTTCTGAGCCGAAACCGTACCGGTGAGCCAGCGGTACGGTTCGAAACGGGCGGAACGGGCCAGTTCGGGTCGGTTCCGCCAAAATTGTAATCAATACAAAACTGCGAAAATCTTTGATTTTGATGTTATGTTGATGCTCTAGTGCATAAGCTTGACATTTGTAAACTATGGCTCACCGGTACGGTTCGAAACGGGCGGAATGGGCCAGTTCGGGTCGGTTCCGCCAACGTTGTAATCAACACAAAACTGCGAAAATCTTTGATTTTGATGTTGTGTTGATGCTCTAGTGCATGAGCTTGACATTCGTAAACTATGCAATTAACCTAAAATGCAGTCCCTACTCAAATCCAAACCTCCCTTAGCTTTGAGTGGGAATTTTGGGATGAATTTTTTAAAATAAATAGAGCATTAAATGCATTATCTACCTGGGAACAATGTTCTATCCTGTAATTGATGATTTTCCTATGACATGATCTCCAATAATGCAAATCTCTAAACCTTTCTAATGTTTCTCATTGCATTCCCACCTTCAAATGGTGCAAAACAGAATAGAAACCCTTTAAAGGGAGTCTCACTTGCTACTGAATGTTTAGATCAATCTACCTTTAACTGGTGCGATCCAGGCGGTTCATGCCCGCTTCACCGAAACCAGCACTTACTGAGCCTCGATGTACTGGTAGTTGGCTAGTATAATACATGCTGAGATGTGACCACTGTGGCTGGTCTTTCAAACCATGCTTTTCAGTGATTGTAACTGACTTTATGCTAGTTGTAAATTTCCTATTTCATACTTACATTACTTATAAACAGTTCTCCCAGTTTGTTTTTTCATAGTTGTCTGATGATTTGCAACTGTTCAATCCTATTCTAAATTTGTACCCATCTACCCCAATTTCATTTATTGTCTATAACAGTATTTTGTGAAAATATCATAAATATCTTTTTTGTGCTTAGTTTAATACATTGATTACAAAAGAAGGCTAATTTTCTACCTAAATACATATCTGATTTGGATTTATCTTGATTTCTAGGGTGATCATATTTCATGTTTCTTGAAGTTGAGACGATGGTGGAAAGGTGTGGATATATTTCAAAAGGCATACATCTTTTTGCCAGTTCATGGAGAGTAAGTTGCTGATTCATAAAATGTTAGATGTTTGACATATTGTTGTTATAGTTTTTCTTTTGGAAGTTGATGTGTTTGTGTGTAATCCGGCTTTTATCAATAGTGACCAGGAGGGGGGAAATTATTTTCTGAATATAAAGAAACATTACATTGTTATAGAAGGATGTGTCTATTTGTACCAGTCCGTACCGGTTCCGGATTCAATGCTGATCCATGATCCATGCTAATCCCATACCGGTCCCGTACCGGCCCCGTGCTGGTTCTTCAACGATAAGCTACCGGTACCAGATTCCATGCTCTAACCATTAAAAGAAAATTTCTACTATTTCTTCTTTTAGAAAATTAAAATAAACAAATAGTGTTAGTCTTTGTTTCCTGAATTTGTATATGTATTGACTGAAAAGTGAAAACAATAAAAAAAAAATTAAAAAGATTCCTATTGGAGTCCCTAGTGATATGGTCACCTATTTAGTAGTTGGGCTGTTATGGGAGGAGATTCCTTTGATAGTGGGATCTTAAATGTGCTTGTTAAAAGGTCGGGGCACATTTTATCAATCCATGATTCTTAGACGTGGCAAACTAAAGAGTATATCAGGCCCGTGTGGTGAAAAAGAAAGAATGTAAAGAAGTTTATGGAATTAGGGGGCCTCCCCCTGGAGCTAATGTAGCTCTGTCATCATGGTCTGCCAATCTGACATAAATCGCTCGGTTTGTGGCATATTGACTCAAATTGGTGCAGAACTTGGTCGGTTTGACCTCTTAGTTTGAGAATTAGTGCGAATTGGCTTAAACCACTCTGAACCAAGTGGAACTACTCGATTCTCCTATGTTTGGAGCAGTTTGGGTCATCTCGACCAAAAAGAAAGGAGGCCATGAAATACCATTTTCCTCACTTTTCTTCAAAAGATTGTGAAGGTAAGTGAAGCAACGTGAGGTGCAAAGGGCGATTCGAAATCGGGACTTAATTTGAAGATCAACACACAAATTGAAGGCAAACTGGATTGAAGAATCCTTTTTTTGATGAAGAAAGTTTTCTCCGAGAATTTTTTATTAATATTATCAAAAGCAACCCTTCATACAATATATTAGAAGTATGTATAAGATATGACCCCTACTTCAAACATTAAATCTATACAAAATTATACTAGAACTTGGATCCAATAATAAAAATATGTTAAAATTATTCGACACAAATATAGAAACCCAGCTAAAATTTGATTTTGTCTCTAATAGAAAATTTATAGAAAAGTTTGCTTATCAAAGTCTTTGCCTATGAATCCGTTGGCTCCTACGAAACTTGGCATGGTCCAGCAGGTCATTATTCCTATTGGCTGCACCCTGTGCTACATCAGGAAAAGTGGGTTTTGTAAGGAAAAACTCGTATATTCTACCTGATGCAGGACAAGGAATCAACAACGATGAAGATGGAAGCGTTAGAGGAGAAGACATTGATCCAGGGGGATGAACTCATTGAAACCCCGTCGTGGAGCCGTGATTAGGAGAGTCATTTTGCTTTAGAATTATGTTTTGGTTGAGTCAAGTGTTGTCTTTGTTTGATTGCTGAATTAAGTTTGTTTTTGGGTCTGAATTAAGTTGGGAATTAGGTGTCCATGTTGAATTAGGATTTGGTTGTTATTGGGTCCCGTTGTGAGGTTTTAGGGTGAGTTGTGATCCTATATAAGGATCGTTGGAAAGGGGTTGTACCCTTCTTCTTGGTTATTGTTTTTTTCAGCCGTCAAGGAATGAAGGAAAGGAATGCTTGAGAGTGCAGCATGAATTCCCCCTGTTTTATGCTCTGTTCTTGTTCAGCGAAACAGAGTTTGGTTTGATGTTTGGAGCAACGTTGAATTCCCTGCTTGGACGCCTTGATACAGGCCTTTGCGGGACGATCCAACACCACGGCAGCCTCGTTTGAGGATTAATCCTCCTTCCCAAGCAGCGTTTCCGTGGCATCTTCGCGACGCTTGCTAAGTTCTGAGTTTTTCTCTAATCCGGCAGCGTTGAATAATCATCTTCTCCACGCTCCCGCATCACTACCACAAGATTAGGTTTGTAATAAAAGCTTAAAACCCTTGCCCTAATTAAGAGGCATTGAAATGGAGATGGTCCATTGGTCCTGAACATAATCAATTTCCAAATCTGTAGAGGATGACAAAGGCTAGGACATGTAGATCTAACATTAGACCCCATGAAAGAGACTCTCTTTAGTTCATCTAGAAGAAGGTTTGTTGAAGACGGGCAACCACAACATTTAGTTGAATAAAAGTCTTGTCCACCATTATAGCCTTTTTCATAACCTATTTGATGCCCTTAATTAAAACAATTCACCACTATCTGAGCTTTTGTGTTGCTTAACAAATATGAATAACCTAGGGCATACAATGATATGCATCTGGCCATCGAGTTACAAATCTTTGTTTAAGTATCATAGTTGCATCTGTTAAGCACTCATACAGTTTCTTGGGACCAATGCGAAATAAACACTAAAGCACCCTTAAAATTATAATGTAAAGATCCACGAACCTTAATATAATACTGAGAATCAAAAATTCAAAATATTGAAAAAAAAGACAAGAATATTGAACTGATACCAAACTAGTACCCATTTGCATATCGAGTATCGGTATGCTTCAGCTTGGTACCTTATCATACTGATACCTGATCGGTATCGTCCCTAGTTGTGGATTTTACCGCCCATGATAGTAACCTGGAAATTGTGATTAGAGCTTGCATTTGACACTTGTCTCATTGCAAGGTATACAATAGCTTAAAATTTGGAGGGCAGTAAATCACGCATATCACAAATTGCATGCCTAGTCCTTGTCACTTAGAAGTCTGTGTTGAAGCTTCTATGCTGCTTCCCCTTAAAGAAACCCTACCACAATGTCACTGAAAGTGAAAATAAGTTACTTCTATGAAAGACAAAAAGACACAGAGAAAAGTGAGGCAGCAAAGTTGGTCCCCAGTGGATGCCTCTGAGCCCATGGCTAGCTCTCCAGTAATTTAGTTGCGCCATCCTGAGGTTTAGTCTCAAGGAATGCAACCTACACATGTACAATGACGACATGCGTGCAGTGGTTATGTATACTTGTCCAATGGTGAACCTGCTGTATTAGAGTCTGATCTATCAAAACGATAGTCTGACATGCATAAACATTATATGTACGTCATAGAATTTTCTATGCCTGGAGGAGCTAGAACTTATCCCAGATTGTCATTGCAAAGGGTCAAAAAGTGTCACCTGGATATTTGAAAATCAGTGTTTGTGGCCTCCAAACACTTGGCACCTGAATATTTCCTGACACTCCTTGACACTTAAAAGAAGAAAACTATGATGCCGTCACTGTTATATATCAATGTCGTGCTAGTAATTTTCGAGTCTAATGTACCATTTTGCAAAAGTTGAATTTTCCCAAATTACAAAACAATCAGTCAAACAGATTATTATATGCTTGTATGCATCTTTACAGGCACACTTATATTTTATGGAATGTTCTTATGGCCAATTCTTCTGAAATATCTAATGTCTGACTCTTCTAGACAGTTGGGCACTTGACACATGTGTCATGTATTCAGGTAATATTGATGGTAACATGTGACTTGATATATATCTTCCCTCTTTTGGCTGATGAGGAAGAGCTGAATGAGGGCGTGATTACAAAAACGGGAGAATTTATAGAGTTGGTGAAGATAGGATACCTAATACAAGAGAGTGGGAATTAAAGTTTGCATTATGATAGTAGAAATAGATTCTCAGGTTTCCAAACAACGAAATACTATAATTTTTAATGAGAATTATGGTTGGGCACCACTAGTAGGGTTTGAACCCTAGACCTCTTGTTGTTGGTGGAGAGGGGTGCCGACCAGCTGAGACAGGGCTGGTTAGCCAACAAAATATGATACTCAATTAAGTACTACTTACAGGAATGACAAAATGTGCACAATTTTTTTTTAAATAATCATTGATAAGGAGCCTATAACATCCCATATTTCATTATTCATTCAAACATACAATATGTCTTTATTGATGGGAGGTATAGATGATTGATATGACAGAGAAGATACATTCAATAAATGGCTGTGACCTCATAACCAATTAGGTCTTTGGAAACATGGACTCACTTTTAGCCTAGGCTTCTGTAGAGTGCAATTGCGGTGGAAAGAGGAATAGTTCGTTATCATTTATGATATAGAAGATTAGAATCATTGCACTGCCTGTAAGTATTCGAAAATGTGGGTCTCCTCTCACTTCTGCATATGTGGTTTTTTCCTTGATGTTGAATTTTGACCTTGCCTTCAGCAACAAACACTCTAATCTTTATATTGGTTGACATTACTTTTTGCTGCTCCTCTGAATATAATAGTTTTATAATATTGTTAGTTGAGTCTTCCTGGTATAAAGCTGTCATCTTTTTCTTCATCCACTATGTATGTACTTACAAAGCTCTCATAGAAATAGATGTATATAAAGCTACTTTCTAGAGGAAGATGTAATGACTCTGAATCCTTGTGAAATTTCTTGGCATATGTTATGATTACATGGAGCCAGTCTGCACTGGAGCTTGGTGATTATTTGTATTCCTTCAAAGGAAGATGAATCAGGTCCCATCATCCTTCACTTGGATTCACTGGGGATTCATCCCAGTGGTCAAATATTCGATACTATTGGTAGGTAAGTAATTTGCTAAGTTTTTTAATTACTAATACTTGATTTACATTTATGCACGAAAAAAACATTACCAACTTTTTATTGATCAATTGTCACTTAAGATTAGTTTCATTTGTCATTGCGTATTTGTTGGGAAGTTTAAGTTTCTCTTATATCGTATCGCTAGGGTGCTAGCAAGAACAAATCTACTTTCTTCCAAAAAGCATAGGACTGAATCCCATATCAAAGATAATAAAAAATGTGACAGTTCTTTTTGTTTATGTGTCAAAAGCAGCGGCGGTGAATGTGAACATGTTGCAGCTATTGCTTCTTGTTCTATTTCACGTGTATGGACCTGCACAAGGTGTTGCATAGGACATCTATTGTATGACACATATGCTAGAGGAATAACAACTATTATTTCATAGGAAAACCTCTCTCTATGGACTATCAGAAATGGATCACGAGGGATCTAGAGAATGAGAGAAAGAGGAATGTAGTGAGGAATGTTTCCGATAAAGTACTTTAATTTTTAAACATATAATATGTTTAAAGAGAAGTTTCATGCTTGTTGCATTATCAACTTATCACTTCTTTCTTAATTGCATGTTGAATTGTTGATGGCATGTTGCCAAGGAAAAGCAGATCCTTGAATTTATTCAGTTTGCACCATGTATTAAAAATTCAAAAAATACAGTTTCATTATTTTGAAATGATTATCAATAAAGATATCTTTCTAAGATCTGAATCTGTATCATGCATCCTAGCTACCTAAAAGAAGAATGGAACTACGTAAATCAAAATGCTCCACCACCAGATCATGCTTTTTCTGATAGGATATGGAGACATCTTCCTTGTAGGATCCAGAAGGAAAGAGTAAAGGTAAATCTCTTTTCAGCAAGCCACTTTAAGGTTTTAAACTGTCTGTTATAACAAATTCCTTTGCTGCTATGCAAGAAAACCATGTACACGATACAAAGTATATCCTGTATAATGTATGAATCATATTAGAAATCACGTACAATTGTGTTGATTGAAATAGATGTTACATGTTGATTTCTAGGAACAATATGCTATCTTTCAAAGATGTGCATAAATGTGCTACATGAAATCGTTCGTTCTAGATGTTTGTATGATACATGCTTTTGTGATAGTCTGATGTAAATCACATGTTCATTTCTAGAAAGACAAGTGACTTGGCATGTGCTTAGACTCAACGATTCAAGTACCGATTTGTACTTGGTCATACTAATTGCATCGTACCATACTGAATACACCTGTCAGTACCATAATGTACTGACACATGGTAGTTGGTGTCGCCTTTTTTTGTGCCAGCACCAACTGCTATACTGTGTTAGTATGATATGATATGCACCATACAAGAGCATGTTTGCCTATTACAAGAATGTGCAAGAAATGTTCAACTAACTCTTTTTATATTTTGTTTATGTTAATAAACTATTAAACATGAACTAGGCGAAACCTGCAATGTCCTCTAAGATATGGTCTCTTGATTTTTTATTAATTGAGACCGGTGTGGGTAACTCATAATTGAAAAAAAAAAATAGGGAGAAAAAGCAAACCTGAAGTGGCCCAAACCACGTCACCCTAAAGGTCAAACAATTGTAGCACTTTGTGCCACATAAGGTCCTTGTGTGGGTCAAGAATCAAACAAAATATTGTACCACTTCAGATTTGGCAAGTCCATGCCCAAGCCATTGATAGCCTCAGCATTCACCAATTTCTGAACCACATCCTTATTAGTACCTTGTCTAAATTTTTGGCACACCTTGTTCATACTTTAAACCAAGGTATACATGGATTTGCACTGATGCACACTTTCTCCCCAAAAAATGAAGGTATATAGTGTACAAAATTGTAACAACCCAAGATCTCATCTAGAAAGGCTAGCAAGAAGGTATTATTTATATGGTAAAAGAAAGGAGTTACCCCTCTTTTTTGAGTCATGAATCTTCCATGTCCAACTATATAAAAAAGTAGAGTACCTTTGAAATCCTTGATATTGGAGCAGTACTCATCTGCATCCATGTCATCTTGATGCGGGCATAAAAGTATTCATTGCACGTTGAGATATTTGACTTGGTACATTGGAGGTTAAGTGATGCAGCATAGGGTGCAGCCAGCAAGTATTATGACCAGCTAGACCATATTAAGCATCGCAAGAGCCAGCGTAGTCGTTGGCAACGACTTCAATAAACAAATATTTGATTTTGCTGGATTTTATTATGAATTTTTTATTAGGGAGAATATTAAATTTTAGCCATGTTTCTATATCTATAGTAGAATAACTCTAGCATGTTTTCTTATTGTTAAGTTCTATGTCGAGTATGATTCTGTCACGGGTTTAATGCCTGAATTAAGGTTAGGGGACCATATCCTATAAATATGCATCTAATGCATGGTAAGGGGCAGCCTTTGACATATTAATAAAGTTCTTCGAAAGAATTTCCTTCACCAAGCAAAGGGTTCTTCAATCCAACTTACTTCTGTTTGCATGTTTATTTTTGAAGTGCAACCTCATCAATCAAATTATCCCTTCTTACCGAAGCATGCATTCCAGTTTGAAGGGCTTATTTGTTCACGAGAGGATAAATTCTGGTATCCATGACTACTGATCCTTATCTAACCTGTAAAATGGTTGGCTTTCTTTTGATCATTTGGCCTCTTCTGACAACTGTATCTTTGATATGAATGTCCTCTTACCTGCATTGATGCTTGGGAATGACATCTAAATGGTACATGAGGATGTTAATTATGACTGATTAAAATGACATAAGATTTACATGAAAGCTGCAATGCACACAAGCTGCAGTGCATAAGTCAACTTTATTTCTATTTACATGTTTAAATGGTGTAATTTGCCTGCCACCTGGTTATTTATTGTGTTTATGCATGCTCCTCTCTTTGGTCCCTTGTCTACATTTATTTGTAATCCCATGTAGTTCTGCAACCTTGTTAGCCGCAGCACATTTTTCTTTCCAATTTCATTAAGAATGCACTCTTCACATCCATTTGATACAATTTGAAATCCATGAAACATGCAAATGCTAGAAGTAATCTAATAGCCTCTAAGGGATACAATCAAGAAGAAAGAATAGATTTTGATGAAACATTTGCTCCTGTATTTTATTTTCCCTTTTCCCTTTTCCTTTTTTTTTTGTTGGGGGCTAAAGTAAAGTTGAGCACCCGGACCGGAAGCTGCCCGCCCGGATGACAAGATCTGATTTGAGGGGGTGGGGGGCGATGTTGTGATTCTTCATGTTACAATGTTCTCTGCATTTCTAGTTGCGAAAACTGAAATCCAGATACCATAGTTCTAGATTACTTAATGAATATTACCTGCTTACGTTAACAGGTGCCCCAGCAGAAAAATGAGTATGACTGTGGCCTCTTTGTGCTATACTTCATGGAGCGGTTTATAAGAGAGGCTCCTGAAAGGCTGAGAAAGGAAGACCTTGACAGGGTTAGGCAATTGAGAATATTTAATAGTGCTTTAAATTCAGGTGCCAACTCATTCCCCTTGCTTTTTACACCCTGGCATTTTGTTTTGACAGTTCGATCGCAAGTGGTTTAAACCTGAAGAGGCATCTGGATTGAGAAAAAGAGTCCAAAAGCTGCTACTTGAAGAATTTGAGAGTGCCAGGCTGGAGGATGGAAAAGAATCATCCACATCCTCTGCTAGTTCTGAAAGTGACAGCAATTAACGAGAATAGTGACCAGTATTAAGGGATTCAGGAACTGCAACAGTTTGTCATCTGTCTTTGTTTTTTGAAGATTGCATATCATCACAAAACTGAAGACTCCGAAGCAACTGAACTGGCAGTAAATAGCTACGGGAGGAGCAAATTTTTGTTGAAGTTGATGGGCAACGATTCTGCAGCTGAAACATACCAGCTGGAAGGATTTTCTAAATATATCTGAAGGTGATTAAAGCTAATAAATCAAGGTGGTTAAAGCATTAAGAGAAGATGTGTGGACTTCTTCATTTGGAGGATTGGAAAATCATTCCATAGATACTTTAGAGTTCTTCACATAAAAGGTAGTTTCCTCAGCAGGGGGAAATCGCAGGTTAGGTGCGGCCGCAAATACTAATGAATCGTGACTGTTCTGCAGTCCCTTTCTTGATCTCAACTAGATGGTTTGTAGAGGGTGAGCGTTGGTATAATGATAAGGTTGCTCCATTGTGGCCTAGGTTTTATGGATTTAAAGCTCAAACGGCCTCTCTGCACGCAGGCATAATGCTGCATACGTCCGACCCTTTCCAGATCCCTCATGCAGTGGACCGCCTTTAACCAGATTGGCTGTCCAAAGAAAATCTTGACAGATGTAAAGGCATCTAATGTTGATAGAGTTATGATTGTTAGAGTGGATGTTTAGAATGGCGCCCAATTTATATCCTTGCAGACTAATTCAGTCTTCCTCAAGTATATTTTGAATGTCTGAGTAATATATTTTCCTTACCAAGAGCAGTCTATCCCTTTATGTTTATACATTTTACTAATTCTATATAGTAGGTTCTCTTCATATAGCTCTAATTTGACATCTGTTTTTTCCTTGGGAATAAGCCATCTAGCAGCGGATATTACTTGGACACACAAGCCGTTTTCAGATTTCTGAATCAACAACCAAAATGGAGGGTAGTTGTTGGTGCTTTAATGGAAAAGGTACTTTTTTTTCTGAGAGAAATGGAGGGAGGGCAGGCGATGATTTAATTACCCAATTCTAGATTTCGGGGGATGCACATTTGAATAATCAAACCCAGAGCTTGCCATCAAGGCAAGCTCTAATTTTACTGAAAGAGATACGCTTTGGTTTGGTTATCTTGTATGCAGGCTCACCATATGTGGATTCTTCTGGCAAGTATTTGTTGCTTTGCAAGGTAGCATTTCAATCCTCAGCGGTGCTGATGGTGACATATTAGAGCAGCTTTGAATGCCAGCATAACTTCTAAAATGTGCTTTTCAGCACTGTAGATCTCGTTGGTGAATAAAGAGGGGTTAAAGGGCAGAAATGCAATCATGCCTGCCAACTATGATGATAGTTTCTGTTAATAATCATACTATTTATTTCCTAGTCTATGCAGCTCGCAAATATGGATGTGGCTGTTTGTGAATATGTGTGCGCCTCTTTTTTCAGAAAAATAAATAGGACAAGAGGAAGCCTGACTCAAAGCAAATGGAGGTCACTGGAGTTGACACCTGGTGTTAACAAGGAATATTTGAGAAGAAAAATATCAGAAAAAATAATTAACCAGAAAATATTGTGATTTTTTTTTAAAGATCAAGAGGGGCTAATCTCCACCTTTTTACCCTTATCTCCGCCCCAACCCTTGAAAGTGGCAAGAGGTGGTACTGGAAAACATTATGACATTGTCACCAGAGAAAAACTCATCTTCGTCCCATCTTCACCTGATCCTTATTTGGAACGCTAAATGGCATACAACAGGCAGTACCATCTAACGATTTCTTATTACAATTCCTTCATTGCGAGCACCTTGCTTTCTTTTCTGTAAAGAAGGAGATTTAAAAAGAAGATTAAAATAAACTAGAATAGGTTATATGTGAATCATCTTACAGGACATCTGAAAAGTCAGCTAATCCTAAAACTGGCCGGCCAATGATTTAATGCACACAAAGATGAAAAATTCTTTACATCATCTTATAGAACTGAGAGATGTGCAGAGCTCCTCAACTAAAACAAGGATCCCACTGCCTCAGCTCCAGGAAACCAGGTTCGTCTACCTAGGTAGGTACAATCTGATCGCCGAGGTCTATATCCTTGGAGCGATTAAAGGGCCCTGGTTTGCTGTCTTGAGTTATCAAGGGCCTCTCTTCTTGCGAAAGCATGAGAGACATCCTTGGGGCTGATCAAGAGGGATCATTCCTCCACCCTTTGATGTGTCTATCGCCTCCAACAAAGCCACCGCTCCATCCATCTCGGGTCTCTTGTCAGGGTTCGCATCCCAGCATCTCTTCATTATATTGGCCAGAGAGCTTGGGCAACATCTTGGTATCTCTGGCCTCAAGTTCTGCGATTAACAAAGTCCAACCTTTTAAGTGCTGGAAACTATTCATTCTAGCAGTGATGTGAAGATGCATGCATGGATTGAAAGTATACCTGCCGAACAACTGCAGACGTAACCTCTGAGAAGCTAAGATCAGGATATGGCATATCACAGCAGTATATTTCCCATAAGCAAATGCCGAAACTGTAAACATCACATTTTCTGTTGTAGGGACTGCCATTGAGGACCTGCATGCAATTTAGATGCCAAGTCATTGGTGATAAGTTGGACCATACAAAACTAAAGAGCATAAGAGGAAGTGTCATGGGTGAACGGTAATGCAGCTTGCACAGAAAAATCATCATGCTAGAAAAAAATGTCACATGCTTTTCTTAGTACATCTTTTTTTCCTTGTAAGCAAAGATCAGCCAAATTGAACATTGAAAGAAATCCATGTTTCTCCTTATTATTCAGCTAAAAAGATCTTGGAATTTCCAAGGAATTATAAATCTTTTCAGGTAATAACGGAAAACATAACTACGCCAAAATTTGATGCTTCCAGCTGAAGACCAGCAGTTTGCAGACTGCCATAGAGTGAAAATATTGAAGGGTCAGTTAAAAAATAAAATATGAGTTTGAAACCTGCTTATATCCTTCTTAAGCATCTCTTAGTGCAGTTCTGGTGGGAAAAGAGCCGTGCATTGGATTTTTTTTTTTTCTCCTCTTTTTTCCCCTTCCCTACAGGCTTCTATGAAAAAAAGAAAAACAGTAGCTGCACATGGGTCCATAGAAACTGAAGAATGCATATTGGAAATAACTCATCTAGTTAATCTTACGTTATATTCAAAAGGTACTGCATTTGTAAGATAGAATTACTATTTGGTTTTGATTTGGGAATCACTGTTTGGTTCTGATGGCCTTTTTCTCGTGTGTAGGAAAGCTTTCTCGGATATTAACAACTGAAATATTTTAAATGTTTCATACAAATCAATTCAAATCAAGGTTTAAAACTACTGACTTGTACTAGCCAGTACAGCATGTACTGTACCATCCCAGTACCTGTATCAGCAAGGTACAGGAGTAAAAGAGGATCATTTCTCAGCCTACATGATCAATTTAATCTGCGAAAAAAATGATGCCTTAAAAAGGTCAATGAAGGGAATACGCTATGCCAGACATTGAACAATTCCTGCAGAAAAGGATGGTGGCATACCTCAGGTGCCATGTAACCAAGTGTTCCTGTTTCACCCGTCATGTCATTAGGATTTTGAGCCTCAACACGAGCAACACCAAAGTCAGCAATTTTTACTGTTCTTGTCTTATCCAGAAGCATATTCTCCGTCTTCACATCTCTGTGCACGATCTTTTTTGAATGCAGATAACTCAGTCTGCAGAAGAAGCAAATTCTTCAGAAGGCTAGAAGCTGTAATATATTAGATATTCATTTGCTTTGACTGCCTCTTTTTTTTTCTTTCTTGGTGCACTAACTGCCTCTCTCCAAGACAGCTTAATATTAAAAGATAGTAGTAAGTAGCGAACCATAAAATAAGTCAGATGACGCTGATATTACCCTCTTGCAATATCAAGAGCCAATTGAACGACAACTTTGAAGGCTAATTTTCTTCTCCGGTTTTTGATAAGAAATGTTTTCAGTGCACCACCAGGAAGGTACTCGACGACAACACAGCATACATTACTTGGTATGCCAAGAAGGCCATTTTCTGTTTGTATATTTAGATCTCCGGCACCCATTGTAGCACCTATAAACTGTAGAAAAGTAAATTGACTGGTTAAATTAATGTTAAGATTGTCAGTTGAACAAATTGAAAGGGAAAACATTTACCAACAGGGTAGGAGCTTGTGCACCTTTTCATTTCCCCCCAAAAAAGTACAAAATGCATGCTTACATTGGATTATACGAGTATGTTTGGATGTCAGATAAACAAAGTGGGCATCAGCTTGTCTGCAGTTTGTGCATGTGATGGATGATATTATACACAGCATAATCCACAAATTGTTGTAAATTAGATATACATGGCAGTGGATTTAAAAGAGAAGGAATCTGCAGAATACTATAACTATATATATAGCTATAGTTAGAGTTATATGCGAGATCGCTGTAAGCTTTAAGCAAATGGACTTCTTTTTAAGATCAAGAATTTCAAAATCCAAGAAAATAAATAGATCTTGTGGTTCTCGTAGGGTAATTACAACTATTAACTGGAAGACTAAATTACATAGTAGCAGCTTTGATTAAGAACAAGTTAATGTGTGGAGTGTACGATTTCATGGATTGCCATGACATGTAGAAATTATATAAACCTTGTGTTTACTTTTGGAGTATGTTTCCTATAAGCTATAAAATGGGATGAACAGAGAGACAGAAAGGTGGGCAGGAAGATTGGCAAGGAATCCAAGCAGACTAGGATTAGAAAGGCGTGCTGTGATTAGAGTGAGGACACCATCTAAGGGTGAAATATGGGTAATCATGGGACTTGAAAATTTGGAAAATATTCCCATTTTTATATAGTCTTAGGATGGGAGCTTTTCCAGAATGATTGAGCATTGAGTGTTTATGGTAGGGCATAGGAGATTTCAGTGGAGCAATGAAATGCATAGAGATTAGAAAGAATAACAACAAAAGCATGTTGTTGTGCCAAACACTAAGAGACAAAATCTAGGTGAACAAAAGGGATTTGACACCCTAGTTTTATGAAAGATGATGATTAAAATACTTGGTGGGCGAGGGTTGGGTCTTTCGAGGTACATGGCAAGAAAGATATAGGACTCCATTTGGAACAGAAAGCTAGATCCTGCAAGCTAGCAGGTATGCAAGAGTATGAAGGTGACTCTATTGCTTTTCCTCTTCTTTTTTTTATAAGGAAGGAGCACTTTGTTTTTATTGAGTCTAAATATTTTGAGGTAGCCAATGGATGCCCAGAAGTATGAGTTTGTTTTTGATGTGTGCCATTGACAAAGAGTCCAAGATTTGTTGACGTATGTGGAGTCTGGAGTTTGGAGATATATTTTCCTAGCCATAGGATTTTTCTAGGCCATGGCTTCAGATACTACCTATATATTTCTAGGCTGCAATTTCTCATACTCCTTATTTTAGTGCATCATTCGATCTTGCTAAGGGAGCACGGCCCAAGGGTTAGCAAAACATCTAGTTATATACTTATATTAGAAGGTGGGCTTAATTAGAGAAAGTTTAATAAGAGAAAGTTTATGAAAAGAAAAACGGGCATTTTGGAATTGAAAAGAAGTTGGGAAATAGTGCTAGTTTAAGAGTAGGTCTTCAAGGATAAGGATACTGCTGGAAATGTAGAGGATTGAGAGATACTAAAATTTTATAGAGTGTTAGGATTTATTAATTTTTTATAAAGCACATCAAACATGCCAGGTTGCTAGTATAGTTAGAAGTAGATAGAGTGATAGAGAAATGATGCATGACTTACCTTGGACAAGTTTTATCTACGGAATTTGCTCCACTTCATCTTTCCGGTCAATTTAGCGAACCTAGAGCTAGTGTGGCCCTTGTTTATATCATACTCAAACTACTAGAAACCATGTGAATTTGATGGCTTATGAAATGCCACATCATCCTTATTCTTGAACAAGTGGATCAAGTCAGCTGGGGTGAGTTGTCCAAGGTGGACCAGACAAAGCTGATTCACCTGCCTGCCCTTTTAAGCAGTTGCATCCAACCACTCTGGGTATAATGTAATCTCGATCTTGACCATTGATGATCTAATCAAATGTTAGGCGATCATATGTAGCTTAAGTAAAGGAACAATCCTAAAAGCCATAACTCGTATGCCAACACCTCCAAAATTTGCAACAAATCAAGGTTTTAAGTCTCAATATCAAGTTCCATACCGGGAGGATATGGTACTGTACATCCTTGTACCAACGCATGGTATGCTACCAAAGTTGGCACAACACTTATACCATATGTCAATACAGCAGCATACAAGACCCTTAACCCCCAAACCACCCAGTACAGGTCAGTACTTAAAACCTTGCCACAAACAATGCTAAATTCTGATAATATCCTAAGTATTCAATTATTATGGCAAGATGGTAAGAGTAAAGTTAAGCATTTAATCCCCCAATATTTGTCTTAGATTTCTTTTCTTAATTCCTTATTCTTGGTAACAGGATAGAAAGTCTTCTAATCGAAATGCAGCAATTAATTATCCTAATCTTATCATTATCAAGTGAGAAAGTGCAGGAATTACATATGCTAGTTTTCCTGATCAGCTCCAAGTGCCATGTCATCCTTACTCTTGAATAAGTGGATTGATTGGGCGCAGGCAACCCATCCAAGTCGGACCATACCGAGTCAGTTCTGTGAAGTGTCAAGATATTTGTTGCTTTTGTAGGGGGTAACCTTGTGCAGTTAACTGCAAGTTTCCCACCTCTTTCAACATGAGACAACCAAACACAATGATTTCCCTTGCCTTTGTTAGTTGCAAGAATTCAAACAGAAAAAATGGCTCTTACAATAATTGCTGGCAAATTAAATAGATACTTGCAAATATAAATTGTGGCTTTTCTATTTGCAGTACAAACCTTATTGCAAGCAAATGGAATCATAGGCAATCAGACTGTCCCTTACGGCCATAATTAATCCTCCAGGTATGACAAATATGATAATATTTTGTTTTACTTGTACCTTATCATAGTGGGAATCTTGAATTTGGAAAATTTCCTTTAGCAGATTCCATCTGTCACTTTTTTCCTCAAAATATCCTTGACCAAAACCACTAATCCCCTAATCCCCCACCTTTAAAATCACTAATGTTTGTGGTGATATATAAAATCACTAATGTTAACTAGCTCAAAACTGCACACAATTTTCTCCCACATTCCCCCTTGGCAACTTACTAAAATAGTAAAATCTTCACCAATTATACGAAATGACTTTGGATTGAATCGTGCCTTCACTAGGGTTTTAGGGGCTTAGGGTTATTTCAGAGGTACATAATTCCATGTAACTAAGATGGTAATCATGAAAAAGGCAAGATTACTGATAATGTAGCCAGAAAAAAGGTAACACATAAAACATATCAAGAGGAAAACTAAAAGAGTAATGTGCTACGTTTTCTATATGAGATCTTTTTCTATATATAAATTAAGATTTGGATCTGATTTAGGAGAAGGAAGAATTTTCCCAACCCGCTATCTCGAATCTCTAAAAAAAATAGAAAAAGATGAAAAAATTATGAAAGTAAGGTTCTCTTTTCTTTTATTGATGATCCATCCCTCATAAACTGTGGTTCATAGCCTCTACTTATAATAGTAGTGAGGTCTTCCCTTGTATAGTTTGGGTCGGATTCCTCTTCTAGTTCAAATAGAACTAACTTTCCAAAAATAAATAGAACTAATAGAAATAACCACCAAAAAAATAAAATCGTACAAGAGGTAGATCTCGAGTTCTACATCAATTTTGCCTTCTATTGCTTCACCTAATTCTTCACAGATTGAGAGATACACCTAACCAAAGTCTTTTTCGAAAAGAAACTTTTGGTTTGATCAGCCTATTTTGAGACTTAAATGATGAAATTTCGGCCCATTTCAACCCCTTAGCAGGTTGGCCCTAAGTTGGAGATGTAGAAAAGTTACTCAATTAAAAAAAATATACATCTTAATTAGAATTCGTATGACCAAGTTATAGGCTCCAAAATTTTAGCTCACAATTTGGCTTCCTAATGTGGCAGATCTTGCTCGTGCACCCTGTCCAGCCCTACTCATATTGGCCAAAGTGATTCACATCGAGTCTAGTGATCCTTTTGGATACCCGTAGTGGCCAAAATGATCCACATCGAGTCTGGTGATCCATTTGAATCGAATTTTGACAAAAATATAAGACTAATATTGCCTATGACCCTATCAAAAATAGTTATTATTGTTATAATAAAAAGTTGTTATTATTTGACGAAGGAAGCCATTGACCCGATATTTCTGCATGCAAAAATGGAAGTTACAACAATCATTCTAACATAGTAACAAAAAAAGAGAATTTTAAGGTGTCATAGCTTTGTGAAATTATAAAAATCTAAAAGAAGAACACCTTGTTTTTTAATCTCCTCATGTAATAAGCATGCATATGTACTAGTACATTCCATATCACCTGAATAAAATAAGAGCGATTTAAGATCTGAAGCATTTTTTCAATATTGTCTATGATAATAGGATCTCATGAATGAATCTGTCATAACTTACCATAAAACTTTAAAAAGATGCAGTGGAAAATGTGGATATAACGCACTTCAACCAAGTGGTCTTATCCAGCAAGGCGACTTATTTGAACTAGAGGTCAAGTTTTTAGATTCTGCTTTTGCTCCCACCAATCTTTGAAGATATCATATGTTATCCTAAATTATCTTTCTCTAGAACATTGCTGGGAGTTGAAAACATGAAAGACAATTAAGAAATTAATTTTAATGTCATACACTAAGTTGTTTCCCAATTAAATGACACACTGGAAACTCAACAAGTCAAACTGATATAATTAAGGTTTGGACGAGGTAGAATTAAGGTTTAACTCCACTAAATAGAAGAAAATTTGTTTAGTTGCGCCTTCTATGCGGCATGCTAGTCTTTGTTTAGCCCAAATAGTAGCCTTCATCAATGAAGCATTTAACTTTCACAACATGATTTTTACCTTGCTAAGCATGGAAGAGGACCCCCACCACATCCATTGAATGCACAGAAAGAACTGTAACTTAGCATGGCAATGCCTAAATGGGTTTGTTTGAAAAGTAAATGCATTTATGCGATGAAACTTTACCTTGGTTACGTTGGGATGATCTAACTTATGCCAAACAGAAACTTCCTGAGAAAAAGCTGTCCTGAGTACAGAAATTTCAGCTTCTGTCCTGTGACCCTCTTCTCCCCAATCAAGCAGCTTCACTGTGGAAAAGAAAGAACAAAAAAAGATGCTCACAGTCAACAGTGAATGAAGATACAATACATAATCAGACTTTTTTGCTTATGTCATTCTGGATAAATTATCTATCAAATAGAACAAGGAAAAAAGATAACCACAGTAAGTAGATTGCATTATTTATCTCCAGTATTTGCAAAAGAATAGTATGGAATT
This sequence comes from Phoenix dactylifera, assembly GCF_009389715.1. Lineage (NCBI taxonomy): Eukaryota > Viridiplantae > Streptophyta > Magnoliopsida > Arecales > Arecaceae > Phoenix > Phoenix dactylifera. The sequence continues at coordinate 14,884,515 of NC_052395.1, forward strand.
ATTAATCAATTCACAAAAATCACTCCATGTGCTGATGGTTATGCTTTATGCTTTTTTTGCTAAAAAAGAGCAAAACACATATGTGGACTTTTAAACTATGAAAATAGGAAATGGAGTGCAAAGAATTTTCAAAAAGAACTGACACAAAAGTGGTCCAGAGTGCTCTTAAAGACAGGTTATCAGGGACACAAAGAAGTGAAACAAAGAAAGGATGGAATATTTTAGCTTAATGTAATGACGACCCTCAGTTGTTTATTATTGATATAAGTCCCACCTCAGAGTATGAATTCTACTAGTTTGGATATTTCTAAGGAAAATCAAACTTTTACTTGGCAAATACCTCTCTTGTACCACTTTGGTTTACATGTTGATGAAATATGTTTTGGTACTGTCTATTTTCCACCATTCACTCGAAGAAAAATAAAAGAAATAAGTTCTGGCAATGATTGCAGCTCTGAGTTACTGAACTTAAATATAGCCCATCTAGTTTAACTCCAAGTAAGGATGTAGGAACATGGTGATCTAATGTTTTTTATCATCTTAAACATGGTTCGATATGCCATTCAAAATTTTGATATTGAAGCTGAAAAGTCAAGATTTCAGCCAGAATTGATTTGAAACTTGGGCCCACTTCAAAATTTTATCCAACATGACTATTTTATTGGGTCAAAATAAAATTTATATGTGAGCAATTTATGCTAAATTTGCCTTCATTCTATCTTTTTAAATATCGGGAGGCATTTTCTCCAGATCCAGCTTAGATCTTGTGAGTGTCAGAATAGAGAGTGCTACTTCTTTTTTTTTGGTGAGAAGATAAATGTTATAATGTTAGGTTCCAAAAAATACGACATTGTTTTCTGTTTTGGGAGGAAGGGGGGGTTACAGACCACTTGATGCATAGACTAGGGTCTCTAAATCATATGACTTGGTATGTAAGCAGTTTGGAAGTGGTCAATCACATCCAATGGCTTGGATCATTGATGTGGGACATCCATTGTCCGATCAAAACCTGACCAGATTTGAGTAGAGATCCACTTAAGTATAGCCAAGTCTATATGTCTCCCTATGTATATACACACACACATGTATGTATGTATGTATGTATTTGTTTGTACATCCTCACACTATCTCCATCTTTATATATAGGATGGACTATGCTCCTCCCGAGAGAAGAGAATATCTAATCTTGGATCCAAAAAATCAATAATTAGACACCCAAATTGAAAATTCAAACCGTTGATCATGATCTATACCACTAAAAATGTTTAGAAACTAAAAATCATGTGTTTCAATGGTCTCTAACAAAGGCATCAAGTTGGCAAAAAAGGGATTTTTTTAATTGTGCTAATGTGCAAAATATATGATAAAGCATTTAAATTAAGAATCTACTCTATATAGATTGAAAATCAATAGATTTTAATGCTTAGATCATAGCAACATATGGTCTCATATTATTTTTTGTGTCTACTTGATGCATAAATTAGAGAACATCAAAATACACAAGTTTTAGTTTCTAGGTATTTTAGTAGCATAGATCATGAACAATAGCGTAGATCTATGATTTCAGTGCCTAATTATTGATTTTAGACCTAAGCAAAGTGGATATTCTCGCCTGTCAATATATATATATATATATATATATATATATATATATATATATATATATATATATATATATATATATATATATATATAATGAAAGAAAATATAAAAAGTTAGTGTCTTTCCACAATTTTGCTGATATCTAATATGACTGCTGTACGCACCTGCTTCAAAGTTACTATTGGTTGGAGGTTAGTTGAGTTCACATGAAAGTTTCAAAGCAAGAAACCCTATCCAACCAAGGTCACGGGAGCAATTAGCAGATCCAACCCAACCCGTGAGACTCGCAGGCTTCTAAATACTAAAAAAAATCGGGATATAGCACACTTCAAAAAAGAAAAAAAAAATCCAAATGCCGTAACGATAAAATCAAGAACGAAAAATTTCCAAATGCCATGAAGACAAAACAGAAACAATACCAAATATATCCCACATTTAGGATAAGTGACTTATTCGACATTGACAGGAACTTCACAGGATACAGATTAAAGACTGGGCAACAAAGACAGCGAAATTTGAACGTAGAAAAACAACAAAGAAACAAAAACAAATCGGATATCTCAAAAATTAAGCCAAGAGAAGAAAAGAAAAATATTCCCAGCGATGAAAGATCAAACTTTACCAACTTTCTGAGCGAAAAAATCAATCGGAGTACCGATGGACGATCAAAGAACCAAGAAACCAAGAATAGAAACAACTGATCGAATTGGTACCAAGAACCAAAACAAAGAGTAGACAGAGTGGCTAAAGATTGGATTTTTACTCTTGTCGTCGTCTCACCTGCGACGTCCTGGCCGTCGTAGACACCGCGGTGGACGGTGCCGAAGGTGCCCCGGGCGATGGCCCCTTTGATGACCAGCTTAGAGGGATCGATCTCCCATTCTTGCCTCTGCCTCTCCCCTCGGCCGCCGCCGCCCTCTCTCTCCTCCTCCTTCTTCTTCTCCATCGTCCATGCCCGGCTCAGGTGCCTCTCCAGCTGCTCGTCCAGGCTCTTCAGATCGATCTGGTCCGCCCGCAGGAACCCATCTCCCCCCTCCCTCATCTCCTCTCCTTCTCTCTCTCTCTGTTCTCTCAAGAAGAGTTTACAAGAAGTGCGAGTTCTTGTTTTCTTCTTCGTCCTTATCAACTTAGCAGCTATGAGAGCTCTTCCCTTCTCTCCCTTCTTCTCTCTTCGCCTCCTGCTCTTCTCCTGCTTCTCTTTGCTCTATGTTCCATGTGAGCACATGGGTTGCCTGAAGACAACGTGTCTCTGACCCAGTTGGGGTCTCTCAGTGTTCTTTTTTTTATTATCTTTCTCATTCTCTTTCTCTCTCTATATTTAGAGTCTCAAAGACTCGTCATTTCCATTACACGTATCTCTCAAATGTGACTTTTTCTGTCAGCGTTGGAAGCATACTCGCGGTCAATTTTCGTTTGCCACGGTCTTGCCTTCTTTCTCTCTCTAGATTACCGTGAGTCCAATGCAAAGATCACCCGATCCGGATCGGGTAGTAAGATTTGTAGTCCGATGGTACCCGTGTAAATATTTTAATCAAAAACTCCACTAATCCACCTCAGTCTTGATGGATGATCCACCTTAGGCCTCATTTTGCCGTTGATAATAGAGTTTTTTTTGAAGCATAGCTTTTTCAAGTAGGACTTTTATAAAAAAAACTATTTGTTGCTTAGTAACTACAATTATAAAGTGCCATATAATTTTAATATATATTTAGTAAACAAAGTAAGAAAGTATTTTGGGTATGACAAAATGATAATAAAAAATATTACAAATATTATACAACAAAGCATAATAAAATATAATAGGTGTTAATATATAAATATATCATATAGTATAAATTACTATAATATAATATTATATTATTATATTATTATAATATAATATTATATTATTATATTATTATAATATAATATTATATACTGTAGCATAATAATATAACATAATTTGATATTATATAATATAATATATCAATGTATTATGATATAATGTAATGTAATATATAATAAAGGTATAAAATATTATAATTATTATCATTATATATTAATAAATTAAAAAAATTATTTTTTGTAATTATAATATTTTATTATAGGTATTTTGATATAAAAAGAAAAAAATATAAATCAAAACAGCTTTCCGACGCACGCTAAAAACGCTTTTTCAAATAAGCTTTATTTTTGAGCTTCTCCCAAAAAAACTATTTTAGCTAGAAAGCTAAAAGAGCTTTCCGATTTTTTTTACTAAACATCTCTACTCCATCCAAAAGTACCTTTGGAGTATCAGAAAGTGCTTTCTAGCCAACCAAAATCTCTATCAAATGGAACCTTAGTCGAATTCTCAAATTTATTCTTAGAAAAATATGTTCAATTTATATTACATTAAATTTATTAATAATTATTTAATACTTTATATTTATTTTTTATTGCTTTATATTAATTCTATATTATTTTTTATTTTATATATTCTAATATATTTATAATTATATTTAATAAATACATTAAAATTATCATTTTTAATATTACATGATCATGGTAAGGGTATTAAAACAGAAAATTTTAATTCAGATATACTGCTTTATTCAAAAGTTGATCAAATAATGGTTAAATATATAACAGTCATTATTTGGATGCTGATCATCAACATACATAATGTTGCTGGAAATTGGACCCGGGGGCGGCCGCAAACTGAGAGGGGAGGAGCTCCACTGCCGGAACAATGGGTGGCGGCGCGTCGGCTAGTAGTGTCCTCCTGGAGAATCCTACAAGAAAACCAGTGGCCGGATTCTCCGGCGCCGGCCCTCCGAAGCTTAAGTCAGAGGGAGCTAGTATATGAGTGGAGTAAAGGGGGAGAATGTTTGTTTTTGTGTCTGTCCTTCCCCTCCTCTCCCCCCAGGTTCTCTTTTATAGAAAGATATTATGTTACCTGGGATGTGACAGGGCAAATTATCTTTTTCGTGATAATTGGGCACGATCATGCTCATTAATGTCGTTGTGGAGAATAAGACCGGATCAGACCGGAGTCAGCGAACTGTCATGGTCGATCAGACCTGTTGGAGTGGTTGAACCGCCGGCCGTGGTGGGCCTGGGGTTCGTAGATGGCAAGTGCATTGATTGCTGAGTGAACCGGTGATCAGGAAGAGCCATACGCTTTGATGGTCCAGTGATCCGGAGATCATCTTGAGCCGTGTTCATTTAATGGTTGAGTGCATCGGAGGCCCGCAGGGGTCACACGCATTAATGATAGGGCGTGTCGAAGGCCTGCGGAGGTCACGTGCCTTAATGGCTTAAGGATGGTCACAGAGTACGGTGGAGTCGTGTATTTGGTTGTCAGATCCTTTAGAGGATTAGGCGGAGGTTGGATATTTGGCTAAGGCACGGGCTCGGCACGGGTGCCGAGCCGAGCTGGTTGCTTAGCGGAGTGTCTTGTTGTGAGGTCGGGCGCTTCTTGGTCGAGCGCCTCTCTGGTCGGCGCTCCTTAGTCGGGCGCCTCTTGGTCGAGCGCCTTTTGGTCGAGCGCCTTTGGTCGGCGCTCTTTGGTCGAGCGCCTTTCTAGTCGGCGCTCTTTGGTCGAGCGCCTCTAAGCTGGCATGACTTGGGTTTTTCCCCAACACTACCCCCCGACTTCCGAGTCCCAGCTGGCTACCAGCTTGAGCGCGGGAAGTAGTTTTAGTCGGGCCATTATGAGTTAAGGAAATTTTGAATTATCGCGCGTTTCGAATTATCGCGCGCTTCGAGGTGCCTTTAATAGGCGGCGTCTCTTCTTTCCCGAAATGTCTCATTATTAGGGCGCCTTCTCCGAAGCGTCCTCGCATCGTGGGCTCATGATAGGGCCGCACGATCCGACGAGGCGTTTCTGTGTTCGAAGCGTCAGCCCGAATTAAATGTGGCGCTCCGTCTTCTTGGGCCAACACGCGTCGTGATCTGAACGGGGAGCAGCATTTTTTCTCGCTGATCTGGGCCGTTGGAGGGATCTATATAAATCCTCACCTGGCCTCCTGTTATTTTCTTATTGTTTCCTTCCTCCAGCTTTTCTCAGTCCGAAGCTTCTTATCTCCGGCATCCTTCACAGGTCCCTATCCTCTCAGAACCTTTCCTTCTTCTTCCTAATGGGTCCCGGTCCGAATGATGTCGAGTCCACCATGAGTGAACTGGAGGTCGAGATGGCCGAGGAATGGTTCTTTCCTCGACGAGGGTTCCGTCTGGAGCCCGCCAGGTTGGGGGATCGGGTAACGAATCCTCCGGTAGGCCGGATCGGAGTGTACCTAGAGGCACTCTGGGCCGGCCTGCGATTTCCTCTTCACGGGTTCGTGAACGAGTTGCTTACGGAGTACCAGTTGGTCCCAGCGCAACTCGCTCCGAATGCCTGGAGGACAGTAGTCGGTTTTCTGTCGCTGTGTTTGGCATACGGGATTCCGACTTCTGTAAACGCTTTCCGGCGACTCTTCGTATTGAAGTCGAACCCGGGGGACGGAGAGTGGCTCTACATTGCCCTTCGGAGGGTCGGCCACTCTTCCAGGGCGCTCCTTCGTCCATTCATGAGTGGAAGAAAAAATTCTTCTTTCTGGGCTCTGAACGGACATGGGGGTTTAATCCTAGGTGGGGGCCGACCCAACTCAGGTCCGTCAATAAAGTCCCCAAGCTTTCTACGCGCAAGCAGGGGATCCTCGACACCGTTCGCAGCCTCGGGGACGGTATTCTACTGAGCGGCCTCATAAGTGAGGACGCTCTTGTGAATGTTGGCCTGAGCTCGGCGCGTCCTCAGGGTAAGGGTAACAGTAGAAGTCATCTTTTATTCTGCTATTATTCTATGTTTTAATCCTGCTCGCCCTTACAGATATCGCGAAAATGGTGACCAAGAGTGAGGTCTTGTACGCCCGATTCCAAAAGAGGGCGGCCGAGCTCCCGGGGGAGCCGACCGAGCCGAAGAAAAAAGCAAGGGTCTCGGCGACCGCGGCGGTCGAGACGGGCGCTCTTCGCTCCGCACACTCCGAGGCTGGTCGGAGGGAGGGCGCAGGTTCCAGGGGCGCGAGCTCTGGTGGAGCCACGATGGCGCTCCCGTGCCCGGCGCCGATTTCGCAGATTCCTGGTCGGCAGGAAGCCCCAATCGCCGACCAGGGAGGGAGGAGTTCGGCGGGTTTGGCGCTCGCGCGCCCCGCCCCAGCTTTGCGGCAGTCAGATCGGCCGCCTGTCCGACCCCAATTCCCCAGTCCCGAGCCGGGGAATAGTCAAGGAGCTGCGGGGTCGGCTCCGCTTCGGCCAGCCGAGGCCGGCCTTTCGGGCTCGTCGGGCCCCGGGAGCGGGTGCCTTACTCTCCCGTATGGGCTGTTTTCGAGGGCGACTCGGCCCTCGATAACCCCCAGGTGGCGCGCGAAGTGCTTCGGGTCGCGCTGCTCCCGACCGACCAGGCCAAAATCCGGTCCATGAACTATGGCGCCTTCATGGACTCTGCCCTTTGCTCTGCCGTCCGGGTAAGTTGATCTTTTTATTTGTGCAACTTGTGCAAGTTTTATGCAAGTTTTATTTTAGATTCGTTTCTCACGTCTCTTTTTTACAGCATTTGCACGAGACGGAGACGCTGATGCATATCATCCAGGACTATCGGGAGCGAGCCCGAAGGCATCAGCGGGGGCACGAGGAGGTCGAGGCGAGGTGCCTGGCGTCCGAGGCCGAGCGCCAGGCGCTCCAAGCAAAGGTGGGGGCGGCCGAGGACGAGATTCGGGCTCTGACCGCCGAGCTCAAAGAGGAGAAGGGCGCGCACACACTTGCCAGATCCGAAGTGCGCGCCGCGGAGGCTCGTCTAGCCGAGGCCGAGTCGGCGCTGGCCACCCGCGAGCAGGAGGTGGGGAATGCTCACCTCAAAACCCAAGAGCTCGAGCGGGAAATAAAGAACTTGGAGCGGAAAGCCGCTTACCACGAAGCTCGGGAGCAGGCCCAGGACGCCGTTAGGCTCTTCCGTGAGTCGGAAAAGTTCCGCGACTTACTGGAGGAAGAAGGCGTGAACGGGCTGATTCAGGGCTTCAAGGACTTCCGCAACCAACTGCGGCGGCTCCTTCCGGACTTCGACCTGAACCTGCTTCAACCAGGAGCAGGGGTCGAAGAGTCAGAGGCGGAGGCAGAAGCTCCGGCATCTGACGGGGCCGACCAGGAGGGTCCGGCTGAGGCGCCCGAGGCTGTTCCCGAGGTCGCCGAGGCGGTTCCCGAGGCTGCTCCTGAGGCTGCCGAGGCTACTGAGGAAGAGGCCTCGATCGCGGAGGAGCCAGCCATTCCTGAAGTCGCCGAGCCTTAGTTTTTTGTTTTTTCTTTTTGTAAATCGGGATGGCCTCCATACTGTTAAGGCCGAGCCCGAGCTTTGTACTTAGCCTACAGGCTTCTTTAAATGAATATATATTTTTTGTAACTTGCAACTAACTTGCGCTTTGATTTCGGTAGACCTAGGTTTCTTCACTTGAATCCGCTTTAGGTTCCAAGGACTTGGGCTCTGCGGTCCCAACTTCGTCCGCTACATAGTTAGACTTGGGTTTAGGCTCGGCGTATTTATCCGGTCCGAGCTCAGGTCCGAGTTTCCGTTGCTCGAACCTTCGACCAGTGATATCGCGACGCTTATGTCTAGGATACGCTTAGGCTCGGCAGGTCTTTTCGAGCTTAGCTCAGAATTCGGCCGAGCCCTAGGACCAAGGGTCACTAGACTCGAACTTTTAGTCAGACTTCGAACCCGGACCTCAGGTTGCCGAGGCGGATGATTGGACTTCTTCCGACAATCGGGTTAGATGTCCGGCAGCTCGTGATGGGGATTCATCGAGCTGCCGGTATAAACTCGGCTATAGCTCGCTATTGAAAGGTGCATGTAGGACGGGTGAGGCCGAGCGATGATTGGCCCAACCAGATACCTTGACGCTGATCGGGGTTTCATTCAGGTAATTAATTAACCAAGAATGAAAATAAATGAAATAATGTAAAGATATTAATTGAATGGGTACCTGGTACCGTGAGCGTCTTATGCCGAGGCTATGAACTTTGCCTGGCGATTTTGAGGACGCTCTTCTGCTCGGGGTCCGTTCTTTGGGGACGCCGGCATAATAGAAGAATACAGTTGTCGTTAAAGACGTTTGTCGCCAATCACGGACGTTTCGCTGATCACGAACAGGAGATCGAGCCGAGCTCGATGGTCGATGGAGATCGAGCCGAGCTTGTTGTTCAAGGACATCACGAACTCACGAACATCTTCAGGGAGACCACGTAGGTACTCCATCATCCCGAAGTATCGGGGCATTCCGACCGTGGTCGGGGTAGGAGAACGAGCCGAGCTCGTTGGTCGGTGGAGAACGAGCCGAGCTCGTTGGTCGGTGGAGAACGAGCCGAGCCCGTTGGTCGATGGAGAACGCATCACGAACTCACGAACATCTTCAGGGAGACCACGTAGGTACTCCGTCATCCCGAAGTATCGGGGCATCCCGACCGTGGTCGGGGTAGGAGAACGAGCCGAGCTCGTTGGTCGATGGAGAACGAGCCGAGCTCGTTGGTCGATGGAGAACGCATCACGAACTCACGAACATCTTCAGGGAGACCACATAGGTACTCCATCATCCCGAAGTATCGGGGCATCCCGACCGTGGTCGGGGTAGGAGAACGAGCCGAGCTCGTTGGTCGGTGGAGAATGAGCCGAGCTCGTTGGTCGGTGGAGAACGAGCCGAGCTCGTTGGTCGATGGAGACCGCATCACGAACTCACGAACATCTTCAGGGAGACCACGTAGGTACTCCATCATCCCGAAGTATCGAGGCATTCCGACCGTGGTCGGAGTAGGAGAACGAGCCGAGCTCGTTGGTCGGTGGAGAACGAGCCGAGCTCGTTGGTCGATGGAGAACGAGCCGGGCGAAGTCTGGTACCATGAGACAATTAGGAGAATTGGTGAGTTCGAACAAGTGCACATAAGCTGTTATAAAATGAAATTTATGATTAAAGAGTGGGGAACCCCTCGGGGTTCTACTGGTAGTACACGCGGAGATTTTCAGAACTCCAGCTTCGTGGAATGGGGGTCCCATCAAGAGACTCCAGCTTGTAAGTTCCGGGCCGCCGGATGCGTGTGACTCGGTAAGGTCCTTCCCAATTTGGAGCCAGTTTTCCTTGCTCGGTTGGTCGGGAGGCCTCGGCTCTTCTGAGGACAAGGTCCCCTGCTTTGAAGGATTTAATTTTGACCCCGGCGTTGAAGTATTATGCTGTCTTTTGCTGGTACCTCGCCATGCGAACTCGGGTGGCCTCCCTTGTTTCCTCGATCAGGTCAAGGTTGTTCCTGAGCTGTGAGGAGTTGGAGCTGGCATCATGATGCTCTACCCTCGGAGAAGGGAGTCCAATCTCAAACGGGATGATAGCTTCCGTTCCATACATTAAATTGAAGGGAGTCTCGCCGGTGGGGACACGGAATGTAGTCTGGTAAGCCCACAGGACATTATATAGGTCTTCGACCCACTGTTCTTTGGATTTGTCGAGCCTGGCTTTGAGCCCCTGCAAAATAGTACGATTTGTTACCTCGGTTTCTCCGTTCGTCTGAGGGTGCGCGACCGAGGTGAAGCGATGGTCGATGCCGAGGTCGGAGCAGAATTCTCTAAAGTGGAGGTTGTCGAACTGGCGGCCGTTGTCTGATATGAGGATGCGGGGGAGCCCAAATCTGCAGATTATTGACTTCCAGACAAAATCCCGCATCTTCTGCTCGGTGATCCGAGCGAGTGGCTCGGCTTTCACCCACTTGGTAAAATAGTCGATGGAGACGACCAGGAATTTTCTTTACCCGGTAGCCAGAGGGAATGGTCCCAGAATGTCAATTCCCCACTGGGCAAAAGGCCAAGGGGAGCTGATAGAAGTTAACGGAGCCGAGGGTCGGCGTTGGACATTGGTGTTTTTCTGGCATCGGTCGCACCTTCGGACGAAGTCCACAGCATCTTTCTAGAGTGTCGGCCAGTAGTATCCTTGGCGCAAAATTTTATGGGCCAATGCTCGTCCTCCCAGATGATTTCCACAAATCCCTTCATGGACTTCGCGCATTGCATAGTCAGCCTCTGTCGGGCGGAGACATCTGAGGAGGGGAGAGGTGAAAGATCTCCGATAAAGCTTTCCCTCGTGCAATATGTACCAGGTGGCGGAACGCTTTACTCGGCGAGCCTCACGTTCCTCACTAGGGAGGACTTCATCTTGCAGATAGTTGATGAGCTCGTCCATCCAGCTTGGCTCGAACTCAATGCAAAGGGCCTGCTCGGGCTCCTCCGTACTGGGCTTTTGGAGATACTTTAGTGCCGCCATTTTGGGGAGCTCGTTCATGCGAGAGGACGCCAGCTTTGACAGCTGGTCGGCCCTAAGATTCTCTGACCTGGCAACATGTTGGATGTGGAAATAATTTAAGGTCGAGGTGAGATCCCGTACCTTCCGAAGATATTCCTGCATTGTGGGGTCTCTGGCTTCGAAGTCACCCAGGATTTGGTTGACGACGAGCTGAGAATCGCTGAAGGCCTTCAGGTCCTTCACTCCTAGCTCTCTGGCTAACTTGAGCCCGGCGACGAGTGCTTCGTATTTCGCCATATTGTTGGAAGCAGGAAACTCGAGGCGTAAGGCTTGCTCAGCAACCACCCCTTCCGGATTAGTGAGGATGAGACCTGCTCCGCTACCCCCCGAGTTTGAAGAGCCATCGACATGCAAAGTCCATGCCAAACTCGGGGTCTGCTCTGTTGGTGTAGGCTCAGGTTCGGGCTCGACCTCGTCCGGTATGGTGCACTCGACTATGAAATCGGCGAGTGCTTGCGCTTTGATCGCCGGTCTGGGTCGGTACTCGAGGTCAAATTCTCCGAGCTCGACGGCCCATTTAGTAATCCGGCCTGCGCAGTCTGACCTTTGCAGGATCTGCTTTACTGGCTGGTCGGTCAGCACGGCCGTTGTGTGGGCTTGAAAATAAGGTCGGAGCCTCCGAGCTGAGATGACCAAGGCATAAACAGTCTTCTCCAGCTTGGAATATCGGGTCTCAGCATCCCTCAAGATCCGACTAGTATAGTATACTGGTTTTTGGAGCTTGCCCTCCTCCCGGACCAAGACCGAGCTCACTGCTACAGGGGAAACAGCTAAATAAAGGTAGAGGAGTTCACCCTGTTGAGGCTTTGTGAGCAGGGGAGGGGAAGCAAGAAGGTGTTTGAGCTCTTCGAAAGACTGCTGGCACTCGTCCGACCATAGGAAGTTTTTTGGCTTCTTAAGAGTCGCAAAAAATGGAAGGCAGCGCTCGGCCGAGCGGGAGATGAATCTCCCGAGAGCTGCAACTCGGCCCGTGAGCCGTTGTACCTCCTTGACTGTCCTCGGAGGCGTCATCTCCTGGAGCGCTCGGATCATTTCAGGATTGGCCTCGATTCCCCGCTGTGAAATGATGAAGCCAAGGAATTTGCCCGAGGTGACTCCGAACGCACATTTGGCTGGGTTGAGCTTCATTTGGTACCTTCGGAGTGTGGAGAACGCTTCATCAAGGTCGGTCACATGGTCTTGCGCCACCTTGCTTTTCACCAGCATGTCATCAACATAGACCTCCATGTTTCGGCCTATTTGGTCTTTAAAAATCCGGCTGACCAGCCTCTGATAAGTTGCTCCGGCATTCTTCAAGCCGAATGGCATCACTTTGTAGCAGTAGGTTCCCCCGTCGGTGATGAAGGCCGTCTTTTCTTCATCTTCTGGCGCCATACGGATCTGGTTGTATCCGGAGAAGGCGTCCATGAATGCCAACAGCTCGTGCCCCGAGGTGGAGTCCACGAGCTGGTCGATGCTGGGGAGTGGGAAGCTATCCTTTGGGCAAGCTTTATTCAGGTCGGTGTAGTCACGCACATACGCCATTTCCCGCTGGCTTTTTTGACGAGGACCACGTTGGCGAGCCACTCCGGGTAGGATATTTCCCGAATGAAGCCAGCCTCAAGAAGTTTGTCAACCTCCTCGGCTGCTGCTCGTTATCGTTCAGGGGCGGCGCCTCGCTTCTTTTGTCGCACGGGCTTGCAGGTTGGCTTTACTTGGAGCCGGTGGACCATGATCTCTGGGTCTATCCCCGGCATATCCGCGGGCGACCATGCGAAGACATCCATGTTGTCTCGCAAGAAGTTGACGAGGCGATCCCTTTCGCGCTCATTGAGGCCGGAGCCGACCTGCACGGTTAGCTCGGAAAAGTTTTCGCGCAAAGGAACTTGGATTAGTAGCTCACCAGGCTCTACCCGCTTCTTCTGAGGGCCGACCCGTGCCTCCAGAGTTTTAGCTGAAGGCTGGTCGGTTGCTGGGACCGGCACCTTGGCTGGTCGCTTCGCCTCATGGGTCGCCATGGAGCATCGTCTTGCTACCGCCTGGTCCCCACGAACTTCGCCAACTCCTTGGCTGGTGGGGAATCGCATGAGCAGGTGGCGAGTTGAGACCACTGCTCGGAGGGCGTTGAGACCTGGTCTTCCAAGGATGGCATTATAGGCCGAGGGCAGGCGTATCACAAGGAAGCTCATCCTCACGGTACTTTCGCGGGGAGCGAGTCCGACCGTGACCAGGAGGTTGACCTCGCCCTCTACTGGGACTGAATCTCCAGTAAATCCGACCAACGGAGCATTCATCCTCCGTAGTTGCTCTTCTGTCATCCCCATTTTACAATAGGCATCAAAATACAAAACGTTTGCCGAGCTTCCATTATCGATTAAGATGCATTTTACATCAAATCTATTCATAATCATAGAGATGACCACGGCATCATCGTGGGGAGTTTCGACTCCCTCCAAATCATCATCTGAGAACGAGATGGCTTCCGAGGCGCGTAGGCGCTTCGAGGAGGTTCCTTCCCCTGAAGCTTCTCCAACCGAGGCCCCGCCTCGGATGGTGTTGATGGTGCCGGCGATGGGCCTGTTGGCGTTTGAACCTTCAGGCTGTGCGGCTCCCTCCGCTGGCCTCTTTTCTTCACGCCGGCCTTGCACAAACCGATCGAGCACCCCTCGGCGGATGAGCGCTTCGATCTCGTTCCGGAGCTGGTAGCAGTCCTCAGTATCATGGCCATGATCCTGATGGAAACGGCAGTACTTCCGGGGATCACGCCGGGCTCCGGGATCTCGTTTCGGGGGTGGGAGCCGGAAATAATCCCGATCCTCAATCTCCATGAGGATTTCGGCCCGAGGAGCAGTAAGGGGAGTGTAGTTTTCATACCTCCCTTCGGGTGCACGGGGCCGTGGTGGAAACCTCGGGCGGAGTGGTGGCCTCTGCTGAGGCGGTCCCCGTAATCGGGGTGGACTCTTCAAGCGGGGCGGATTTTTGGCTCGGCGCGGGGACGGGCTTCTGGGCTAGCCACGCTCCTCGCGGCGTCTTTTCTGTTTCTTGGGAGTCTGCTCGGCCCCGCTCCGCCTAACAGCCACGGCTTCCTCAGCCTTGGCGTACTTCCGCGCCCGAACAAGCATTTCAGTGAGGTCCGCAGGAAAATTCTTCTCGATGGAGAAGAGGAACCTGTAAGACCGGGCTCCAGTCTTTAGTGCCGACATGGCAATTGACTGGTCAAGCTCCCGGACTTCCCATGTCGCGGCGGTAAATCGGTCCAAATACTCCCTGAGGGACTCTCCCTCCTTTTGTTTGATATCAAGGAGGGAGTCCGATGTCCGCCGCTGGGGCTGGCTGGCGGCAAAGTTACTGGCAAACTGCCTGCCGAGCTGCTCAAAGGAGGAAACAGTACTCGGCTTCAGCCCGGTAAACCAAAGCCGGGCTGGTCCTCGGAGCGTTGCTGGAAAAGCTTTGCACAGCATGGCCTCCGAGGCTCCTTGTAGGGCCATTAAGGCCCGATAACTTTTCAGATGGTCAAGGAGGTCAGTCCTGCCGTTGTAAGGCTCCACCTGGGGCATCTTGAACCGTGGTGGGACTGGCTCGTCTTCAATCCGCTGGGAGAAGGGGGATTTCATGGTGAACTCGAAGTCACCGTCACGTCCCGATTTCCTTCCGTGGAGTGCCTGAATCTGGCGCTTCAGCCTCTCGACCTTCTTGTCGAGCTCATCATTCTGGGGGATCGCCGCAGCGGTCCGCTTCGGTGCAGGTTGCCCTGGAACTGACTCAACTTCCGAGGGCTGTGGCCAGCCACCAGGGCCTTTAACTGGATGTTCTCTCCAGAGGGAGGCCTGGACTTGAGAGTCCTGACCTCGAAGGGGAAGTCCGCTTGTAGGAGGCACCGGTTGAACTGGGGCCGGAGGGAGCGGTGCCGTCGGAATGCCCCTGGGTTGCAAGCCTTGGACGGCGGTGGCCAAGGCCTGCACCTGTTGCACCAGGGCATCGAACTGCTCCGGCCGAACTTGAGGAGTTGACTCGGCCGGAGGCGGCGAGTTCTGGACAGAGTGTCCAGGACTGGGTGGAGGACGTCGAGAGGCATTGGAGGCCCCCTTACTTCTCAGTTTCATGGCCGCAACTCGGTCCCTTCCTCTAGCGCCAACTGTTGCTGGAAATTGGACCCGGGGGCGGCCGCGAACTGAGAGGGGAGGAGCTCCGCTGCCGGAACAGTGGGTGGCGGCGCGCCGGCTGGTGGTGTCCTCCTGGAGAATCCTGCAAGAAAGCCGGTGGCCGGATTCTCCGGCGCCGGCCCTCCGAAGCTTAAGTCAGAGGGGGCTAGTATATGAGTGGAGTAAAGGGGGAGAATGTTTGTTTTTGTGTCTGTCCTTCCCCTCCTCTCCCCCCA